>NC_084799.1:90344411-90660757 GCF_963169125.1 Humulus lupulus
CGCCGCTCATCATGCATGATAACAACATCCAAAACCACCTTCCAATTACATCAGCCAAACACAACCAGTAATTCACATAAGGTACATGTAGCATATAACACACAACGGGCCATGCCCTGGCATCATGTATATGTTAACTCATTCATCACGCTCTATATGAAATAAGCAAGCAAACAGGGCATTCAAGCATATTAGTCACTGACAGCGAGCGTTCATGTTCGGTCAATCTCTAGAACCATAAACCTTGGCTCGCTCTGATACCATGTTGTAACGCCCTACTTCCTTAGAGCCGTTACTAAGTGAGTTTAAAACGTGCAGTTTACTCGCTAAGCGAGGTTTTAAGTCAAAAGTGTAATTCAATCATAAACAGAGTTATAAACTTTGAAAATAATTCCATTTACTGAAAATCATCAAGTGTTTGACATTTGGGATTCCAAAATACAGTTTAGAAATATTTACAACATATAAGGAGAAACAAAGTCGACTAGACGACAAAGTCTAGGTTTTAGTACAACCATCTCCCAAAACCACTGGCTGTGGTAGCCAGGCAAGCCAAACATGTATGCCCCGCCTCACGTTATCCGTACTCATGGTTGGTCGACTTTCCCCTTGCCCTTACCTGCACCACAGAGCACCCGTGAGCCGAATCCCAGCAAAAAAACCCTCACAAGCAGAAAACATATGCATAACAAACACTTAGCATATAAACAGGCCATCAATAGGCAAAGCACATACGACCATGCCGTCCCAGGCACTTTACCAGGCCCTGGGTTCGCGGTCCACACCATGAGGATATCCCAGTATCCTTTAGGGTCTCGCCCTGGCAACTCGAACTCCACGTGTTCAACGCTGCTCACGTCCCCTTGCCGCACTCTGCCTTACACTCCACGTGCCTAATGCCATTCATGGCCCCTTGCTGTTCCCGGCCCCTGCCGACCTCGGCGTGCGCTGTTCCCGTCTCTTGCCGAACATTTACACAATGTCATTCATAGCGTAAAAAACATATACTGAACATGAACAAATTCAATCACAGGCTACGCCCTACAATACAAACATATTGGGCTCTGCCCTACATACAAGCTCTATGGAATAGTGGTTTTCATACCTGTGTCCCGAGCTTTCCAAGCACCGATATCCTGAGCACAGTCCCTTAACCTGAGCCTCAACGAAACCCTTGTCACAATGCATTAACAACATTCATCCATTAAGTTCTAATCCGATAATTAGTTTCAAACCGTATTTATAATCTCCGAGGCATTGAATTCTATCAATCCGGGTGATAAAATCCATCCCGAGCCTTAACTAGTGAATTCCCGAGCATAAAACATCTTAAATCCCCAAAAGTACCTTAAGCGCCGCGGCCCTAGGGACTCATGCCGCGGCCCCCAACTCAACCCGAGGCCTAGCCTCAAAATTTCCCACACACACCGCGGCCCTTGCTGAAGGGTGCCCCGGCGCGCCTCCAATTTCTAACGCCCCAAGTTCTAAGGGCTGCGGCTCCGCAAGAACAGAGCCGCGACCCTACCCCTCGAACCCAGAAAAAATCAACATTTCCACCTCAAAAACCAGTCCAATTTCCCCCAAAATCAAGCCAACAATCCAGACTGACTATCACAAAGGTTCTAACACAATCTCAGCATCAAATCCTAACAAAGACTAGCCCCAAAACTCAGCCAAGCAATCAAGAACGAATCCTAAATTAGCTAACATGCAAACTCTAATATTCAACCTTAAAACCAACTGCAAATTGACACAATTCAACATATTAGGAGCTTTCCTTGATGAATTATGTTTCTGTGTAGATTCTCTAAGTTCCAAGCTTTAATCTCCCCAAAATCCAATTTCCACTTCTTAGTCTCTAGCTTGATTCACCAAGAGTTTTCCCCAAAACTTCAAATGGAGAGAAAGAAGAAAACCAAGAGGGGAAGGGAAAAGGGTCGGTTTCTGAGAGTTCTAAATAATTCTAAGTTTTGTTTTATTCAACTTAAGTCTATAGGGTTACCTCAAGGCTCGGGGTACCAGAAACGTCGCCGAGGGCAAAATGGTAAATTTCCCCAATATTCCCTCCTAGACGTTCTAAGCTCAAATATATCTCCAAATATATATTTCCATAAACCGATAACCCCATAAAACACCTAATACCCATAACGCCCCTCGACTCGCCCTGAGTCGAATTCTCAACCCCGTTGTGACTTTCTGGCTAACTGGTCCCCAGGACTGTCTCGGTTCGTGCTACACAGATAAATCACATACATATGATATTTATCACATTTATGCCCTCAACGGGCTAAAATCACAAACATACCCCTAATATCCAAATGGGGCCCACATGCATATTTAATTCAACTAAACATGCATCTCTATCACATATTCACACAAATTCACATATTATATCCATTATTCACCTATTATATCCATTATTCACCTATTTCCCTCCAGGCATGCTAATCAAGGCCCTAAGCCTTATTAACAAGTTTGGGTTGTTACAACTATCCCCTCCTTACAGAAATTTCATCCTCGAAATTACCTGAACAATTCGGGATACCGCTCCCTCATCTCTGATTCAAGTTCCCAGGTCACCTCCTTAACCTTGTTGTTCCTCCACAACACTTTCACCAAGGCAATGGTCTTGCTCCGCAGGACTTTATCCTTCTGGTCAAGAACCTGAACCGGCTTTTCCTCATAGGACAAATCCTGATCTAGCTCCAAATTCTCATAACTCAGAACGTGTGTCGAATTTGACACATACTTCCGGAGAATGGACACATGAAAAACATCATGAACTCCTGATAAAGCTAGAGGCATCGCTAGTCTGTAAGCTACATCTCCAACCCGTTCCAGAATCTCGAAGGGGCCAACAAACCTAGGGCTCAGCTTGCCCTGAACACCAAACTGTTTCACTCCCCTCAAAGGTGAAACCCTAAGAAACACATGATCACCAACCTGAAATTCCACGCCCCTGCGTTTTAGGTCTGAATAACTCTTCTGACGACTCTAGGAAGCGAGCATTCGCGCTCTAATCTTCTCAATCGCCTCATTGGTCCTCTGAACCATCTCTGGACCCATATACCTCCGCTCACCTGTCTCATCCCAATGGATTGGTAATCTAAACTTTCTTCCGTAAAGCATTTCATACGGAGCCACTCCGAGGGTCGCCTGATAACTGTTGTTGTACGAGAACTCGATCAAAGGGAGATACTTACTCCACGATCCCCCAAAATCTAGCACACAGGCTCGCAATATGTCCTCCAATATCTGAATCGTCCTCTCAGACTGTCCATCTATCTGAGGATGATAAGTGGTACTAAACTATAACTGCGTGTCCATAGCCTTCTACAGACTCTCCCAAAACATGGAAGTGTAGGTTTGGTCCCTGTCGGATACAATCGACCTCGGAGCCCCATGAAGTCGAACAATCTCCTTCACATATAACTCAGCATACTGCTCCATTGTATGAGTTATCCTAATAGGAAAAAAGTGGGCGGACTTGGTGTACTTATCCACAATCACCCACACCGAGTCATGCTATCCCACAGTCCTCAGCAAACCAACCACAAAGTCCATGGTGATATCTTCCCACTTCCATTTTGGAGTTCCCAGAGGCTGCAGTAACCCCGCTGGCCTCTGATGCTCAGCCTTGACTTGTTGACAGGTTAAGCACTTGGCCACATAATCCATCACATCCCTCTTCATGCCCGACAACCAATACAAAAATATCAAATCATAGTACATCTTCGTTGTACCAGAATACAAAGAATACGGAGTGGTATGCGATTCATCTAAGATCTCCCGCCGTATTTCAGAATCCATCGGAATGCAGATCCGACTCTTGTACTTCAGTAACACCATCTCTAAAATAGAAAAGTCCTTAGAAGCTCCGACTAAGACATTCTCTCTGTGACCTCTCAACTGGGAATCTTTCCCCTGTGCCTCCTTGATCCTCTCAAGGATTGTAGACTGAAGAGTGATGTTGGCCATCTGACCAACCACCAACTATATACCTGCTCTAGTCATCTCCTCGGCTAGCTTATCAGATATCTGTCGCGAACTAAACATCTGTCCTGGGTCTTTCCGACTCAATGCATCAGCCACTACATTAGCCTTCCCAAGATGGTATAGGATATCACAATCATAATCCTTAACCAACTCCAGCAACCGCCTCTAGCGCATATTCAGGTCCTTCTGAGTAAAGAAATACTTCAAGCTCTTATGGTCAGTGTAAATCTCGCACTTCTCACCATAAAGATAATGTCTCCAAATCTTAAGTGCGAACACCAATGCTGCCAACTCCAAATCATGCGAGGGATATCTCTGCTCATACTCCTTTAACTGTCTCGATGCATAGGCTATCACCTTACCAGCTTGCATCAACACACACCCCAAACCCTTTCTGGATGCATCACAATTAACCACAAACTTTTCATTATTTGTCGGCAAACTTAACACTGGCGCGGTGATCAGTCACCGCTTCAACTCCTTGAAACTGTTGTCACATCTGTCCGTCTAGATGTACCTTGTCTTCCTCTTTGTCAGTTCTATAAAAGGAGTAGCTATTCTGGAGAACCCCTCAACGAACTGCCGATAATACCCCGCTAAACCCAAAAAGCTTCTCACTTCAGGAACACAGCTTAGCCTAGGCCTATCTCTTGCTGCCTCAATCTTACTTGGACCAACCAGAATCCCCTCCTTACCGACGATATGGCCCAGAAATGTAACTTGTGGTAACCAGAACTCACACTTACTGAATTTAGCATATAACTTATGCTCCTTTAATCGCTGTAAAACCAACCACAGATGCTGCTCGTGCTCTGTCTCTTATTGAGAGTACACCAAGATGTCGTCGATGAACAGAATCACAAACTTATCCAAATAATCCTTGAAAACCCTATTCATCATATGCATAAAAGTTGCTGGGGCATTGGCCAATCCAGAGGACATAACCAAGAATTCATAATGTCCATACCTCGTTCGGAAAGAGGTCTTTGGTATGTCCTCCTCTTTGATCCTTAACTGATGGTAACCTGATCAGAGGTCTATCTTAGAAAACACTGTTCTTCCCTGTAACTGATCAAATAAATCATCGATACTAGGCAGTGGATACTTGTTCTTAATGGTTAACTTATTCAGCTCCCTGTAATCAATACACATCCCAAGAGATCCATCCTTCTTCTTCACGAACAACACTGGAGCACCCCATGGCGAGAAACTCGGTCTAAAGAATCCCAAATCGAGTACCTCCTGCAACGAAATCTTCAACTCCTTTAACTCCGCTGGAGCCATTCTGTAAGGTGTCCTAGATACCGGTTCCGCTCCTGGTACCAACTCTATAACAAAGTCAATCTCCAGCTGTAGCGGCAACCATGGAAAATCTGCCGGAAACAAATCCAGAAATTCACACACCAATCTTGTCTAACCCAGTCCAACCGACACCACCCTAGAGTTATCCACAACGCTTGCTAGGAATCCCATGCAACCTTCTTACATCAAGTCTCTAGCCTTCAATATTGAAATCATTGGTACTCGCAGTCCACTAACTGTCCCCACAAACACAAAGGGTACCTCCCCTTCTGGTTCAAAAGTCACCATTCTGCGCTTGGAGTCAATCGTTGCCCCATAATTCGATAAGCAATCCATCCCTAGAATCATATCAAAGTCGTCCATCTCTAACTCAATCAAATCAACAGACAACTCCCTTCCATCTATCTCTACTGGCAATGCTCTAATCCATTTCCTAGAGATTACCAGTTCTCCTGTTGGCTACAAATTCTGAAATCCCCTAGCATACACACCACTAGGTCTACAAAGATGGTCTATCACTCTAGCAGATACAAATGAATGGGTAGCCCCCGAATCAAACAATGCAGTATACAGAGAACCAGCACTAGAGATCTGACCTGTCACAACTGAGGGGCTAGCCTCCGCCCCAGTCTGAGTCAAAGTAAATACCCTGGCAGAAGCAAGGTTGTCACTCTGCTTCAGCTCCTCTTTCTTGACTTAAGGGCAGTCCCTCTTCAGATGACTGGCACTTCCACAGACAAAGCAGTCCCTGATCTTGAACTCAACCTGGTGTCGATGTCTGCACTGTGGACACACTGGAATACTCCTCCAGTTGTCACTTCTGCCCTGACGGCCAGTTGAAGCACCCCGTGGCCTCTTATCGGAACTTCGAGGAACAAAGGAATTTGAGGCCTTTCTCTTCTGCTCAATAGTTCAACCACCCCACCTAGATTCAATAAAAGGAGGCACTGTCCTCCTGGCATCGCGCCTAACATCGCTTTCCTTCCATATCTGATCCTCGACCCCCTCAGCTGTAAGTGCCTTATCTACAACCTGGGCATAGGTAGTAGTCTCTGGATCCAAAGTGATCTTCACATCACGGGAAATAATAACATTCAATCCCTGTATGAACCTGACCCTTCTTGTCGCATCAGTCGACACTAAATCTTGCGCAAAATTTGCCAATCTGTCAAATCTTAAAGCATACTCAGTCACGTTCAACCAATTCTGAGTTAGGTTGATGAACTCGTCAACCTTCGCAGCTCGAACTACCACACTGTAATACTTCTCATTGAATAAGTTTCTGAACTCTTCCCAAGTCATAACTGTTGCGTTCCTTCTCTGAACTACCACGTCCCACCAGATGCGGGCATCTTCTCAAAACATGTAGCTAGCACAAGCTACCCTCTCATTTCCCTGAACCCTCATAAAATCCAGAATTGAGGAAATCATATTTATCCAATGCTCTGCACGCAGTGGGTCTGATCCACCTTTAAAGGTGGGAGGATGCTGTTTCCTGAAGCTCTCATTCAAAGGTTCCCACTTATTCTCCATAACAGATTGAACCGGCACTGGCACCACAACCTGCTGAACTGGCAGCTCAGTGACCTGAGGTGAGGTCTGCTGCCTCAACTGTCGAAGCTCTTCCTCTGTTTGCTGCAGTCTTGCTTCAATCTTGGCAAACATCTCTTGCCAATTCTGTGGGGCAGGTGGAGGGTCCTGACCCTGGTTGTCATCCTCGGCCCAACTGCCGCAGAGTCTAGATGATTTTCGAGGCATCTCAACAAATATGCCTGCAACCAACAACGCCGCTCATCAGGGATGATAACAACATCCAAAACCACCTCCCAATCACATTAGCCAACCACAACTATTAATTCACATAACGTACATGTAGCATATAACACAAAACGGGCCATGCCCTAGCATCATACGTATGTTAACTCATTCATCACGCTCTATATGAAATAAGCAGGCAAACAGGGCATTCAGGCACATATTCAAGCATATTAGTCAAATATACCAACCAACCCTGAGTCGAGCTTGTCACTGACAGCGAGCGTACATGTTCGGTCAATCTCCAGAACAATAAACCTTGGCTCGCTCTGATACCATGTCGTAACGCCCAACTTCCTTAGAGTCGTTACTAAGTGAGTTTAAAACGTGCATTTAACTCACTAAGCGAGGTTTCAAGTCAAAAGTGTAATTCAATCATAAACAGAGTTATAAACTTTGAAAATAATTCCATTTACTGAAAATCATCAAGTGTTTGACATTTTGGATCCCAAAATACCGTTTAGAAATATTTTCAACATATAAGTACAAACAAAGTCGACTAGACGACAAAATCTAGGTTTTAGTACAACCATCTCCCAAAACCACTGGCTGTGGCAGCCAGGCAGGCCAAACATGTACGCGCCGCCTCACGCTATCTGTACTCATGGTTGGTCGACTGTCCCCTTGCCCTTACCTGCGCCATAGAGCACCAGTGAGCCGAAGCCCAGCAAGAAAACCCTCACAAGCAGAAAACATATGCATAAAAAACACTTAGCATATAAATAGGCCATCAATAGCAAAGCACATACGGCCATGCCGTCCCAGGCACCTTACCAGGCCCTGGGTTCGCAGTCCACACCATGAGGATATCCAAGGTATCCTTTAGGGTCTCGCCTTGGCAACTCGCTCTCCACGTGCTCAACGCTGCTCCCGGCCCCTTTCCGCACTTGGCCTTACACTCCACGTGCCTAACGCCATTCACGGCCCCCTGCCGACCTCGGCCTGCACTGTTACCGTCTCTTGCCGAACATTTACACAATGGCATTCATAGCGTAAAAAACATATACTGAACATGAACAAATTCAATCAAAGGCTACGCCCTGCAATACAAAAATATTGGGCTCTGCCCTGCATAAAAGCTCTATGGGAACAATGGTTTTCTTACTTGTGTCCCAAGCACCGATATCTCAAGCACACTCCCCTAACCTGAGCCTCACCGAAACCCTAGTCACAATGCATTAACAACATTCATCCATTAAGTTCTAATCCAATAATAAGTTTCAAATTGTAATTATAATCTCCGGGGCATTGAATTCTATCAAACCGAGTGATAAAATCCATCCCGAGCCTTAACTAGTGAATTCCCAAGCCTAAAACCTCTTAAAACCCCAAAAATACCTTAAGCGTCGCGGCCCTAGGGACTCATGCCGTGGCCCCCAGCTCAACCCGAGGCCTAGCCTCAAATTTTCCCACACGCACTGCGGCCCTTGCTGAAGGGCACCGCGGTGCACCTCCAATTTCTAACGCCCCAAGTTCTAAGGGTTGCGGCTCCGCAAGAACAGAGCCGCGACCCTACCCGTCGAACCCAGAAAAACTCAACATTTCCACCTCAAAAACCAGTCCAATTTCCCCCAAAATCAAGCCAACAATCCAGACTAACTATCACAAAGGTTCTAACACAATCTCAGCATCAAAACCTAACAAAGACTAGCCCCAAAACTCAGCCAAGCAATCAAGAACGAATCCTAACTTAGCTAACATGCAAACTCTAATATTCAACCTTAAAACCAGCTGCAAATTGACACAATTCAACATATTATGCGCTTACCTTGATGAATTATGTTTTTGTGTAGATTCTCTAAGTTCGAAGCTTTAATCTCCCCAAAATCCAATTTCCACTTCTTAGTCTCTAGTTTGATTCACCAAGAGTTTTCCCCAAAGCTTCAAATGGAGAGAAAGAAGAAAACCAAAAGGTGAAGGGAAAAGGGTCGGTTTCTGAGAGTTCTAAATAATTCTAAGTTTTGTTTTATTCAACTTAAGTCTATAAGGTTACCTCAAGGCTCGGGTTACCGGAAACGTCCCCGATGGAAAAATGGTAAATTTCCCCAATATTCCCTCCTAGACATTCTAACCTCAAATATATCTCCAAATATTTATTTCCATAACCCGATAACCCCGTAAAACACCTAATACCCATAACGCCCCTCGACTCGCCCTAAGTCGAATTCTCAACCCCGTTGTGACTTTCTGGCTAACTGCTCCCTAGGACTGTCTCGGTTCGTGCTACACAGATAAATTACATACATATGATATTTATCACATTTATGCCCTCAACGGGCTAAAATCACAAACATACCCGTAATATCCAAACGGTGCCCACATGCATATTTAATTCAACTAAACATGCATCTCTATCGCATATTCACACAAATTCACATATTATATCCATAATTCACCTATTGCCCTCTAGGCACGCTAATCAAGGCCCTAAGCCTTATTAGCAAGTTTGGGTCGTTACAATTATGTTGTCTAGATATATTTTCAACCATTTATAAGAATATATTTTTTTGTATATACAAGTCATCAAAATTTAACTTTTTAAGAAAAGTGATAAATATTATTTTTTAAAATCAAAATGCCTTGTATTAATTTATAAAAAATGAAAGATTGTGGAAAAACCGCAAATAACAACAGCAGAAAATTTCATTTATAAATATTCTCATTTTTTAACTCTTATGCAAACTATAAAAAAACAAAACAGCCAAGCCTATACATGAAAAAAAAGTTCAAACAAAAAACCAAAAATAAGAGTTACAGAATACCCTTCCAATTTTGAAAGAGATCTAAGAAGAAGATGATAAATATGAAAGTTGATTTACATGATTAAGGTGTTTACAACAAGGTCATCAATTTGAGAAATAAAAAAAATAAAACTAGGAATTTCGAAATCTTAGTTACATGGTAGTTTTCATGTATAGTTAAAATGGCTAGTATACAGTAAGAATCATCAAATTAGTCCATCAATATAAATGAAAATTAATTACTCAAACTCCAAACAATTTCAAATAATGTTTCTTTCCAAATTGAAATTTAATTGAGCCACTAAAATGAAAGTATAATTACATTCATAATTTTTCTTATGTGTCTATGAAGAATTAAAAGAAAAATCAAAATAAATAAACATACAAGTGTATGCTTTTAACAATCTAATTAATCTACCAATAACCAAACAAATCAACCAAACACAAGTTACTTATAAGATAATAATAGATAATTCTACATAAAATAAAAAAACATTCCTCCCATATTATTAACTAACCATCTACCATTATCAACTCAAAATATTCAAACAACACACAAGTTTTCTTCCTTATCTCGCCGCAGCGCACAAATTTCTCAGATCCTACTTCACTAAGACACACAAGTTCTCAACCTTCCATTATCAACGCAACACGCAATAATAATCTCAGGACTTACTTTACTATGGATGAATATCTAAGATATTCAAACTCTTCTAACATTTGCATAATATTATGTAATGACCCACTACTCTAGACTATTTGGACCATTAACGAAACTATACCTAAAACTTACATTTTTACGAAAATACCATAATTTATTGAGTAACTTACAAAATGAGAGTTATTTACAAACAAACAGAATACTAAGAAGGATTATGGGATCCCATTGTTTTAAAACAAATAATGATTTAAAAATGAAAGACATTACATATTTGTTGCGGAAAATACACATAAAATCATAAAAATTTAAAAGGAGACTACATCCTCGAATCGAATAACGCTCGGCCCCTTGACTCCATTCACCATCGATACACATCCTCCAAGCGTCACGAATCTTACCGCCTCTAAAGCTTATTTTCCTGCACATAAACAGAAAGGAGTGAGCCTAATGCCCAGCAAGGAAAATCTAACACATAGTCATACACATAAATTTCATAATGAACGTAAAGACATATCATAACACATAATACACTTATTATAATGGCCATTATTACTTGGGGTCCCATAGACTAAACAAGCTTATACCCATGAGATTAGTGGGGTCCTACCAGCTAAATAGGCTTATGCCCACAATCTTTTTGGGGTCTTGTTAGTCAAATAGGGCATATGCCCAAGCCTACAACATACACATCAATAACATATTCATAACATATGAAAACATAACACATAAAATAGCATAAACATATAGATTCTAGCCTATTTTCCTTACCAAAGTTACCGGGATTATGGACTGAGTTGGGACTTTTGGAACACTCCTAAAACCATAAGAAAGAGTGAGTCTAAAGAAATGAGATGAAATGAAAGAGATGGAAAGACTAAACCATAAAAAAAAACATACTTACCGACTTATATGCTTAAGAGCTTGGATTCCCTAACCAAAATAAGAATAAGGTTAGGGGACTGAGTAGAAGGTTTTGAGGAAGGAAATAACATAAAATACAGAAAGGAACTAGAGTTTTGGGTTTACCTCAAAGATTTCAAGATCAATCTAATCTCCACCGAAATACTATAGAACTCACTTCCCAAAGTGTTTGATAAGCTTATGATGTTTAAGCTTATAGTTTTTCCCCAAACCAAGTGTTTACACTCTCACACTCACTTAACACTAGCAGCTTCTGAACTTAGAGCAAATGGTGAATAATGGCTGGGTACTAGGTCCTATTTATAGAGTTTGGGAATGAAAAATATCTTGATTTTACTTGAATAAAGATAATGGCTTTTTAGGTGAAAATCATTTGAATAATCGTTCAGCAGAGGCTGAAGACTCGTTCAGAAGATACTGGACTGTTGAAGGAGTTTGAATGGCTGAAAGGAAAAGAATTCAAAAGTATTTGAAAACATGCTGGTGGAGGCGATATATCGCCCCCTATAGGCGATATATCGCCTGGACCTTTGTTCCCGAGGCGACCGTGCATCGATTCGTGTTTTCCGTATCTACGTGCTGCGATATATCGCCCCCTATAGCTGCGATATATCGGCATACGCTGAATATTTAAACACGAATTTACACATTTTTAGCTAAGTTTGAATGGAGTAAACAGCCTTGACTAAGCCCTCAACGTACTCAAAGCTGCTGACTGACCCTATAACATTCAAATTTTACCCTTATTTAATTTAATCCTCAAAAATACTTAATCCTTAATTACCATTCAAAACATGTGCTTAAAATCCTATTGGTTGATGTCTAAACCTTATAATATAATAATATAATCCTTAATATCAGTCACATTAATCAAACCTTAGGTTATACTTAATATTCTTAAACTATAGGTTAAACTTAGAAAATCTATAAGTACTACTATGAGTGTCCAAATAACTCCCGGTCTGAACCAAAAATCCATAGTAACAATGATAACACTAAACATACTATAATACTACTAAACAATTAGCTAAGTAAAGTTCTTGGACTCTACAATTCTCCCCTACTAAAAAGAATTTCGTCCTCGAAATTTACTTACCAAATAACTCCGGATACCGGCTCTGCATGTCCTCTTCCAACTCCCACGTTGCCTCGCGTTCAGAACTATTGCTCCATAGGACTTTAACTATAGGAAAGCTCTTGGACCGTAACTGCTTCATCCCTATATCTAGGATGCTAACCGGTCGTTCCTCGTAACTTAAGTCTTTCTGGAGCGCTATGGTATCGTACTTGAGGACGTGAGATGGGTCTGACACATACTTGCATAACATCGAGATGTGGAAGACGTTGTGACTATCGGCTAGTGCTGGCGGTAGGGCTAGTCTATACGCAACTGGTCCCACTTTGTCCAATATTTCAAAAGGACCTATGAATCGGGGACTGAGCTTGCCTTTCTTCCCGAACCGCTTGACACCCTTCATAGGAGATATCTTCAGGAAGACTTGATCTCCAACTTGGAACTCCACATCGCGTCGCTTGGTATCCGCATAGCTTTTCTGTCGGCTTTGAGCAGCAAGCATACGCTGTCTAATAAGCGTTACTGCTTCTTGAGCTTGCCTAACAGCTTCGGGCCCTAGAAGCTGCCTTTCTCCTACCTCGTCCCAGTGCAACGGTGATCGGCACCTTCTTCCATATAGCAACTCATAAGGTGCCATCTCGATCGTCGACTGGTAGCTGTTGTTGTACGAGAACTCGATCAGCGGTAAGTACTTGTTCCACGATCCTCCAAAGTCAAGTACACATGCGCGTAGCATATCCTCTAAGATCTGAATCGTACGCTCTGACTGCCCATCTGTCTGAGGATGGAAAGCTGTACTAAGACTTAACTTAGTACCCATGGCTTGCTGTAAGCTTCTCCAAAATCTTGGCGTAAACACTGATCCTCTATCTGATACTATCGTCTTGGGGATTCCATGCAATCGTACAATCTCTTGGATGTAGATGTCTGCATATTGGTCTGCCGTATAAGAAGTCTTAACAGGCAGAAAATGAGCCGACTTGGTTAGTCTATCTATGACTATCCAAGCAGAATCATGCTGCTTATTTGTCTTTGGCAGACCCGTCACGAAGTCCATGGCTATATCGTCCCACTTCCACTCCGGTATGCTAAGCGGTTGCAATAATCCTGCAGGCCGCTGATGCTCCGCCTTCACTTGCTGGCATACCAGACACTTAGATACATACTCCGCTATGTCCTTCTTCATCCCTGGCCACCAATAGACTGCCTTGATGTCATGAGTCATCTTGGTAGACCCTGGATGAACCGAGTATGGGGTGCTGTGCGCTTCTTCTAGGATCGTCTTCTTAATACTTTGATCGTCTGGCACGCATACCCGATCCTTATATCTCAATAAACCTTGACTGGATATTGAGAAATCTGTAGTCTTGCCTTCTCTGACTGCATCCATGTGCGTTGCTAGCGAATCATCATGTCTCTGACCATTCCGTATGTCTTCTAGCAGATTCGATTGGATAGACAAGTTAGCCAGCTTGCCTACAACCACTTCTATTCCGGCACTAATAAGCTCCTGTTGTAGTGGCTTTTCTATTCCGGATAAGGCTGCTAAGTTCCCATAACTTTTTCGGCTAAGTGCATCGGCAACTACGTTTGCCTTCCCCGGGTGGTATAGGATTTCGCAGTCGTAATCCTTTACTAATTCCAACCACCGGCGCTGCCTCATGTTAAGCTCCTTCTGAGTAAAGAAGTATTTTAAACTTTTGTGGTCCGTATAAATCTCGCACCGTTCTCCGTAAAGATAATGGCGCCAGATTTTTAAGGCAAAGACCACCGCTGCCAACTCCATATCGTGAGTTGGATAGCGTTGTTCATACTCCTTTAACTGACGTAAGGCGTAGGCTATCACCTTGTCATTTTGCATCAGTACGCATCCCAATCCTAACTTTGATGCATCACAGTAGAGAACGAACTTGTCGTTGGGTGTTGGGACACTAAGTACTGGGGTTGAGCAAAGCTTATCCTTAAGCAACTGGAAGCTTTCCTCACACTTATCATTCCAGTTAAACTTTTGTTGCTTCCGGGTCAGGTTGGTGAGTGGAGTGGCTATCTTAGAAAAGCCCTCTACAAACTTTCTATAGTAACCTGCTAGCCCTAAGAAGCTTCTTACTTCCGACGCGTTCTTTGGTCTAGGCCAATCCTTCACGGCCTCTACCTTCGATGGATCCACAGCAACTCCATCTTTCGATATGATGTGCCCGAGGAACGCCACTTGCGAGATCCAAAACTCGCATTTCTTGAACTTCGCGTAGAGTTGGTGCTCCTTCAATCGCGTCAAAATCATCCTCAAGTGTTCCTCGTGCTCCACTTCATCCTTGGAGTAAATTAAAATGTCGTCGATGAACACAACGACGAATTTATCCAAGTAGTCCTTGAAGACCCTATTCATTAAGTCCATAAACGCGGCTGGCGCGTTAGTAAGACCAAAAGACATAACCAAGAACTCGTAATGTCCATAACGAGTCCTAAAGGCTGTCTTAGGGATATCTTCTCCCTTTACCTTGAGCTGATGATACCCGGACCGTAGATCGATCTTAGAAAATACAGTTGCGCCTCGGAGTTGATCAAACAAATCATCAATCCGAGGTAGCGGGTATTTGTTCTTAATTGTTACTTTATTCAGCTCTCGGTAGTCTATGCACATGCGCATACTTCCGCCCTTCTTCTTCACGAATAGTACCGGAGCTCCCCATGGTGAATGGCTTGGCCTAATGAAACCCAAGTCTAGGAGTTCTTGTAGCTGTGTCTTTAACTCCTTGAGTTCCGTAGGTGCCATCCGGTATGGTGCCTTAGAGATAGGCTCGGTGCCCGGTACTAATTCTATCGTGAAATCTATTTCTCTAGTTGGCGGCAATCCTGGCAAGTCATCGGGAAATACTTCTGGAAATTCTTGTATGACTCGAACATCTCCAACTTTGAGTGATGTCTCCTTCTCCACATTCGTGATGTTGGCTAAGAATGCTTGACATCCTTTCTCCATCATTCTCTGAGCTTTGAGAGATGATACTAACGGGGTGCGTAGTCCTGAAGCTTGTCCCATGAAGCACAGTTTCTGGCCGTCAGGAGTCTCGAACATCACCTTCTTGCGTCTGCAGTCGATCGTTGCGCCATGTCGTGCTAGCCAATCCATGCCTAGTATGACGTCGAAGTCTTTGATCATCAGCTCTATCAGGTCTCCTTCTAGTTCCTTGTCCTCAATCTTGATTGGTACGCCTCTTACAATTCGTGATGATAGAACTACTTTGCCCGAAGGCAACTCGGTTGCAAACCTAGTTCTGAATCTTTCACTAGGTTTGTCTAGTTTATCTATCATTCCTAACGAAATATACGAATGAGTGGCTCCCGAATCAAATAATACATGACATAAATTATTGAGGATGGAAACCTGACCTGTGACCACCTTGTTGCTAGCATCCGCCTCTCCTTGGGTTAAAGCAAATACCCGAGCAGGAACCATCTTTTCGTCCTTCTTTCCTTCCGGCTTTTGCTGAGGACAATCTTTCTTGCGATGCCCCTCTTGACCACAATTGAAACACTCCTTGGTGTTGGCACGGCATTCTCCGGGGTGCTTCTTCTGACATTTGGCACAGGACGGGTATTCTACGTAGTTCGACTTATTTCCCCCATTATTTGGTCGTGCCCTTTTATTGTTGTCGACTTGCTTGTTGTCAGGATGCCTTCTCTTCTGTCCGTTACCGTTGTTGTTGGACTGATTGTTGCCGCTATTGCTAGACTGAATGTTGTTCCGACTGGCCTGAGGTTGGCTCTGCTGTCTGGGTTCAGGCTTGCTGGCTTCTTCTTTGCTCACGTTGGCCTGCAACCTTTCTACTTCAATTGCCGTCTCAAGAACGTCGGCATATGAAGTGTTTCCCGGGTTCGCTAGTTTAACCCCCTTCTCGATCTTCGGGCGAAGTCCTCTAACAAACTTGTTCACCCTTAGATAGTCGGTTGGAACCAACTCTGCTGCGAACTTGGCTAAGCGATCGAACTGACGAGCATATTCTGCCACTGTTAAATTCCCTTGCTTCAGATTGGTGAACTCCTCAACTCTCGTAGCAAGCACTGCTGAATTGTAGTACTTCTTGTGGAAGAGCTCCACAAATCGGGTCCACGTCATAGTGGCAGCATCGTGGGATTGCTGGACCAAATCCCACCATATCCTTGCATCTTTCTTGAGTAAAGATGAGACGCAGGATATGCGGTCAGCATTATTGAGGTTCATGTGGGCTAGGATCGGCTCCACATTCCTTAGCCATTCTTCTGCTTCAAAGGGGTCCGTAGTCCCTTCGAAGTTCGGAGCGTGCTGCTTGCGGAACCTTTCATACACTGGCTCCATGTGCTGAACAGGATAAGGAGCGTAGTTCGTCATAGGCCATCCCCCATACGGACCAACTTGTTGGGGTGCTGGGGCCATTGGCTATGGCTGCGGCTGCGGCTGTGGCGGAGGCTGAGGCTGAGATTGAGCCTGTTGGCGTTGTTGCTACAGAAGTTCCTCGACTTGCTGTCGTAGTCTGGCAATCTCTGCAGTGTTGTCAGCTAGTTGTGCCGGTGCGTTGCGGCGAGCAGTAACACGTACTCTCCTTCGGCGAACGGTAGGGACCGCATTGGTCACTGGAACATCGTTGGAGGCGTTCCCGTTGGTGCGAGCAGATCTTCGGAGAGACATCGTAGCAGAGTTCTAACAGTTGAAAGAAACATGTTAGAACTTTTCCTAATAGGCTCTAAGGCAAAAACTTATTCTAAACAAACATATCTCGGACCTATTTATTATGACTTCTTATAAAAAAATTATATAGGTCTTTATTTATTATTAGAGCGGGTTTCTATACTTAGAAAAACAAGTCATCTTTATTTTCTAAGTGTGTTTCTAATCATCCTATATGACTTAATTCTCAGGCTCGAAACTTATCTTTGTTCCAAAGTTAACCATATTGAGGGAGGGCTGGGATCAGTAAAATCGTTCCCACTACTAAGGCCCCCTAACTCTCAATAAGGAAACCAGGTTCATTGATTTGTATCCACCCTCACCGAACTCAGTCATTATTCATTTTATTTAGTATTTATTATGATTGTGAAAAATAGAATCAAACTTACACATGATATTCAAATAGCATGTTATTCATTTGGAAAACAATTTCACTTATTACAATCATAACATAAAAGTAAATAAAACAAATAAAAACTACTAATCTAAAAATCGGGATCTTCTACATCCGATCCGTCATCTAACATATCATCATCTATAGCCTCATAGTCATCATTATCATGAGCATCGAAACGTCCTATAGGTAGGTTGGTGAGAATCCTATTCTTTTGTTCATTGGTGAATTGAAACTCAGATTTCGCGGTAAACCTAACTAAGAGGAAATAATATCTCATTGCTAAAGGCAATCCATCCTCCTCACGCATTTCTTCCCATATTTCTTCTAAGGCTGCTATTACAGGATGGAAATCTTTAAACAACCTAATCACTAATACATATTGTTCCGTTGATCTTAGCATTATTTGTTTATCCTCTTGAAGGCCACCTATCGCTTGGTGAAACAAAAGCAACCTTCGAGTAATCCTTTCTAGGGCTCCTACGGTGTTTCTTGGCTCCCTTATTCTTTTTAAGGCCTTAATGGCTCGGATATCTTGGTAGGTTAAAGCTCCATTCATTTTTAACTGAAACATAAACACTAAAGTTGTTAGCTATACACATAGACAAAGTAACTTGTAACTTGTAACTTAAACACTTACTTGGCGGTTCGATTCGGAGCTTTGAGCATGTGTATCGAGGAGAACTTCATGCGAAGGAACCGTTTCTCTGATACCAACTGTAATGACCCACTACTCTAGACTATTTGGACCATTAACGAAACTATACCTAAAACTTACATTTTTACGAAAATACCATAATTTATTGAGTAACTTGCAAAATGAGAGTTATTTACAAACAAACAGAATACTAAGAAGGATTATGGGATCCCATTGTTTTAAAACAAATAATGATTTAAAAATGAAAGACATTACATATTTGTTGCGGAAAATACACATAAAATCATAAAAATTTAAAAGGAGACTACATCCTCGAATCGAATAACGCTCGGCCCCTTGACTCCATTCACCATCGATACACATCCTCCAAGCGTCACGAATCTTACCGCCTTTAAAGCTTATTTTCCTGCACATAAACAGAAAGGAGTGAGCCTAATGCCCAGCAAGGAAAATCTAACACATAGTCATACACATAAATTTCATAATGAACGTAAAGACATATCATAACACATAATACACTTATTATAATGGCCATTATTACTTGGGGTCCCATAGACTAAACAAGCTTATACCCATGAGATTAGTGGGGTCCTACCAGCTAAATAGGCTTATGCCCACAATCTTTTTGGGGTCTTGTTAGTCAAATAGGGCATATGCCCAAGCCTACAACATACACATCAATACCATATTCATAACATATGAAAACATAACACATAAAATAGCATAAACATATAGATTCTAGCCTATTTTCCTTACCAAAGTTACCGGGATTATGGACTGAGTTGGGACTTTTGGAACACTCCTAAAACCATAAGAAAGAGTGAGTCTAAAGAAATGAGATGAAATGAAAGAGATGGAAAGACTAAACCATAAAAAAAAACATACTTACGACTTATATGCTTAAGAGCTTGGATTCCCTAACCAAAATAAGAATAAGGTTAGGGGACTAAGTAGAAGGTTTTGAGGAAGGAAATAACATAAAATACAGAAAGGAACTAGAGTTTTGGGTTTACCTCAAAGATTGCAAGATCAATCTAACCTCCACCGAAATACTATAGAACTCACTTCCCAAAGTGTTTGATAAGCTTATGATGTTTAAGCTTATAGTTTTTCCCCAAACCAAGTGTTTACACTCTCACACTCACTTAACACTAGCAGCTTCTGAACTTAGAGCAAATGGTGAATAATGGCTGGGTACTAGGTCCTATTTATAGAGTTTGGGAATGAAAAATATCTTGATTTTACTTGAATAAAGATAATGGCTTTTTAGGTGAAAATCATTTGAATAATCGTTCAGCAGAGGCTGAAGACTCGTTCAGAAGATGCTGGACTGTTGAAGGAGTTTGAATGGCTGAAAGGAAAAGAATTCAAAAGTATTTGAAAACATGCTGGTGGAGGCGATATATCGCCCCCTATAGGCGATATATCGCCTGGACCTTTGTTCCCGAGGCGACTGTGCATCGATTCGTGTTTTCCGTATCTACGTGCTGCGATATATCGCCCCCTATAGCTGCGATATATCGGCATACGCTGAATATTTAAACACAGATTTACACATTTTTAGCTAAGTTTGAATGGAGTAAACAGCCTTGACTAAGCCCTCAACGTACTCAAAGCTGCTGACTGACCCTATAACATTCAAATTTTACCCTTATTTAATTTAATCCTAAAAAAAACTTAATCCTTAATTACCATTCAAAACATGTGCTTAAAATCCTATTGGTTGATGTCTAAACCTTATAATATAATAATATAATCCTTAATATCAGTCACATTAATCAAACCTTAGGTTATACTTAATATTCTTAAACTATAGGTTAAACTTAGAAAATCTATAAGTACTACTATGAGTGTCCAAATAACTCCCGGTTTGAACCAAAAATCCATAGTAACAATGATAACACTAAACATACTATAATACTACTAAACAATTAGCTAAGTAAAGTTCTTGGACTCTACATATTATAACAAAAACAAAACTAAGAGAACATACCTCTTGCAAAATGTTACAAATAAAGTTTACTTCCAATTTAAAATCCAATGAAGCCACGTATGTGTGTATATAAAAAGTAGTGGGTATGTGTATATATAACCAAAGTGGTGGTAATTGGTTGTGGGGCTGCGAGGTTTTAAATTGCAGTTGAAGAAAAACGCTGATAATTAATCACCAAATGCAATAGTTACTCTTTAATTATTTGTTACTAATAATAATAATAATTAAAACAACAACAACAACAACAATAATAATAATAATTGAAAGGCCAAACTGATGAATAGCAGATTCAATATAGAATCAAAATTATACATAATTAGCTATATTCTTAATTTACATTTCAATACACATTATAGGATTGCCAAATCTATTTGTTTCTTCTATCATGACCATGGTATTGAAGCTGTTAAATTACAAAGAGAAATAGTAATAACAAAAAAGAAAAAGAGAAAGAATAAGGTATCAAAATTTAAAGAGTGGAAAGACTAAGAAGATAACTTCACTTTTCACTTATCCCGCTCCTTATATCCACTTGGTAATATTCTATAAAATTTAATTGAATATACACATAAATGTCAAAGCAACAATCAAGGTTCACCACTTGTTTAATTACCTTGTATGGTTGAAACTTCAAGAGTGCACTTGGCCATGCCTTTAAACTTCTAGTTGCGTGCTAATCTTTTCAAAAAAGCTAGCTACATGAAAATATGGAATACATACTTGGTAGTGGAAAGAAAAATTAAGTCAAGCAAGGCATGCTAGTAGACCACTTAGCAAGAGAAGTGATGCAATGAGCTAGCTGTTAAGTTGTTGAATATTGGCTTAGTCCAGTGATAACATACATGCAAAACAATTAGTCTTAGGGGTAATATTTATAGAGAGGTAAACTCTATAAATAAATTGGATAATAATTCTTACATAATGTTTTCATCCTCTCTCTCTTACACAAAATAGAAAACCTCTGTAAAAAATAAACTTAATAGTCTGAATCCAAATAGTAAATCTACCATGTTCATACTAGAAAAAGATATTTTAATTTAATTGTAGATAAGCAAACATCATGGGAAATTAAACTATTAAATAGTGCTATTAGAAAATTAACTACCAAATAGTGCTATTGGAGAAACACATTTTGATTTAACCATAGATACACAAAACATTCTTAAGTGTCTCTTTGTACTGTGATTAAAATTTTGTTATTTTTCTTGATGTTCTATTTCTATCCATGCAACAACAGATTTTTCTGATTTATAATAATTGACACCAATATCGTTTACTAATTTGTAATGAAACTTACAACTAATTTTTCTTATTTACTAATTGGAAGCATAAGCACATCGGTTAATTTAAGATGTATATTTTACATGATAAATCAGGAATGTAGATAATACTAAGCAAAGGAAACATACATACCCAATGTGTAACATTCTCAAGAGAATCCACCATGCAGTGAGCATAACCATAACTTGGATAGACCATCAATTATATTAAAAAGCAATTTTTTTAGCTTCAAGAAATAAAAAGATTTCAACTGATGTTTCTCTTTTTTCCTCTATAGTAGTATAACGTACATAATAAAAATTAAAAAAAAAAAAGATCTTTCTCACCTTAGATTGCATCCTCCACCTCTCTCTTGAGAGATTCCAAAGCCTATAAACATTGCCTTAATAACAATACCAAATATAACTATTTCAAGTATATATTTAGAAAAATAAAAATAACCAATTTCAAGACATAATGTAACGCCCCAACTCCCGGGACCGTTACGGTGTGCCTTGTAAACAGTGCTAAACTCGCTAATCGAGTCATTTGGCCAAAATCGTGAACTAAGTGTGATTAGCGATTTAGGGATTATACATTTTGGTTAAGATGTAACGTTTCACTAGAACGTTTAATATATACATTGGGATCCCGAAAATATAAATTTCAGAGTTTATTACACAAAATATTTACAACAGGCCGTTCTAAGCGGCAAAACAGGGTTCAACCCTAGTTCCACTTTAAACCTCGGCCGTTACGGACAAGCAGCTGCATATGTACACGTCACCACCTAAGCTCTCCAACTCAAGGATGGTCCAGCTTCCTCTTGCCTTTACCTTCACCACACAACACCCGTGAGCCGAAGCCGAGCAAGAAAACATAATACTTTTCATAAACATTATCAAATGATTATCATTATAATCACACGAAGCATAAAGCTTCCAAACCATTGAGCGAACATCATATGATTCAAGAGGGAGAGTGGCTGCTAGGTAAGCCACTAGCCTCCATGTGCTTATTTCATTCATCGACCCTCGAGGTCGGACTTGCATTAATGCTCTTTGAGCCATTCAATGCTGATGGTCGATTAGATCTAATCTCTGTTGGCTTGCGTGATCCACGCTAAGGCCGTTCTGACTAATTAGTCAGTACCATGCACAAGTAAGCAATGCTATCAACATGTATCATATGCCAGTTATCCAAGAATAGGGCATTCAACATGCTTACTAAACAGTTGCTAGCATAATCATGATCATGCACAAACTCAGAGACTCAAGCTCTAGCCAATCTCATATTCATCGCTCATGGCATGCCCTAATCACATGTTTCTCGTGCATCACATGCATCACACTTAATCATCCAGCATGCCTCAATAATAATCATATGCAAATGGGCAAGATCGTCAAGCATTCATTATGCTATCAATGTTTACATTTAAACATCCAACATGCATCAAGAATAGACATGCATGTCATACTCAATAGCCAACCAACATGCATCATATAGCCATGCATGTCATGCTCAATAATCAACCAACATGCATCCATAATAGCCATGCATGTCACATATACACAGGGTGCAGTTTTCTTACCTTGGGTTCGAGCGAGAATTAATAAAACAAACGACCTTTGAGAACGATCAACCCTTTGGTCCTTTAACGGTCACCTAGTCATAACCAAACATAAGGTAACATCAATAAAAATGATCAACTTAAGTTCCTAAATCAATATCTAGCCTCCGGGACATCAATCTCCACTTAACCGGGTACTAGGATCAACCCCCAGGCCTTAAGCTAACATCCCTAGGCCAAAAACCCATTTTTGGCCAAATCTGCCTTGATGGGCCGCGGCTCACCAGAGCCATGCCGCGGCTCACCCTCCTGACAGAGCCATTTTCACCTTTAAAGCCATCACAGGCCGCGGCACACCATAGACAGGCCGCGGCTCATTTCACAAATCAGCCAAGAAACCAGCACGCACCAGCCAACTCTCCCCTGCGTTTTCCCTTGGAACCAAGCCTTCAAACCAGTTCCAAACCTTCTCCAAACACACAACTAAACCTCTAAACATCACCCATAATTTCCCCTCATCAAAACCCAACCTAAACTTCACTTAAAACCTCCTCAAATCCATACCTCCATCAAGAAACCAAAAGCTGAAAACTAGAACTTAAAAACAGATCACACTAGTAAATTCACAACTGGAACTCACCTCAAACACGGTTTTGAATCCCCTTTAATGATTGAAACAAGTCCCCTAGCTGCCACCTTTGATTTCCTAGCTCAAAACCTCATGATGGCCTCAAGAACACCAAAGAAGGATGAAGGGAAGGTAGTGTACGGGAAGGGAAGAGGATAACCTCTGTTTTATCTCTGTTTTAATCTACCACTTTCCACAGCCAGCAGCCTTTAAATCATATATATCCAAAACCCAAAATGACCAAAATACCCTTAAGCCAATAAAAGTCTCTAAACCATTTCAAGGGTAAAATTGGTATTTTCCACCTATCCCGTTAATCATGATTAACGCTTCCCAATTCCCACTAATCTCCATATTTTCAATTTCCAATAATTCATATCCCGTTACCCTAAAATCCTCGGTAACGCTATAATCATCAACATCATCCCGAGACTCACCCCGAGCCCCGAACTTAATCCTGTTATGACTAGACTGAAAACCTGCTTTCCCATGATCGTCTCACGTCGAAAGGCTCGAACCAAACCACATATAATGTGGTAAAATTATAATTCACCCATATGCATAAAATTACACAATCACTCCCCCCAACGACCAAATTACCAAAATGCCCTTGCATTTAAAATATGAGCCCATATGCATGCATTCACCATCATATAATAATATAATTCACATAAACATACATATACTCATTAAATATCATAATAAATCAATTATGGCCCTCCCGGCCTCCTAATCAAGGTCCTAAACCTTATTAGGAAATTTGGGGCATTACACATAAGCTTAAAGATAACATAAAAAATTCAAACAAAATAAATAAAAAAACTTATAATCTTGATTTTAGTATAGAAAAAAGAAAAAATAAATAAATTCAAGGAAATAAAGTATTAATCTGAAATATATACAGACTTACACACCTTGGCATGACCTATATAATAGGCAGTTGGTTCAACAAAGGGAGTTAGCACTTTCCCTCCGGTCTCTTTCAAGTGTTTTTGAAGCAACTTCATTGGTATTGCAACATCTTAGAATGGAGCCATCACTCAAATGAGCCCAATCAAACATTGGGGAACTCAAACCTTGTTAAAAAAAATTAATCCAAATAACAAACTCACTATAGAGTCCTTAGAAACTATAACTCACAAAAGTTAAATAACAGCTAAATTTTAAAACACAAAGGCCAGAAGTTGGGAAAGTAGCTAGCAAACTGAAGAAAAAAAATCGTACAGACCAACAACAGCACAAGAAATGTATTAAAAGTAGTTTTTAGATGTTTGAAAAGTCCAAATGGAATAGTGAAAGCATGAGGTCTAGGAGAACATGTACATATAATATTATATTTATAATATATGCTTATTGTGTCAAGAAAAGAAAAGAAAAAAATAATATATAAATGAATAAGAGAAAGAAGGCATTTGCTTGCAAACAATATTCACCGCCACCTTCCTTCTTCTATTGATTTGCCAGAAAAAAAAACCAGATCTACTAGAACTCATAAACCAACCCAGAAAGTTATTAAAGTCTAATCCATTATGTTCAATTCAATTTTTTAGCGTACAAAACAGTTGGACAAAAATCGCACACTAGTACAAATATTAGCAAGAATAAACCTGAACTAAAGGGGAAAGAGCATACCTTCATCAGTTGCATCAAAATAAATTATTAAAAACAAAAGCAATAGCACAAACCAAAGAAATAATCTTTAAGCAAAACCAACAAATTAAAGACCACTTAAAGGATCTTGAAGAACAATACGATTTGAGTGAGCACACAAAAACCTAGAACCATAGAGTCTACTTCAAACCTAGAACCCTAAATCTATTTTTTTTATTTGTCCTTCAAATGCAAACCCCAAAACTGAAAAAATAAGAACCAATCCTAACCAATAAACTAAATCAAACCTAAGCCAAAAATTGGTAGAAAAATGTTTATAAAAATTGTAAACTCTTTGTCAATGTCGAAGGAGAAAGAAAGATTACCCTTTTTATTTTGCTATTCTTCAACAAGGGAAAAGAGTGAGAGAAAGCACAAAAAGAAAAAAAGCATATGCAAAAGTAGACATGGTCAAAATAATCTAACCAGAAAGTCATCTCTTTTACCAAACAAATTGAAATAAAGAATGAAAAAAACGCCTTCGAAATCAAAGAAAGACTCACCTCAACTACTGCGTGGAAGACATCAGCCCTGACAACTTTACCCACTACAAAGACGAGACAACAGCGATGACGGGCTATTCCTCAACATCGCACTCTGAACCAAACTCAAGTGTACCGCCTACTTCATGACTGGAGTGCCAAAGCTCGGAGTCTGCAAAGACTGTGACAGAGAAGGAAAGAAAAGGGAGGGAAATAGAAGAAGGCAGAGAGATGGGAAAGAAGGGGAGGGAAAGATTTTGAAAGGATAGAGAGAATGAGAATGTTGAGTGAACTCTACTACAAAAATAGGATTTCCCGACAGTTTTTAACTGTCGCTATTGAATAACGACGATAGTCGACTAACTGTCGTATTTTCTTATGCCGGCATAGGGGTAGCTACACCGACAGTTATTAGGTGTCTTCGTTTCTAGCAACAATAACAATTATTAGGTGTCGTCATTTCTGGCAACACTGACAATTATTAGGTGTCACCGTTGCGGGCTACGCCGACAGTTATTAGGTGTCTTCGTTTCTAGCAACAATAACAATTATTAGGTGTCGTCGTTTCTGGCAACACTGACAATTATTAGGTGTCACCGTTGCGGGCTACGCCGACAGTTATTAGGTGTTGCCGTTGCTGGCAACGCCGATAGTTATTAGGTGTCGCCGTTGTTGGCAACGCCGACAGTTATTAGGTGTCATCGTTGCTTGCAAAAAAATTATTTATTTTTATTTTAAATTAAAAATTATGTTTTAAATGAAACATTTATATACAAATCTAAAAAATTATAGATTAAAATAACAAAACTTGTACAAAGTATTTACAAATCAAATAAAACAAATTTTGGACAAATATAACACTACTACTTGACTCAAAAATCATATAGCCTTGTCTATAAACATAGTCTTCTTGACCTTAAAAAATATATAACTAGATTTACAAAGTAAATAATTAACCACTAAAAAAATAATCATTTACTCTAATAAAAATTACAAATAAAATAAAACACTAAATTCATTGTCAAACAATATATATTTCTTCTACTTTTCCTTGTACCCACCCTCGTCACCAATAGTCTTTCCAAAGTATCCAAAGTAAGAATTGACTGTCATGAATTTCTTTCTAAAATCATCCCTGAAACATGAAAAATCACATTATAATACACCAAACATGAAAAATTATAACTAGATTTTTATTGTAGTGTAAATAAATAAATTTACTCACAATTGTTACAAAACTCTCTTGCTACCAATGTCACAATCCAAGTCATAAGTTTACTCTCTTGTTCTTTTAATATTTTTCCATATTCAATAGTTTCAATGAACTAGTTTTATCACATTATAAGCCACTTGTAAGTCCAGTAAACATCAGTCCTGCTATTCATAGTGGCAGCTTCAAGCTTTGAGACACATAATATGAATTAGTAGAGAGTTATAGATCATTTAAAAACAGAGCACTTGAGAAGCCAAAATGAAAAATTGGTTAGGATATGAAATTGCATAAATATATCCGTAAAAAAGGAAAAGTTACTTACTATAAGTAGTTAGTCAAATAAGAGAAATTGACAAGACAAATATAAAACAAGTCATTAGCCATGAACTTACGTGAACTTACCAACAGTCCCACACATTCCTGAGGTGCTATTTGTTTCCTTCTACCGTGAACTTACCTGGAAGCAAAAAGATCAATAAATGGAGTCACCCTACAGAATACTAGAAGAACCATACAAGATATAGTGTTTCTTAGTTAACTATATAGTATAACAATTGTATTAAATAAACAAAATAATCTACCAACTTATATAGATGATATTTTATATTATATATTTGATAAACATTTGTGCATTTAAATATAATCTATCACAAGAAGAGGTACTAACCCAGCCGTCGTCCGAGACCAGACCCGAGAAACCCCAGCCGCGAGCCCAGCCCCTGTGCCGTCGAGCCCAGACCCGAGACCCCCCCACCCACCATTGAGCCCAGTCCCGAGTCCCCTGCCGCCGTACAGCCCGAACCCGTTCCTCTGCCGTCGTCGAGCCCAGACCTGAGAACCCTCAGCCATGAGCCCAGGCCCTATGCCATCGAGCCTAGACCCGAGACCCCCCCACCCGCCGTCGAGCCCAACGCTCGAGCCACCAGTTGTTGCTGTCGAGCCCAGCCCCGAGCCCCCTGCATCCGTACAGCCCGACCCCGATCCCCATGCTGCCGTCGACCACCATCCCCCGAGCCCCCACCACTGTACAATCTTGAGTCTTCTCCTTTTCTTCTTCTTGTGGTTTTGTGCGGCTGAGAAAATGAAACCTAATTAGGATTGATAAGCTACCTGGGGTCAAGGCAAAATATAAAATTGGGACACCTATATAAATATTTTTATATTCATTAATTGATCAAGAAGATGTGTTGGTGTAGTATTATATGGTGCTTAATTTGATTTGGATCGTGGGGGTTCAAAACTGGCTAACTTCACTATGTATTGTCTTTCAAAAATCAAAATTGTAAATATTATATGTGTAATATTTAATATGATTAAAAAGTTTGACAAATTATTCAAATAATTTTTTTTAAGTAAGACTTTAGTATTAAAATTTAGTAATTAATATCTTTTTATAAAATTAAATTAAAGTATTGTTACTCTTAATATCATAATTAATTTAAAATTTGATATCAAAATTATTATAAATACAAAAGTTAATAATATGAAAAATTTGGAAACAAAAAAAATCTAGTTTTAAAAGTTTTTAATAAATACATATTTACATAATTTAGTTTATTTTTAAAATTTTATTATTCATTAATTATAATTTTTTATTTGAATTTTGGCGACATTTTATGACTGTCGGCATTGGACTTGAATTAATTGTCGGCGTTGGGGTCAATAGTGGCACCTTTTAACTATCGGCATTGGTCTCGAATTAACTGTTGGCGTTGGGGTCAATAGCGACACATTTTAACTGTCGGCATTGGTCTCGAATTGACTGTCGGTGTTGGGGTCAATAGTGACACATTTTAACTTTCGGCATTGGTCTCGAATTAACTGTCGGCATTGGGGTCAATAGCGATAGTCAAAAGCAACGGTGACAGTTATTAGCTGTCGGCGTTGGTCTCTATGCCTACAGTTTTTAACTGTCAGCGTAGAATCCCGCTAAGCAATTACGACAGTCAACATAGTTGGCTGTCGTGATTGGGTGTCGGGAAAGCCCAATTTTGTAGTAGTGGAAATAAGAAAGGGAAAATAGAATAAAGGCGCGGTTACTAATTTAAATGCCACCAAAATTTTGTTCATTTGTGTGTTTTAAAAAATCATTAATAACGCTTTTAAATATGTGTGATATTTTACCGTGATATTTAGTCAAAATTCTTGTAGTGATCATTCCCACTGTTATGGCCCCTTAAACTCTCAATACAGAACCCAGTTCATTGATTTGTGTCCACCCTCATCGAACTCAGCCATTATTTATTGAATTTATTCTAAGTTAGTTATGATTTATTAAAATAAAATTCACACATGCCAATAAAAAATAACAACTTTAGTCATTGAAAAAAATCACTTATCACAATAATAATTCTAATTAAATAAGAAACTATACTAATAATAACTATGGTAAAATTTCTATAAATCAAGATCTTTTATATCTGACCATTCATCTAGCATATCATTAATTATTTCCTCATAATCATCAGTATCATAAGCCTCGAAACTACCACAGGGAATATTCATTAGGATATTATATTTTTGTTCATTGGTGAATTGAAAATCAAACCTATAAGTAAACCTAAGTATAAGAAAATAATATCTCATGGCTACCGGTAAATCATCTTCATCATCCATAGTCTCCCATAATTCTTCCAATTTTGAAACTACGGAAGGAAAATCCGTAAAAGCCTAATTACTAGGACATATTGTTCCATGGCCCTCATCGTAATTTGCCTAGTGATTTGAAGGTGAACTATTTCATTGTGAAATATGACCAATCTTTGAGTGATTCTTTCTCGCACTCCTATTGTATCCCTTGGCTCTATAACCCTTTTCAATGCCTTAATGGCTTGAATATCTTAATAGGTCAAAGCTCCATTCATTTCGACTGAAAAAATAATGACTAAAACGTTAGAAATAAACATAAACATAATATTCATAACATAAACACTTACATTAGCGGTTAGATCCGGAGCTTTTGCGTGTGTATCAAGGAGAACTTCATTCATATGAACCTGCACCATCTAAACAAAAAGGAATGAGCCTAATGCCCAGTAAGGAAAAACTACTAAAGCATAACATAAAACATAAGACGTAAAAACATAAAACATAAGACTACAAATTAATGGCCATTAATTCATTACCGTAGTATGTGATAGAAACCATCTAGGTCCTCTTGCAACTATTTAGAGGTAGGTTTAAACACAACTATAGTCTACGATAATCATAAAAATCTCAAGATTTGCTTATTTTATATCTAAGCTACCATATTTCTCAAGTGACTACAAACATATAAATCGGGGTATTGGAGACAAGTGTGGGATCGGAAACTCCCAAAACCAAACAGTAAAACCATAAGTTTCCTAAAGTGTAATGCCCCGACTATTTCTAAGACCTCGGACCATTAAAACTACTAAGAACTAGCTACTAATTTGATACAAACATAAGAAATAACATAACTTTATTTAAAACCGAAAATAATGTATCAAATACAAAATAATGTATGAATAAAAAAATATGGTATGGGATCCCATTGTTATAAAACATAAAACATAAACTTTAATTGTTTGAATACTAATTGTAGAATTACATCAAAACATAATTTAAAAGACTTTAAAATAACATCAGCCTCGATCGACACGCAATCCATTCAATCAATTCATCCTTAACACACCAGCCAAGTTGCCATGAATCTTTCCGCCTTCCATATTCATTTTCCTGCATCAAGCTAAAAATAAAGGAGTGAACCTAATGCCTAGCAAGGAAAAATATACTAACAACATATATTATAAACATATATTACAAAACATATGACTATAAAAACATATATCATATAGGACTACAATATTAATGGTCATTAACTCATTAACATGGCATGTGATAAAATCATCTAGGTCCTCTGTCTACTAATCGAGGTAGGGTAAATCATAACTCTAAACCATGAAAATGATAAAAATTCTTGGGTTTGCTATCTAAGAAACTATAAGCCCCAACCGACATAAAATATTGGGGCTTGCTATCTAAACAACTATAAGCCCCAAGTGACTACAAAACATATTTTGCGGGCTCGTTATCTAAACAAGTCATATGCCCAAGGACTATAAAACATATTTATACATATAGATATTATTGCATAAAACATATCATAAAATAAACATATAAGCAGATATAATCTATCCTATTTTCCTTACCAAAAACTGGGATATGGAGACAAGAACAGGATTAGAACACTTCTAAAAACCAACAGAACAAACCATGAATATTTCTAAAGGGAGGAGATGAAAAAGAGAACTAAACCATCAAAGAAGAAACTTAAACACCTAACCAAGAATCATAAACAAGAGTTAGGATCTGAAAGAAAATAAAAGAAAACTAAAGAACCATGAAGATCTAAACTTAAGGATAAGAATACCTTGAATGATCTTATGACTTGATCTAAACCTCGATACCAAAATCTCACTATATCTCACTTCCCAAGTGTTTAGAAAAGCTTAGATTGATAAAGCTTTTAACCCAAAACCCAAGTGTTTCACTCTAATGTAATCTTAGCAACTTGGAGGCTCTGAACAAATGCTTGAAGAATGAAGAAAATGGCTGAGCACTAGGTCCTATTTATAGACTTCAAGGAGTGAAATAACCCCTTTTAATTTGAATAAATAAATGAATATCAAATGAAAAAGATTTGAATTTTCGTTCAACAGATGCCCAGAACTCGGTCAAAATCGTTCAAAAGCAGGTCCAAGTGGTTAAGGCTATTTTTAAAATTAAAAATCCTCAAGATTCAAAAATACACTCCTAGGGGCGATATATTGCCTACCCTGGGCGATATATCGCCTAGATCATTTTCCCGAGCCCTGTTCGAACGTCCGTGCAAAGTCGACGTGTTTTTCGTATCTCCCGTAGGCAATATATCGGCCCCTATAGATGTGATATATCGCCATACGTTGATATATCAAACACGTATTTGCACTTTTTTAGCATATTTTGAATTGAGTAAATAGCTTTGACTGAGTCTAAATGTGATCCTAACTGCTACTGGAAGGTTCTAAAGTTTCTAGATCTTTCTTTTATTTAAACTATTCATCACAAATACTTAAATCCTAAATAATCACGCTTGTGACAAGAGTCACATTCTTAATAATTCTATCTAAACCTTAGGTTATAATATTTGTAGGACCAACAATATTAATCAAACCTTATGTTATAGTTAATATTTCTAAACTATTGGTTACACTTATAAAATCCATAACTGTTGCTATGAGTTTCCAACTAATTCCCGGCTTGAACCAAAATCCATGGAAACTAAAATACTACAAACTAATACTAACCACTACTACTATCTAGCTAAGTAAAATTCTGGGACACTACAATTATCCCATACTTAAAAGAATTTCATCCCCAAAATTTACTTACCGGACAATTCTGGATAATGTAATAACATGTCTTCCTCCAACTCCCACGTTGCCTCGCTTTCAAAACTATTACTCCATAGGTCCTTGACTATCAGAATACTCTTAGACTGTAATTCCTTCATCCCTCTATCTAGGATGCTAACCGGTCATTCCTCGTAACTCAAGTATTTCTGGAGTGCTATCGTATCGTACTTGGACGTGAGATGGGTCTGATACATATCTACGCAGCATCGAGATGTGGAACATATTGTGGCTATCTCCTAGAGCTGGCAGTAGGGATAATCTATATGCAACTGTTCCCACCTAGTCCAATCTCTCAAAAGGACCTATAAATCGGGGACTGAGCTTTCCTTTCTTCCCAAACCGCTTCACACCTTTCATAGGAGATATCTTTAAGAACACTTGATCTCCGACTTTGAATTCCAAATCACGCCGTTTGACATCTACATAACTTTTCTGACGGCTCTGAGCAGCGAGCATACGCTTTCTAATCAGCGCCAATGCATCCTAAGCCTCTCTAACAGCTTCAGGTCCAAGAAGTTTCATTTCTCCTACCTCGTCCCATGTAATGGTGATCAACACCTCCTTCCATAAAGTAACTCATAGGGTGCCATCGTGGTCATTGACTAGTAGCTATTGTTGTAGGAGAACTCTATAAGTGGAAAATACTTACTCCATGATCCTCCGAAGTCAAGTACACATGCGCGAAACATATTCTCTAGAATTTGTATGGTACGCTCGGACTGACCATCGGTATGAGGATGAAATGCCATACTAAGACTTAACTTGGTACCCATGGCTTGCTGCAAGCTTCCCCAAAATCTTTGATGTAAACACTGATCCTTAATCGGATACTATGGTCTTAGGGATTCCATGCAGTTGTACTATTTCTCGGACATAATCATCTGCGTACTGATCTGCTGTGTACGTAGTCTTGACGGGCAGGAAGTGAGCTGACTTGGTTAGTCTATCAACAATATTAATCAAACCTTATGTTATAATTAATATTTATAAAATATATGTTAAACTTACAAAATCCATAACTGTTGCTATGAGTTTCCAACTAATTCTCGGCTTGAACCAATATCCATGGAAACTAACATACTACAAACTAATACTAACCACTACTACTATCTAGCTAAGTAAAATTCTGGGACACTACATAAAGAAAAGAAGATGAAAAGAAGATCTAAACTATCAAGACATGAACTTACCGAAAACCTTAAGTTTCAAGGAAAGTCAAACACCTGACAAAAAGCCAGTATAATACGTTAGGATTTGAAGAAAAAGAAAAGAATAAGAGCAATTGTAATGAACTTAACTTGAGGATTGAGAGTACCTTAGATAGCTTAGAACTTCGATCTACACCTCAATACCAAAATCACACTCTAGCTTACTTCGCAAGTGTTTAGAAAAGCTTAGATTTGAAAGTTTTTCTCCCCAAAACCCTAGTGTTTCTCTCTAGAACAAAATTAGCAGCTTGGAGTGAAACTAACTCCCTTTAAAATGAATAAATAAATGAATAAAAATTTAATTTTCTATTCAACAGATTCCGAGAACTCAGTCAAAATCAATCAAGAGCTAGTCCAAGTTGTTGAGGGACGTTTCTAGCTCGGATTCCATGTATCTTTAAAATATGCAAGTGGAGCCGATATATTGCCCCTATAGGCAATATATCGCCTCCCCCATATTCTCGAGGCTCCATGGTTTCGTTCGTGCGAGGTCGACGTGTTTTTTGTATCATCATAGGCAATATATCGACCCTTATAGCTGTGATATATCAACTTACATTGATATATTAATTTTTGCACACTTTCAGCACACTTGAAGTACTTAAAACCACTTTGACTGAGTAATACGAGATCCCAACAACGGATGGAAGGTTCTAGACTTCTTAGGTTTATCCTTTATTAATTTATTCATCTAAAATCCTTAAATCCTTAATAAACATACATGTGACAAATGTCACATCCTTAATTATTCTATCCAAACCTTATATTATAATAAATAATATTTCTAGGACCAGCTATATTAATAAAACCTTATGATAAAACTAATATTTCTAAACCATAGGTTAAATAGATAAAATCCATAACTATCTCTATGAGTTTCCAAATATTTCCCGGCTAGAATCAATAACCAAGAAAACTAAAATACTACAACAAAATCTACTACTATCTAACTAAGTAAAATTCTGAGACGCTACAATTCTCCCCTACTTAAAAGAATTTCGTCCCTGAAATTTACTTACCAAATAATTTTGGATACCATGCTCGGATGTCTTCCTCCAACTCCCATGTTGCCTTTCGTTCTGTACTATTACTCCATAAGACTCTGACTATCGGAATACTCTTAGACCGTAATTTCTTCATCCCCATCTCTAGGATGCTAACTGGTCATACCTCATAACTTAGGTCTTTCTGAAGTTCTAACTGTAGTGCACCAATTTTTTTTTTTAGTTTATTAAAATTTTTGTGTTTTATTTTATTATAGTGGTAAGTGTGGCGAATTATTTTATTTAAATGTTATTTATTTTATTTAGTTGTTGTTTGTTATTTTATTTAATTGTTAGAATTATTTGTAGAACTTTTGTGAAATTATTTGTTAAATGATATTTATTTATTTTTATTTTAAAAATGTGATTATGAGAGATTTGGTTGAATGCACTAAGGTGCATGGTTGATAGTGGTGTACCCTAGTGATTTAGTGTGTGCTAATGCATGCTAGCATGGTACACATGTGTAGATTTTCTACACACTTTATATTTCCTTATATTAGATTTTATTTGATTTAATTGTTAAAAAAAAATTATAGGAAAGGGAAACCATAGTGGACGTGTGGCTTAGAGTGGGAAAGGAAGATGGTTGTTTCTATATATTTTATTATTCCAATAAATTAAGAATAAGGTGATAATGCTATTTTGGGATAGGAATGTGATCACCATTTTATCTCCTATATCAATTGTGATAAAAGAAAATAATAAGAAATTAAAAGAAAATAAAGAGAGAAAGGAAACTTACCTTTTTCTTTTATTGGGTCATTATGAGAGAATTGGGATAAAGAGGGAATGGAAATATTGGAAGAGCATTATGCTCTTCGGGCTGCCGTGTGTTGAAGAGAGGACGAGAGAGAGAGAGAGAGAGTGGCGAGCTAGAGAGAGAAAGGGGAAGGGTCTGCCATTTTCTAGAGAGAAGGAGGAAAGAAAGAAGAAGAAGGAGAAGAGAAACCAAGTCTAGAGTATGTTTTCTTTGTCTATTCTCCTCTCTTGATTGTTATGATATTGACTTTGTTTTTATTGTTGTGTGTGGTTGGATCTTTCTTCTTCTCATGGTGGATTTCGAAAACCCTAGGTTTGAACAAGGGGTAGTAAAATTTGGTATTGGTCACCTTGTGTTCTTGATTCTATCAATCAAGAAAGGTAATGAACCCTTGGCCTTTTTGGTTTATGTGTTGATAGTTTATATGAATAGGAGATTTGATCTAGGCATGGTTATTTTTTTGTGTAAAATTTTGGAATGATAATGTTCTTATGTTCGTGGTGATGAGTTTGAAAGGGAAGGTTGTTTTTGAGGGTTCGACCTATGTGGTTTGGGCATAATTGATTGTTTGATTTTCTTGTGTTTCATACATGTTAGAAACATGCTAGGTTTCATGTGTATATAGAAGAGGATTTTGTGTAAATTCTTGTTGGGTATCCTAGGTGTTTCGGCCTAGGGGTGATGTTCAAGCATGATTGTTTTTCTTGTATGTGTTTAAAATCAATTGTGAATCTAGAAACATGATAGGGTGTATATGAGATCATGTATCAATAAACTATGGTATGCATGAAAAATGATAGGAACATGTTAGGTTTGATATAAAGGCATATATGAGGATTTGTGTTATGTTATTCATACATGTTGTACTATTATTTTGTTGGGTTGCATGCATGAACTCATTAGAAAAAGAATAAGGTTTTATAAGGTTGTATATGAATATGTGTTAGTTATATTCTTTGCATTATTTGTATAATAAGAGCATGTTAGGATTTGTGAATTATTGTGTTTATGAAACATGAATGATCTTGTATGAATTTTATGAGGCATGAGGTAAAAGATTAAATTCATGGTGATTTATGCTTGCTGATTTTGTGATTAAATGATGAAAAGATTCATGAAATAAAGATATGTATGCATAAGAATGGCTCTAATGATATGTGGTGTTTGTGAAAATAAAATGGTATTTTAATTCACAATTAAAGTGATGTATTTGCACAAATAATTACCTATAGATTTTTTTATATATTTTTTAGAAAATATGAGTTTTTAAAAATAAGGATGATGATTTTAATGATAAATGTGATTGCTGGAATTTTTGTTTAAAAATGTAAAGTGTGTTTCAATAAAAGTAATTTGACTGGTATTTTGAAATAAATTAATAACCTAAACTATGGTAAAATTTAAAAGTGGTATTTTTAATATAATATGAGTGGTTATTTTACAAGTTATAATTTTCTTTAATTGGATTAAGAAAAATGTTGGATTTTTATTCACTTGTGATTTTTTTAAATAATGGCTAAAAGTTTTAAATAATTATTTAATTTTCACATATGAATTTGTGTTACATAAAAATTAAGTATTAAAAATAATTCAAACAAAATATATTTTTCCCACACTTAAAATTATTATTTTTCTCACATCAAATTATGAAATTCTATTAACTTAAATTAAATTATTATTTTCTAAGAAGACATGATAATCATAGGTATTTTCTTTTTAAAATAATTTCCAATGCCTTTGCTTTTCTTTGTAATTTAAAAAATAATAAATGGGTCTTTTATATATTTTTAATGGCTAAATAAAATTGTTTTTATGAAATAAAAAGAATGTCTTGGGAGATTTAATCAACCTAGTAATTTTAAGAAGATAAACAATGGTAAACAAAGCATGCTACAAGTCTATTATTTTTAAAACGATAGAAGTAAGACGCATGAAATTATTGTTTTAAACGCCACATTTATGCAACATTCCCATGTATGCATGTTACATACAAATTCACTTTTACATCCAAAATTATGTCTATTATGCAACCATGTAGTTTTTTTTATAGAAAGATCATGAATGCAATATAGGTAGAATGAGCGTTATTCTTTTTATGACCTTATGTGTAACCAAGCATATTGTATGTTGTGTGTAACTCTCACCATGTGTGCATGGCCCATCCACACATGAGTTGTATGAAAGGGCAAAATAGTAATTATGTGAAGCTAAGGAATGTCGTTTTAATTATGGTATAGGCTCGTTGAGAAGTTGTGGTTTTACTTAGCTTGGACCTGAGGTAAGGAAGTTAGATAGAATTTATGAATGGTAAAACTGTTGTGTGAATGAAATGTTATGAATTATGAATGCCATAATGTGATGATATGTTGGCTTGTATGAATATTGTATGATATGAATGGATGTTAGCGTGATGAACGCGACACATCAAAATGGGTTGCTAAGGATAAAGAAGACGTAACCCGAGTTACTAAGGATATGAAGACGTAACTCCATGGGCGGATGCGCCGAGGTTTTTCGAGGACCAGCGACTCTTGTTTACCTCAAAGGTTGGCATTGATAAGTTAGTGGGCCATGTTCACAAGGAATTGTTTATGATTATGTTATGATATTTGGTGATGTTTATGATTATGTTATGATGTTTGGTGATGTTTATGATTTTGTTATGATGTTCATGATATGAAAGATGGAATTATGTTGACATGGATATGTTTATGTTTATGATATTGATGCCAATTTTATGATGATGCTATGATGTATAAAGATGAATGATAGTGTTTGTAATTTGTTTTATGTTTACTTACTTGTTGTTTGTACTTCCTTACTGGGCTTTTAGCTCACCCCCTTACTTTCCCTTCTAGGTGGAAAATAGGTTTTTCTGTGGCACGCGTGGTGATGTGGGGAGTTCTGTCGTCCTGGTGTGTATGGCGTGGGGCATCCTATGGACGAGAAACGATCAACTTTAAACGCAATTTTTTTTATAATTTTATGTTTAATGGGATTTTTCTTAAAATTGTCAGTGGGACTTAAATTTTGTTTGTTTTAGAACTTTGCATAAAACTGATATTTTCTTTTTAAACTTTTGGGCCCAACTTGCATGTTTTAAGCGAGACCCCACTGAAACCTTTATAATAAGTGGCTTTCTATTATAAACCATTGAAAATGTGAATGTTTTATTAAGTACTAGTTAAGGGCGTTATACACTAACATATCATACTTGAGAATGTGGGATGGATCTGACACATATCTATGCAACATCGAGATGTCAAACACATCGTGGCTATCTGCTAGAGCTGGTGGTAGGGAAAATCTATATACCAATGGTCCCACCTTGTCTAATATCTCAAAAGGACCTATAAACCGGGGACTAAGTTTGCCTTTCTTCCCAAACTGCATCACTCCTTTCATAGAAGATATTCTTAAGAAGACTTGATCTCCGGCTTTGTATGGAACATCTCATCGCTTGGCATCCACATAACTCTTTTGTCGACTATGAGCAGTGAGCATACTCTTTCTAATTAGTTCCACTGTGTCTTGAGCCTCTCTAACAGCCTCGAGTCCAAGAAGTTGTCTTTCTCCTACCTCTATGAGTTTCCAAATAATTTTTGGCTTGAATCAATAACAACGAAAACCAAAATTCTACAACATAAGCTACTACTATCTAACTAAGTAAAATTCTGAGATGCTACATTCATAATACATTTCGGGTTAAAAACAAAAACCTATTTACAATAATAGTTATAAAAAACATTATATGTTATAATATATTTTTGACTAAGCTAATGTGGCATATAAGTTAAATTACTGTTAATGAATTAAATAAATTTTAGAAGATGCCAAAGAGCCCAAGCAATTAGTGGTCACAATATGGACACTACTACAAATATAGGCTTTCTCTGCGGTTTTTTTTCAACAATAAATAAAAAACGCAGAGAAAATGTTTAAATGAGTCTAAAATATTATATTTAATTGCCACGCCCTATTTTATTGCGATTTAAAAAAAAACGCAGCGAAAAGTTTGAAGTGGGGACTTTTCTCCGCGGTTCTTTAGTAAGAACCGCGGAGAAAGTCCTAGCCCCCTTGTACTTTTCTCTGCGGTTTTGGCCATTTAACCGCGGAGAAAGCCCTAGCCCCCTTCATAAAGTGCCCGACCCTACCTTCTTCCTCATTATTTCATTTCTCATTTTGACAGAAGCATCGCACAGGCGGCTCCACCATCGTCCCCAGCCACAGGTAAGCCCCATTTTGATCATTTTAGTTTGTTTTTATTCATTTTCTTGCATATTAATGCTTTATATCATGTAAATATACTTAATATTGATTTATTTTGAAGTTTTAGGGAAAAAAATGAAGAAACATTGAGTGGGTTTAATGGGGTTTCAATGTATGCTTATAGGGTTATTTAAAAAAAAATTCTAACATTTTTAAAGTTTATATAGGATTAAAAAACATTTGCATTGTTCAAAACATGTATCGATCACTAAAACTTGATTTTTTAAAAATATATTTCAGTTTTAGGGTATTTTTTATATTATTTTATTTATAGTAATGTTATTTACATAATTTTTTATATTAAAATTTTATTTCTTACATAATTTTTTATATTATTTAGGTAATGATTTTTTTAAAGTATATTTTTGTTAATTATAATATTTTAGAATCAATTCAATTACCATATATTTACTAATGTTTAAATTTTCATTGTAGGAAATATTTGTTTGAATGTGAGGTGTGTTGAAATTGTTGAAGATTAATTTTGAAGGTGAGTAATAATTACTATTTAATTTTTTTATTTTTATATTTTATATTTACAAACTATTATTAGAGGAGTTTGAATATATTAGATATTCATCCATAGTGAAGCAGGTTCTGAGCTAAAATTGTGTGTTGCGGAGATAACAGAAGGTTGAGAACATGTGTGTCTTAGTGAAGTAGGTTCTACGAATTATGTGTGTGCTGCGGTGACTTATGGTTGAGATGTTGGGGTTTTATGCCCTAATTAAAACCCAAATTCTTAATAATCTCATTTTATTTTCAATAAAATAATAGAATTCATTTTTTGACTTGGTCAATCACTTTGCTCACATGTTTTATTTTCATGATTATTTAAATAATATAAGCTTCTATTAAATCCCGAGCATATAGTTAATCGTATTTATAGTGACGTAATCATAGTGGAATATAAATATGATTATATGTTCAAAATAAGTTAGTCCTAAGATTAGTCAGTGCACATGATTTACACTGACTTGCCAATCTACGATATGATCTACTTACACATTGTAGTGTTTTGTTCTTTCGAGAACATTAGCAAAGTAGATAAGATCGAATGTATTTCTTACATCGAATTGGACCGATACTGACAGCTGATAAGATAAGTAAACATGTCGTTATTATCTATTCTAGTCATATCATATAGTTGACCATAGGTCAATTTAATCTCAATTCTGAGTGGTTAGTATTCTAACTGATTGTATTATTTGAGTTCTTTGACATGTTCGTTACCAGCTTACCCGACGAACTAGCCCATACTTACATCTTGGGAACTCGGTAGTATAATTGAGTGGGAGTGTTAATCATAGATATGAACATCTATAGCTTCTGATGAAGAAGTGAAACGATGGTTTCCTTTTAGTTTGGTTCAATGTGTTAAATGATAGAGATCTCATTTCAGTAATTAAATTAGTTTACTGAAATATCATTTACAAGGGACTAAGTATTTTAATGATAAAATACAATGAGGGGTAAAACGATATTTTAGTCCTATCTCATTGTAGACCGTCTATAGAGGATTGAGTGACAATTATGGTTGTAACAATCAATAATTAATAGCGTGTCTATATTTGTTATAGAGCGTTCTATGAATTCAAGAGTGCGATTCCGAGTCTATAGTGGAGTCACGAGGAATTAATAACTTAGTAAAATTATTTGTTAAATTTATGATAACTTATTGGAGCTTGATTTCATAGGCCCATGGTCCCCATTGTACCTTGGATAAAATCATCTAGATAGTTTCAATTAATTGATTTAATTATCAATTAGAATTACCAAAGTTGACCAGGTCAATTATGGATAGTTTCATAGAGTTATGTAATTTTGAGAAGAAAAGAGAAATTATGGCAGATTTATTAATTAAGATAAATTGGTATCTAAATTAATAAATAATTTTAAATCAAGGTTCAAATTATAAATAATTAATTTGATAAAGGATTTAAATGATTGTTTAATTAATTAAATCAATAGAAAATAATACATGCCTTGATTTTAAATCCAATTGACTTATAATCAAATGGTAAATTTCACGGGCTTAAAGTCCATGATAATTTCGACCTAGGGCTTTAAAATGGATATTATTTTATTGATTTTTAAATAAATTAAATGTCCTAATTGAGTCTATAAAATGAGTGCTTAGAGAGAAGTCAAAATAAAAGTTTAATCACAGGTTTTCTGATAGTTTTAGATTCTCTCTATACACAAGTCCTTTTCTAAGCCTCTTTGTTATTTTCTCGTCTTCTCTCTATATCTATCACATGTGTTGAGAATTGCCCACACTAGTCTAAGTGATTCTAAGGATACATTGGAAGACTGTGAAGAAAATAGAAGATCGGTTCAGTTTCTTGATAATACTCTACGACAGAGAGGATACAAGAGTTAGAGAAACTGAAGGAAAGACTTTTTAATTTCGCTGTGTATACTGTAAGTATTCTTGTCTTTGTTTCTCTTTGAATTCAATTTTATAAACATGTTCTAGGTTATCTCATATTAATTTGTTTAATATTAGATCTACATGAAAATAAATAAAGATCATGTATAAGTTTCCCAACAACTGGTATCAGAGCATTTGGTAATCTTTATTTTCATGCATGAACATGTTTAAAATTGGATTATTTGATATGTTTGAATAATTTGATGGTTTTCATGTTTTTATGAAGCATATTGATTTTATGTGATTTTTAGCAAATTTTAAGTTATTTTATTGTGTTTTCTATGCTATTAATTTTTATATATGCTTTATTTTGTGTAAAACATGTTAAAAATTAATTAGAAAATGGTTTTGGTTTGAAAAATTGCTCAAATTTTTTTTGAAATTATTTTGCATTGGCTGCCATTGTAGTGCACCAAATTTTTTTTTTTTAGATTATTTAAAATTTTGTGCTTTATTTGATTTAAATGTTAAGTGTGATGAATTGTTTTATTTAAGTGTTGTTATTATATTTAATTGTTTATTTGATTTATTTGATGGTTTGTTATTTTATTTAATTGTTAGAAATGTTTTGGTTAATTAAATTAATAAGTGATTAAATGTGTAACATGTTATCTTACTATTAGTGTTACATTTTATTTAAGTGTGACAAATGAGGTATTTATGTGAGCTATGGTGGAATGCACTAAGGTGCATGATAGATAGTAATGCACCCTAGTAATTTAGTGTGTGCTAGTGCATGGTAGCATGGTGCACATGTGTAGATTTTTCTACACATTTTAGGTTTCCTTATTTTAGATTTAATGGAGTTATTTATTTAAAAAAAAAAAAAGAATAAAAGAAAAGGGAAAGGAGGAGTGGGCGTGTGACCTAGTGGGAATGCAATATATCATTAAAATGGTAAAAAGGATAAAAAATTGAAGACTATAATCATTTGGGGATAGGCTTGATCATGTTTTATTCCTTGTATCTTTTTGAAATAAAGAAAAATCAAGGAAAATAAAAGAGAAATGGAAACTTACCTTAATTTGTTTGGGAGACTTTATGAGAGGATTTGTCATAAAGGGACTAAGAAAGGAGAGAAGAGCCATTGCTCTTGTGTGTGTGTGTGGCTACCGTGACCTAGAGAGAGAGAGAGAGAGAGAGAGAGAGGCGTGTAGAGAGAGAGAGAGAGAGAGAGGAAGAAAGAAAGAAAGGAAGAAGGACGAAGAAAGTGAAGAGGAACCCCCTAGAGTATGTCTTCTTATTTTCTCTTTGTTTAATCTCTTTATTTGATAATATGATATTGATTTGTGTTATGTTTTGTGTGTGTTTGGATTCTTCTTTCTCCTCATGGTGGCTTTCCCATAAAAACCCTAGGCTTGAACAAGGGTGTGGAGTTTGTGGTATTGATCTTTTGTGTTCTTGATTCTACAATCAAGAGAGGTAATGGTCTTTTCCTTAGCCTTATATTGTTTTTGGTGGTTGTATTTGAGGTTTTGCTAATGGTGTTAATGGTTGATTTTGGGTAGGAATGATGTATAGGATTTGGATTTTGTGAGAGTATGACTTGTGTTTAAGGGTTGTGATGTTGATTTTGCTATGCATGAAAAATTGTAATAATCTATGAGCACATGTAAGGTGATTTCGGCCTAGGTACACCCAAGGGTGTTCTTGATTTGTTGTGTGATTTACAAAATATTTGATCCATGTTTTAGGACCTTTGATATATGGGTAAGAGAACAAGTGGTAATCTTGATATTTTTGATCATGAAATGTTGTTAGATGCATGTTTTGTTTTGAATGATTAAATTGTGAGATGCATGAAAATAATGATAGAAATATGCTAGGTTAAAATAAGGCACATGTGAACATGGTATAAATTTACTATATGCTATTTTATTGAAAAGGTTTTGTTGGCTTTCATGGAATTGCAACAAATGATTTTAAAAGGATTCATGTGATTATGTTAGTGGAATCATGCATATTATAAGAGCATAATGAGATTATAGGCATGAATGATTTTATGAAATTTTTGAGACAAAAGTGGAGTTTTACAAAGAATTAAGCTTGCTGTTTTTTTCAAGATAATTGGGTAAAAGTTGATAAAAATATGAGTTGCATGCATAAATAATGTTCTTGATGAATGTGTTAATTTTTATGAAATTAAAAGAGGATTTTAAGTCTCATATTATGATATTTTACTCAATTAATTTCCTACAGAATTTTTATTGAATTTTGAGAAAAAATGAGTTTATAAAATTGAATATGGTGATTTTAATGATAAAAAAATGGTTGCTGGAATTTTGTAAGAAAATGTGAAGAAAGTTTCACTAAAAATGGATTTGATTAATTTTTGGAATAAATTATTTTTCCTAAGTTATGGTAATATTGAAAATTGATATTTTAATGGTATGAATGCATATTTTGATAAATAATGATTTTCTTTATTTTGATTGAGAAAAATATTTAGACTCTATTTATTTGTGATTTTTGAATAAAATAAATAGTGGCTGAAAGTTTGTTTTAAAAAGTTAACAATTGTTATTAAATTGTCACATATGGGTTTTTACCACTTAAAAACTAAGTCTTAAATAAATTAAATCAAAATATAATTTTTCCACACTTAAAATATATTTTTCACATCATTTTTGTAACACAATAATAAAATATATTTTTCTAAAGAAACATGTTAAAATAGGTATTTTAATTAAACCCAACCTTGTTGGTTAATTCTTGGTAAATTAATATTTATTTAATGAAAATGTCACATATTTTATTTTGAGCTAAAATAAAATAAAGTTTTGAGAAATTTAATCAACTTAGAAATTTTAAAGAAAACATGTAATATGGCCATTGATTTTCAAACAATAGAAGCAAGAAATGTAGAGTTATCGTTTTTGAAAACGTCTTTATTACGCAACGTTCCCACGTATGCATGTTACATGCAAATCAACTTTTACGTCCAAAATCATGATTATTATTCAAATATGTAATTTTTATAAAGCAATCATGTTAGCAAAATGGGTAGAACGAGCATTATTCTTTTTGGCGATAATTGCATGTTTTAGTGTAACTGTATTCATGAGTGCATGGCCCATGCACACATGAGTTGTATGGAAGAGCAAAATAGTAATTTTATGAACCTAAGAAACGTTATTTTGATTATGATATAGGCTCGTTGAAAAGATTGTGAAATTCTTAGATTGGACCTGAGGTAAGGAAGTTAGATAGATTTTATGTTTCTATGCTATGAATGGTAAGGCTGTTATATGAATGAACTGTTATGCAATTATGAATGCCTTAATGTGATGATATGATTGAATGTGAAATGTGTATGGATGTTAGATACATCAAACAGAATACGATGTTAGATACATCAAACAGATTTCGATGTCAGATACATCGACCGAGTTACTAAGGACATTGAGACGTGACTCCTAGGGCGGACGCGCCGAGGTTATTCAAGGACCAGTGATCTCCTGTTTACCTCATAGGGTGACATGGACAACTAGCGTTCCATGCTCATCATGTATGCTGTATGTTGTGATATGATGATATGTCACATGTATGTTATGATATGTTGATATGTCACGTTTATGTTATGATATGATGATATGTCACATTTATGTTATGATATGCTGATATACTTATGTTATGATATGATGATATGTCACATTTATGTTATGATATGTTGATATGTCACATTTATGCTATGATATGTTGATATGTCACATTTATGTTATGATAAGATGAAATGTTACGATTATGTTATGATAGACCATGATGTTTTAGATGAATGTTAGTGTTTGCTTGTTTGTTGTTTTTCTTACTTGCTTACTTGCTTGTACTTCCTTACTGGGCTTTTAGCTCACCCCCTTACTTTCCTTCCAGGTAGCAAATAGGTTTTCTCTATGGCACGCGTGGTGACGTGGGGAGTTCTTCATCATGGGGTGTATGGCGTGGGGCAATCCTATGGACGATAAAACGATCAACGTAGAACGCCATTTTTATTATGTTTTGTTTTTAAGAGACTTTTTCCTAAAATTATCAGTGGGACTCTGTTATTTAAATTATTTGGTTTTCTTGAACTTTGCATAAAAACCTATGTTTTATTTTAAACTTATGGCGCCAACTTGCATGATTTTAAATAAGTCCCCTGAGACTTTAGTAATGGACGGTATTCTTTTATAAGCTATGTTGTACGAATGTTTTGTAAGTACTAGTCTAGGGCGTTCTTTACAGCCATGCGCGTGTGCCTCCCGTGCGCGGCCACGCGCACCAGCCACGATGAACAGTACCCACGGGTACTATTCATCCAAAATATATATTTTTTAAAATTTTTGTGGAAATAAATTATTTTTAATTAAAGCCAAAAATATCAGATTTGTTTTGTATTTAAATTTTTTTTAATTAAGATATTTTTGTTAGTTGGGATTTAAATAATTAGATATTTTCTACAAAGATTCAAATTCAAATTTAAAAATATACTAACAACTTAATTTTAAATATTTTAATATATTAAAATATTAGAATTAAGATATTAGATATTTGAGATATTTTCATTTAAATTCTTGATTTTTTTTATTAAATCTTTATTTGAAAATATTAATATCTTTTTATTCTATAGTTTTTAATATTTAAATTATTTGAAATTTGAATATTGTTAGTTAGATATTTTTATGGACATTTGAATTTGTTTAACTATTTTGAGTTATTTTAGGATTGTTTTTTTTTTTATCAAGAAGAAAAACACTTCATTAATCAACCAGCAAAATACACCCTCAACTCACTAAAACTGCTCAGGAGAAGCAACAGGCTGCTCCTCCAGAACCAAAAACACAGGAACTAATTACATGTTAATCTATGTATAAAGTCTCTCTCTTTTCTAGACATTTTTCTGTTTTTAACAATGAATAACCTGTAGATCACTATGCTCTTTACATCAATAGCAATCAAAGAATCAGATTTGGAATAGCCTTGAAATACACACCTATTTCTATTCAGCCAAATACAATAGCAAGTTGCTGCAATAACTGCTATGCTAATAAGTCTCACAATGCCAGAAGCTTTCAGGGAAATCCAATTTAACCAACCATCGAATTCCATAGGCTAACCTCAGAAACCCAACAACTTATACTCTAGCTCCACAACTCTTCGAGATAGGCAACAGTTAAAAAATAAGTGATGATGAGTTTCAGGCTGGTCTCCACAAACAGGGCAAAGTATAGAGTCTAAGACAATGTGAAATTTACTCATGTTATCTTTTGTTAACAGTTGAGAATTCACTACTTGCCAAAGCATAAAATGATGCTTAGGAAAATTGAGACTACTCCAAATGGCCCTGTGATAGCTAACTTGAGTAGGATGAAGAGTATTGTTATATAAAACAGCAGTACAGAACTTACCCGAGCTACCTGCCTTCAAAATCTCAAAAATGGAAAACTTTTGTCTCAATTGACACAGTTTGCGCCAATACCAGCTTGTGTCCAATTTTAACTCATAAGACCAAATGGAAACCCCCTTGAGATAAACATTATTCACCCACTTAACCCATAGTAAATCTCTCTTCTCATTGATAGCCCAAATGTATTTAGCTAGGATAGCTTGATTCCATTTGGTCCCTTCTTTAAACCTGAGACCACCATAAGGTTTGGGAAGGCAAACTTTCTCCCAAGAGGCCACATGGATTCTGCTTCTATTCCCGTTCATTCCCCAAAGGAAACCTCTACAAAGTTTCTCGACCTCTTTAGAAACACTTTGAGGAAGGATGAAAGTACTCATCCAATAATTTCGAAGACCAAGTAATATTGAATGAATTAGTTGAACTTTGCCAGCAAAAGACAAGTGCCTACTTCCCCAAGTGTGAAGTCTCATTTTAATTTTTTTTAATAATAATCCCACAATCTTCAGCTTTCCATTTAGTTGGTCTTAACTGCACCCCTAAGTACTTTAAAGGGGTGGTACCTTCAGCCAAACCAAGATCCCTAATGATCTCCCCCTTCTCCCTGGGATCAACCCCTCCAAAGAATATTTGAGATTTACTAACATTGATATGGAGCCCAGTAGTATTGCTGAAACCATCCAAGACCTCTTTAAGAACTTTTATGGACTGTTTGGACCCTTTGCTGAGAAGAATCAAGTCATCCGCAAAGCATAAGTTTATTAACTTCAAAGTTTTGCAAAGAGGATGATATCTGAATTTAGAGTCTTGAGCAGCATGAAGAAGACTTCTCGTTAGATAATCCATAATCAGAACAAATATCAAAGGAGATAAGGGATCACTTTGACGAAGACCCTTAGCACCTTGAAAACCACCTTGAATTCTACCATTCATAAGAAGAGAGTTGGATGTGCTTTTGATACAAATCATCACCAGCTGAAAAAATCTACCAGGGATGTTTAAAGCATTAAGCAGATCTTCTACAAAATTCCAATCCACAGTATCATATGCCTTACTGATATCAATCTTGATTGTACAGCGAGGAGAAGTGTTTTTCCTCCTATAGTTCTTCAAGATGTCTTGGAGAATCATCACATTGTGAGCAATTGATCTCCCTTGGACAAAAGCACCTTGATTTTGATGAACCAGAGAAGGAAGGACTGTTGCAAGTCTAGAGCACAACAGTTTAGAGATGCACTTGTATATCGTTGAACAACAAGCAATAGGCCTGTAATCAATAGCTTTAGCCGGATTCTCTTGTTTAGGGATAAGAGAAATCATTGTCTTATGAAATTCTGGTGGCATGGATCCTATCTCAAAGAAATTAGAAACTGCAGTACAGATTTCTCCCCCTATAACAAACAACATTTTCTTGAAAAAACCAGATACAAACCCATCGGGACCTGGAGACTTTGTATCAGGAATACTAAAAATCGCTCTTTTTATTTCCTTATACGAGAATGGTTTCAGCAAACCAAGTTGCTGATCTAAAGATAGCTTAGATCCCTGCTCAATACAAATCAAGTTTAACCTGGTATTGACAGTACTACTGCTGCCCATATAGCTGCCCATATAGTTATTTTAGGATTGTTATAACTATTTATATTTTATTTTATTTTTTAATGATTAAAATATTAGCTAATAGTTATAACAACACAAGATATTTTGGAAAATAGTTAAGATATTGATTTTAAAATTTAAAATTGGTTAAATTTTGAAAATTTTTATTTTTTCAGCCAATTAATAAAATACTTTTTTAATAAATAGGATTTAAATTAACTTTGGTTAATTGTTGATAAATCCTATTTGAATTAAATTAATATTTTTTTTCAAATTAACCTAAAACCAAGTTGATTTTTTATAAATGAAATTTAAATTAACTATTGTTAATTTTTGATAAATTTCATTTTAATTGAATAATTTTTTGTAAAAAATTAATTAATTTGAATTTTTTGATAATTCTAGATAATTCATTGTGGTATTTTTGCAAATGAAATAAATTGTGGTATTTCTGCATAAATTCATAGAATAGCTCATATAGTAATATGATTAGGTCCATCCAATTATAACATGTCTGTTTGCACTATATGTGGTATTTTTGCAATTGGGCATAGATGCATATAGTGTCCCATATGTTTGTTAGATATATGGTATTTTGCCAAATAAAATATTCATAAAATGATAGGTTTTATTTGGGCTCATTAGAAAATGTAAAGTTTAAATTCCTCTGTTGTAGGTGATTCCACTTGTGAAGGCCCATTTGCTTTGCATGACTATAGTGGGCCTAATCAATTAATAACAATTAATAAAACGAAGGTTTAAATTCCTGTCTTTTGGACTTTGTATGGAAGATAGGGGGCTTTTGTAGTGGAAACGACATACTGGACCCAACCCTCCTCCATACAAGCCCAATTGTTAAGGCTCATTTACCTGAGTTGGACTTAATTGTATAGGTTCATTATATTAGTTAAACCTAAATATTGATTAGCAACAAATTAATTCTAAATTAATTGAATTTGTTTCAATGTAACACTTTAGAATTAATAGGAATTATAGGACGTTGGTATTAAAAAAATTAATCTGTTTAATTAATTTTTTGGGAAAACCATTGTCATTAATTTTCTAAAAATAAATAATAAAAATACTATTTTTAATTTTATAATGAGCTTATTTTAAGAAATTTATTTGATCTCCACCGTTAGTTTAACATAGTTAATAGCTTAATGGGGCCTCGGGGCGCTATGATTCATCCCCCTACGAAAGGTGTTCATTAATTATTTTGACAAGGTTAGATTTCGAAAGATAGATAATTATAGGTCAAATTCTACTAGACTCACCACTACGGTGACTACTAGGACTAAATCTATGATTATTGAAACCGTGGGTCTAGCTCATAAAATAAGAGATTTTGTTTTCTTATTTTGATCGAATAGTAGGTTGTTAATAGTGGTGTCCATTATTAAATGAGTTTACAACTCTATTTAACTAGTGATATTTTTTACTCTCGCCAACCGGGACAAGGATATCATAGATTAGTTAAAAACTAAAAGAAATAGAGATATGATTGTTTTTGGGATTTTTTGTCTCATATCTTACATATTTTTGGTATATGTTGTGTTATTTCTTGAAATTTGTGTGACTAGAAGTTTTATTGAGCAAATGTGATTGATTTATATTTTATTGGTAATTTGTAGTTTTAAGTTATGGTTGTGTCTACTCCCATCCTTTCTCAACTTTCGATGGAGAAACTCACTGGAGAAAACTTCCTTAAATGGAAGCAAAACATCAACATTGTGTTGATTGGTGACAACTCTGAATTCATCATGATTGAGGAATCCCTAGAATGAGCACCGTGTCCGCACGTTAGTGATGGCACCATCAATGCTCCTGATGGTACCGTAAATGCTTGGATAGCACAGTCTCTGTACGTTCGTGATGGCATTGTAAATTCTCGGATGGCACCGTGTTTGCACGTTCGTGCTCAACTCAACTATGGTCTGACGGAACTCATGAATGAGCTTCAGATTATTGAACCTGTCATGGGTGGACCTAGTAAAGGAGGTGAAAATAAGACTACTGATGTTGCTGCTGATCTAGCTAAGGATGAACCTCATCCAGCTTCGTCTTCAAAAGCAGGAAACAAGAGGAAAGGTGGACAAAACAACAACCCCAAGCCTGCAAAGGCTGCAAAGGCGAGTGCACAACCAAGTGCACAGACGCCTAAGGGGAAAAACAAGAAAATAAAAGGTAAATGTTTTCACTGCAAAGAGAAGGGGCATTGGAAACAGGATTGCCCCAAGTTTCTAGCAGATAAAAACAAAGGTAATGATTATAGTTCATTTATCTTGGAAACATGTATTTTAGAGATTGAAAACTCTGTTTGGATTATTGATTCTGGATCTACAAACCATGTTTGTAACTCTTTACAGCTTCTTGAATCATGGGAGGAACTGAACGAAGGCGGCTTAAAGCTTAGAGTTGGGAACGGAGTGTTCGTTGTGGTCCAAGCTAGAGGAAGGGCTCGTTTGAAGTTCGGAAATAAATTTTTGATTTTAAATGATGTATTTTTTATTCCGAATTTTAGTAGAAATTTAATTTCAGTTTCCATGTTGCAATTAGAACGATTTGTTATGACTTTCACAAGTTCTAATATATCTATTTCTTTCAATGGATCACAATTGTGTATTGCATGTTTGGAAAACAGGCTTTATATTCTGCGACCTAACGAACCCCTCACTCTTAACAATGATTTATTCAAAGTAGCTAAACCTAGGACCAATAAATGTCAAAAGACCGATAACGATAATATGACGTATTTATGGCACTTGAGACTTGGTTACATTGGCTATGATACGATTCAAAGACTTATAATGGATGGACCTTTGAGGGAACTCACCTTAGGTGAATTACCTGTCTGTGAATCTTTTCTAGAAGGCAAACTGACCAAGCGTCCATTCTCTGCAAAGGGTGATAGGGCCAAAGAACCACTTGGTCTTATTCATTCAGATGTTTGTGGACCTTTGAATGTACAAGCCAGGGGTGGTTTTGAGTATTTCGTCACTTTCATTGAAAATTACTCTAGACACTCATGTCTTTACCTAATGCATAGGAAATCATAAACATTTTCAAAGTTTCAGGAATTCCTAGCAATGGCTCATAACCAATTAGGTAAAACGTTAAAGATCCTGCGATCTGATAGGGGTGGAGAATATTTGGATATGCAATTCCATGATCATTTAACTGAACTTGGGATTTTATAACAACTTACTGCCCCAGGTGCTCTACAAGAAAATGGTGTAGTGGAATGCCGGAATAGATCTTTATTGGAAATGGTTAGATGCATGCTTAGTTACTCAACTCTACCAACTTTGTTCTGGGGACATGCAATTGAAACTGCGAACGACATTCTCAATGTCGTGCTGTCTAACTCAATCCCCAAAACACCTTTAGAACGCTGGAATGATCGTGAACCTAGTTTACGCCATTATAGAATCTGGGGGTGTCCCGCTCACGTCCTGAGGAAAAAGGAGGGAAAGCTAGAACCACGAACTGAAGTTTACATGTTTGTTGGCTATCCTAAAGGTACTCGGGGTGGACTTTTCTATATTCATTCAGAAAAGAAAGTGTTTACTTCTACAAATGTTACTTTTCTGGAAAATGACTATGTCTTGAACTTTAAACCTCATAGCAAAGTAGTTTTAGAGGAGATGGTTAAAGAATTGACTCCAACCAATGTTCCATCGTCATCAATGCAAGTTGATGATTGAATTCCCACTCTTCATGTCCAACCGATGCAAGTCGATTTAAATGAAGAAAGTACCACTGTTCCTGAGCAAACAGTCACGGAGCCTCATCGTAGTGGGAGGGTTTCTAGGAACCAAGTTCGCTATGGTTTGGATGGTGAAACCAATATGGTTGTTGGTGACACTAGTGATGATGATCTATTGTCTTTCAAACAGGCAATGGCTAGCCCTGAAAATGAACTATGGCTCGAAGCCATGAAACAGGAAATGGAGTCCATGTACTCAAATTCCGTCTGGGATCTTGTGGAAGCACCTAGTGACTTTAGGGCCGTTGGGTGCAAGTGGATCTACAAGAAGAAACGAGGCGTTGATGGAAATATCGAGGCTTATAAAGCTCGATTAGTGGCAAAGGGTTATACCCAAAGAGAAGGTGTGGACTATGAGGAAACTTTTTTTCCGGTAGCCATGCTCAAATCCATTCACATCCTCCTATCCATAGCAGCTACTCTCGACTATGAGATCTGGAAAATAGACGTCAAGACAACTTTTCTTAATGGAAAGTTTGACGAAGTCATTTATATGGATCAGCCAGAAGGATTTAAAGTAGCTGCACAAGAAGGAAAAGTTTGCAAGTTGAATAGGTCCATCTATGGACTTAAGCAAGCTTCTCGTTCCTGGAATCTTAGGTTTGATGAAATAATCAAGACCTATGGCTTTGAACAAAATATTGATGAGCCCTATGTTTACCAACTGAAGGAAAATAAAATAGTAGTATTCCTGGTTCTTTATGTAGATGATATCTTACTCATTGGAAACAATGTTAAGAAATTATCAGATGTGAAGAATTGGCTGAGAACTCAATTCCAGATGAATGATTTGGGTGAAGCGAGTTATGTTCTAGGTATCCAGATCATCAGGGATAGAAAGAACAGACTCTTAGCTCTATCTCAAGCAGCTTACATAGATAAAGTGCTTGAACGTTTCTCAATGACAAATTCCAAGAAAGGGCATCTACCGTCCCGCCATGGAATTCATCTTTCAAAGAAGCAATCTCCTCAGTGCAATGAGAAAAGTTCCTTACGCATCTGCAGTTGGAAGTCTGATGTATGCCATGTTGTGTACTAGACCAGACATCTGCTATGCAGTGGGAGTAGTGAGCAGGTATCAGTCAAACCCAGGACTGGAACATTGGATAGCAGTTAAGCATATCCTGAAGTATTTAAGGCGGACTAGGGATTATATGTTAGTCTACAAGGGTGGTGTTCTGAACCCTGTAGGCTACACCGATTTAGATTTTCAAACTGATGCCGATGACAGGAAGTCTACTTCTAAAATGGTGTTTACTCTTGGGGGTGGGGGGGGGGGGGGAGCTGTGATTTGGAGAAGTGTAAAGCAGTTTGCAATCTCAGATTCCACCATGGAGGCTGAGTACATAGCCGCGTCAGAAGCAGCTAAGGAAATAGTCTGGCTAAAGAAGTTCTATTCGGATCTTGGTGTTATTCCAGAAATGGATAAACCGCTGATGTTGTTTTGTGACAATACAAGAGTGATAGCCAACTCGAAAGAACCTCGAAGTCACAAGAGAAGTAAGCATATAGAAAGGAAGGATCACATTATTCAAGAATCTGTGGCCAGGGGAGATGTAAAGGTTATGAATATTGCAACTGAAGACAATCTTGCGGATCAAGCTACATTTAATAAGAATATCAAGGAAATGGGATTAGTAGAATTAAGGCATTAGTTGAAATTAGTGCAAGTGGGAATTTGTTGGGGTTTTATGCCCTAATTAAAACCCAACTTCTTTGTAATTTCATTTTATTATCAATAAAAGAATAGAAATCATTTTGTGACTTGGTCAATCACTTTGCTCACATGTTTTATTTTCATGATTATTTAAATAATATAAACTTCTATTAAATCCCGAGCATATAGCTAATCGTATTTATAGTGACGTAATCACGGTGGAATATAAATATGACTATATATATGTTCAAAATAAGTTAGTCCTAAGATTAGTCAGTGCACATGATTTACAATGACTTGCTAATCTATGATATGATCTACTTGCAAATTTTAGTGTTATGTTCTTTCGAGAACATTAGCAAAGTAGATAAGATAGGATGTATTTGTTACATCGGACTGGACCGATATTGACAGTTGATAAGATAAGTAAACATACCGTTATTATCTATTCTAGTCATATCATATAGTTGACCATAGGTCAATTCAATCTCAATTCTGAGTGGTTAGTATTCTAACTGATTGTATTATTTGATTTCTTTGACTTGTTCGTTACCAGCTTACCCAACGGACTACCCATACTTACATCTTGTGAACTCAGTAGTATAATTGAGTGGGAGTGTTAATCATAGATATGAACATCTATAGCTTCTGATGAAGAAGTGAAACGATGGTTTCCTTTTAGTTTGGTCAAGGTGTTAAATGATAGAGATATCATTTTAGTAATTAAATTAGTTTACTGAAATATCATTTACAAGGAACTAAGTGTTTTAAGGATAAAATACAATGAAGGGTAAAACGGTATTTTAGTCCTATCTCATTGTAGATCGTCTATAGAGGATTGAGTGACAATTATGGTGGTAACAATGGATAATTAATAGCGTATCTATATTTGTTATAGAGCGTTCTATGTATTCAAGAGTGCAATTCCGAGTCTATAGTGGAGTCACGAGGAATTAATAAGTTAGTAAATTTATTTGTTAGATTTACGATAACTTATTGGAACTTGATTTCATAGGCCCATGTTCGCAATTGTAGCTTGGATAAAATCATCTAGATAGTCTCAATTAATTGATTTAATTATCAATTAGAATTACCAAAGTTGACCAGGTCAATTTTGGATAGTTTCACAGAGTTATGTAATTTTGAGAAGAAAAGAGAAATTATGGCAGATTTATTAATTAAGATAAATTGGGATCTAAATTAATAAATAAGTTTAAATCAAGGTTCAAATTATAAATAATTGATTTGATAAAGGATTTAAATGATTATTTAATTAATTAAATCAATAGAAAATAATACCGGCCTTGATTTTAAGTCCATTGGGCTTATAATCAAATGGGAAATTTCACGGGCCTAAAACCCATGATAATTTCGACCTAGGGCTTTAAAATGGATATTATTTTATTGATTTTTTAATAAAATTAAATGGCCTAATTGAGTCTATAAAATGAGTGCTTAGAGAGAAGTCAAAATAAAAGTTTAATCACAGGTTTTCTGATAGTTTTAGATTCTCTCTAAACACAAGTCCTTTTCTAAGCCTCCTTGTTATTTTCGCTTCTTCTCTCTATATCTATCTCATGTGTTGAGAATTTCCCACACTAGTCTAAGTGATTCTAAGGATACATTGGAAGACTGTGAAGAAAATAGAAGATCGGTTCAGTTTCTTGATAATACTCTACGACAGAGAGGATACAAGAGTTAGAGAAACTGAAGGAAAGACTTTTTAATTTCGCTGTGTATACTGTAAGTATTCTTGTCTTTGTTTCTCTTTGAATTCAATTTTAGAAACATGTTCTAGGTTATCTCATATTAATTTGTTTAATATTAGATCTACATGAAAATAAATAAAGATCATGCATAAGTTTCCCAACATGAGAACATGCATGTTGTTTGTTATATGTTTTGTTTGATGTGAATTTATAGGTAGATAACTTGGGATATGCTATAAATACAGGGGAAACTCTACCCAATTTTTTTTTGATGATATTAATTGAACATGTTTTATAAGTTAATATATGTAATAATTGTGTTTTTTTTATGTTGAAATTGTAAATACATATGAATTTTTTATATGTTATAGAAATAAATGAAACTCTGCCCATTTCATTTTAGAATTTATTAATTGAACATAATTTTTTCAATTACAATATTAATTTTCTTTTCATTATTGAATTAGGAATTAGGTAAATATTATCATTATGGATTAGTCATGGATTCTTGAGAATAGAGAAACACAACAATTTCAAGACAGATTCAACCAATTTTTAGAATTTTGCCAAACAAATTGTAGTGATCTGGAAAGAATTCATTGTCCATGTATAGATTGTGGTAATGTATCAAAAGGAAATATTACCATGATAATAAATCATGTATTTTGTCGGGGATTTGATACAAGTTATCGTATATGGTATTGGCATGGGGAATCATTGAAAAATAATAATCCATATCCATTTGGGAGGCGAAGGATTGATGATTTGGGTTATAGTGATTTTGATGATCATCCTATGGAAATGCTCGATGAAGCACAAGAAAAGTTTATTGATGATCCTTCAAAATTTGATAAATTGGTTAGAGATGCAGATAAACAATTATTCAATGGTTGTCTGAAACAAAGATTACCAACGATGGTAAAATTTTACAACATAAAAGTAGAAAATGGAGTTAGCGATAAGTGTTTTAGTCAATTTTTAGCTGCTTTTAAAGAGATTTTGGCATTAGATAATTGCTTCCCTGAGTCTACATATGAAGTTAAGAAAACTTTAAATTGCATAGGCTTGAAGTATGAGAAGATCCATGCATGTCCGAACGATTGTGTGTTATATCGTAAAGAGTATGCAGACATGGACACTTGCCCAGAATGTGATTCATCGCGCTACAAACCTAACAAGAGTAAGGAGATTAGGAAACTTATTCCTCAGAAAGTGATGTGGTACTTGCCTTTGATTCCACGTCTTAAGCGATTATATCGAAGTTTAGAACACTCTGAAAACTTAATATGGCATGAGACTAGGCGAGTGAAAGATGGTAAACTTTGATATCTTGCAGATTCGCAGGCTTGGAAAAAAGTTAATAACTTAAATCCAAAATTTAAAACTGAAGCAAGACATCTTTGTCTAGGTCTAACTGCCGATGGTGTAAATCCACATAAATCTATAAGTAGTAGGCATAGTTCGTGACCTGTCTTCCTTGTTATGTAAAATCTTCCTCTGTGGTTAGTGATGAGAAGAAAGTTTTTGATGCTCACGTTAATGATTTCAGGCCCAAAAAAACCAGGACACAATATAGATGTTTATTTGGCACCATTAATTGATGATTTGAAAGATTTGTATGAAAATGGTGTTGAGGCATATGACGGTTTTAAGAAAGAAGTCTTTAACTTAAAAGTTTTTTTGTTGTGAATTGTTAATGATTTCCCAGCTTATGGTAATCTATCAGGGTTAATCACAAAAGGTTACCAGGGATGTCCAATATGTTGCACTAACACAAGGGCTATCTGTCTGTCAAATGGGCACAAAATTTTGTATATGGGTCATAGACGATACTTGCCCCTAAATCATCATTATAGGAAAAAAAACATTTGATGGTGATAAAGAACAAGGTGTTGCTCCTTTGCAACTTTCAAGGCAACAAATTCTTAAAGAAGTAGAGAAAATTGATTTCAAATATGGAAAAATGCTGAAAAATAAGAAAGTAAATGGATGTTTCCAAAGGAAATCAATTTTTTTCGTCTCCCTTACTAGAAAGATTTACTTGTTTGACATTGTTTGGATATCATGGATATAGAAAAAAAATGTGTACGAAAGTATTATAGGTACATTACTTGATATTCCCTGTAAAACTAAGGATGGTTTAACTAGTTGTATAGATCTTGTTGAAATGGGTACACGAACTGATTTAGCACCTAAACAGAAAGGTAAACGCACATATTTACCTCCTGCTTGTTTCACATTGTCCAGAGAAGAGAAAAAAGTTGTATGTAAATCATTTGCAGAGATGAAAGTGCCTAATGGCTATTCATCCAACATTCGAAACTTGGTAGCCATGGGAGATTTGAAGTTGATGGGTATGAAATCACATGATTGTCATATGTTGATGTAACAATTACTTTCGATTGCTATTCGGTCAGTATTACCGAAAAAAGTTTGAGATTGTTTGACGAATGTTTGCATATTCTTCAATCATTTATGCGGAAAAGAATTAGAAATGAAAAAGTTGGATGCATTGCATTGTAAGATAGTGGAAACTCTATGCAACCTTGAAATGTTTTTTCCTCCATCCTTCTTTGACATTATGATACATTTAATGGTTCATCTAGTAAGGGAAGCCAAGTTTTGTGGACCAGTTTGGGTGAGATGGATGTATCAATTTGAAAGGAGTATGAAGGTGTTGAAAAGTTATGTGTGTAATCATTATCATCCTAAAGCTAGTATGGTTGAATGTTATATATCGGAAGAGGCAGTAGAATTTGCTCAGAATACATGAGTGGGGTTGAGGCAATCAGAATCAGCAAACCATGAAATAACTCAGATGGAGTTGATAAAGGACTACGAGGGAACAGAACAGTGATCACCGTTTCTAGGGAAGAATTAGATCAAGCTCAATTAGTTGTGATGCAAAATAATCCTGAGTAACAATCATATATAATGTAAGTAGATAATATATTTCAATTATATATATTAGAGTAGTGATTTTCTTTTTGTTGTTTAAACTTTTTTGTACTTTCTTTTATGTTTCAGTGATCACATGGAGTTATTACAGTCGATGATTCCAAACAAGGTTAAAAATAAACAAAAATGGGTTATAGATGAGCATAATAAAAAGTTTTTCCTGTGCCTGAAGAATACAATTTTGACGAAGTTGGGAGAAAAAACTCATGGAGTGTCGACTGAGTTAAAGCGCATATCTCTTGGAGCAAGCATTGATGTAATAAAGCATCAAGCTTGCATTGTCAAAGGGAAACGATTTCATACTAAGTCAAGAGATGTTGCTCGGCTGGTTCAAAATCGTGGAGTAAGTATAGTTGCAGAAGCTATACATTTTGCTAGTGCAAAAGATAATAACCCAATTTCAGGCACAGTGACATACTACAGGATTGTTGAAGAAATATGGGAGCTAGATTATTCATTATTTCGTATTCCTCTTCTGAAATGTTCTTGGGTAGACAACAATACTAGAGTTAAAACTGACGAACTTGGATTCACTCTGGTTGATTTAAGCAAGTAGGGAAGCAAGAATGATCCTTTTATCATGGCTGCCCAAGCTAAACAAATGTTTATATACTTGATCCAGTTAATGATAAATGGTCCATTGTTTTATCAGTTCCCAAACGGAAGTTCTCAGAAAAATAAGATTACAATGAAAATTATGATTTATTTCATGACTATTTCATTATTAGACAACTGATACATGAACAAGTTGAGAATATTTAGGATAGTGATAATGATAGCGATACCGATACCGATGATCGGGACTATCTTAGAAACGACATCAAAGAAGGAATACGGGTCGACTGTGAATCGATGAAAAATAAAATAAGAGAAAGAAGAAAACATGTTTAGTAAGTTATATAATTCATTAATACTTGTGATTATTTATTTGCATAATGCATTAACACTTGTGATTATTTATTTGTATGACGCATTAACACTTGTGATTATTTATTTGTGTGTTGCAGATGACAAATAAAAGAGATGACAATGAGAAACATCAGGGTCGTGGTAAAACAAGAATGAGTTACATGACCCAACAAAAAGCCAAAGGAATCAAGAAAAATCTTGAATGGAACGATTTGAGACAACCAATAGATGATGTGTATACAAACATGATATCATATCTTGGATCTGGAGTACGAGCCACGATTTCTATCAACTCAGGTGATTAGAGGAAGGTCCCACAAGATTTGAAAGATGGTCTATGGGAGGATATCATTGTAAGAAATTATCATTATGATATTTATTTATTTTTGTGTGATATCCAAATTTAATAATTACTTTTCTTAATTATATTATCAGGGTGGTCACAACATTCCTCAAACCTTCAAACGTGAGATTTTGAAAAAATCTGGTCAAATAATGAGAGATTTTAAAAGTGAACTCACTACCAAGTATATCAACCCTTTGGCTGAAATGGATATGATGGAAGAACTCAAATTTCCCCCGAAGAAGTATAGCGATATACTTGACGAGAGAGACTGGTTAAAATTTGTATCTAGTCGTCTAAGTCCAGAGTTTCAAAAAGTGCATTACGAACAAAAAGCAGGTGCATTACTAATGAAGTCAAGGCATCGAACCTCTCGTAGAGGAATGGCTAATATAAGAGAAGATTTGGTAAGTATAATTGATATTAAAGTTTAAATAATGATTGATATTATCGCAACATATAACTATAATTATCTTGTACATTGTAGAAAAAAGAACGAATTTTATAATTAATCTAGAGAGGTATCAAGTTTGGCTTAGATTGCGCGAAAAAATAAAGTTCTCATGAGAGAGCTGGACTGACAATTTTATAATTAATCTATTGATTTTATTTATATAAATTAATTTAACCAAACAATATCTTGAGTAGGAGGATGTCAAAGAAAAATTGAGTCGTGGCGAAATTACAGCTCAGGGTCGAGATGACATCTTGGCTCAAGCATTAGGGATACCAGAACACCCAGGTCGTGTTTGAGCTGGCGGGTATGATACTTTATAATAGTTTTTTTCTTTTAAGAATTATTTAGATTGATTTATTGATGGACTTTATTGATTATTTTGTAGGTTCACTGCGACCGTTTCCAAAATGTATAAAATAATGACTTCAACAGAGAAGATTGCTCGGCTAAAAGCTAAGATTGAAGAGCTAAAAAGAAATAAATTTAGGAAAAAATAGGAATTAGCTCAAAATGATTAATATAATGAGGAAAACGATGAGTGTGGATACTATGATGAAGGACAATTTGATGAGGGACAATATTATGAGAATACAAGTGATGAACTTTATCGACCTGCCCCCTACGCAGATGATCATTTTCATCAAACTGAAGGCTATCCTTTTCATGAAGATGATGGATCATCAATTTATGAGTCTCCGCCACCGCCGAGCTATAAAGTTCATTTGTGTTATGATAATATTGACAATGTAGTAGCTAAGGGTGTAATCATTGTACCAAACATGGGTAGTCAAATTACCATCCATGGAAATGTCCTTGATGATTCAGTTGCGAGGGTTTGGCTTATAGATGTCTTACAAAAAGAAGCTGAGATCCCTATTCCCTTTGGTAACATACGATATGTTGGGGACGCACGAGACACATTCCTGTCTTGGCCAAAAAAATTAATTGTGCCTTGTCAGGTATAAAATTATTGCTTAGATATTTAAATTTTATTTTTAAATGGGTACACTATATTGATATGTTAAATGATATTATGTAGGGTCCATCTTCATCTAAACACAAATCTCTATCACCAAGCCCACATTTATCATCAGTTGGATCTCACGTAGTCATCAACGCTGAAATAGCTCAATAAGAACCTTCAAATTGGTTAACAGATGACCAATGGGACAAAATTGATCTGAGTCTTAAATTTATTGTGAAGGAGTATTATTCCATTAAAGGAATATATGGGGTTGTACAAGTTCCCGTTGATCCGGAGTTTATAGGAGAACGCGAGGTTATCTTCATCACTTCAGAAGACGTTTATCAAGCAACCTCCATGGACAATATTGGATCCTCAACTATGTTGTTTGGTATGAGGTATGTATCAATTCAAATTGAACTCAATCTGTTTTTTCATTAGAGGAGTTTGAATATATTAGATATTCATCCGTAGTGAAGTAAGTTTTGAGATGAAATTGTGTGCTGCGCAGATAACAGAAGGTTGAGAACATGTGTGTCTTAGTGAAGTAGGTTCTATGAATTTTGTGTGCTGTGGTGGCTTATGGTTGAGAACATGTGTAATTCCCTGGGTAGTCAAGACCGTTACACTGTGTGTTTATAAAGTGCGAGACTTTCTAATCAAGTCATTTAGTTAAAATCGTGATACTGGAACTATAAATGAGCTAGGGTTTAAAATAGTTTGGTCTCAAAAGCCACTTTTACATTAAGAAATGTTATATGTTTACACGGGATCCCAAAAATACAAGTTTAAAGATCGTTTACAAAAGTTACAAGGTTCAGATACAATAAGCAGCCATACTAAGGCAAAACAAGCGGTTAGGTAATCCCTATCCTGATCCACTCCTCGACCATGATGATCGAACGGCTGACTATGTACATTCTACCTCGGAGCTCTCCATCTCAGGCTTGGTCCAGCTTTCCTTTGCCTTTACCTGCACCACGTAGCACTCGTGAGCCAAGGCCCAGCAAGAAAACACAACAACAGAGCATAAACAATCAACAGACAAATCCATATCCCACAATGCATCACAAGTTCTCAAACATATAATCATTCAGTGTAATTAAGTATCCAACATGTTAAGCATATCAATTCATATCATATATCACTACATAAATGATAACTAGGGCTAGCGCTCTCAGGCTGCTCCCTCCATTATCCCACTGACTACGGCCAGCTTAAGCCGAGCTTAGTGAATATTCTCGGCTACCAGTGGCCAAGCCGTGCCCTGTGCGCAAATACTATGTACGACACTCTTAGGCCGCTTTTACATGTCCCATGGCGTAATACCATCATTGACACGATACAATTCTCGGGAGCACTTGGTCCCATCACAAACATATAATCGGGTGCAGTTCCCTTACCTTTCAATTCACTAGCTTTCATCCATCGACTCCTTGAGCACGATCCCCCTCGAGCCCTAGCGCTCACCTAAACATAATCATGGCCAAAGTCATTATCGAACCTCAAATCCAAAACCTAGCCTCGGAGTCAATCCCGAGCCCCCGGGAAGTCCTAGTTCCACCAAACAAGGTGGTGGAATCAAACCCCAAACCCTAGGTCAAAAGCCCTTGCAAACAACCCTAAAATCCCCTTCAGAAGGCAGGGTAGCGCTACAACGCTCATGGGAGGGTACTACAGCGCTACAAACAGAAGCAAAAATCCCCTCAGCATTATGGCCTAGCGCTACAGCGCCCTAAGGCTAGCGTTGTAGCGCTAGTCACAGACAGACCAGCACCAATTTTTCTCTTCTGCGATTTTCTCGAATCAACCTCAACAAAAACTCTTCCAACTCCTTCCCAAACTCAAAAACAACCTTATGACCATACTCCACTCATCCCAAGCCCCCCAAATAACTAGAACTCAAGCACATGCATCCCCAAACTCAAAATCCACCATAGCCACTCCTAAGCTCTAAAACTCAGTAAAAACCAGCTGAACAACAAAGTTGGAATTAAGGGTTTATACCTTTGGTGGAATTTGAGCACAAGTTGCCTCAAAACTTCCTTGGCTTTCTCGTCCTCAGCCTTAGACCTAAATTTCCTAAAGTTCCATTCAATTCAACTTAAGCACCAAAGCTCAAAAACCAGAAACAGAAACTGAAAAACTCTAAAGTCTTACCTCAAGTGTTGATGAACCCTTGCTAAACCTCTGCCAATTCCCCACACTTAGCTTAGAATCCTTGATGCTTAGTTTATCCCAGCTCTCCCCTGAGCTTTACTCCAGAAATCCTCAAGAAACAGGTGAAGGAGATTATAAACCGACCTAGAGAACTCTCTCTGTTTTCCTTCCCTTCTTTTCCCTTCCTTTTCCTTCTTTTTCAAACTTCTACATTTCTCTACACTTCCCACTAACATAAAGCCTTGGTAAAACTTAACTCCTGTAAGCCAAATGACCACTATGCCCTCCCTATTAAATCTAAACCCTTCAATCCACTTAAGGGCATTTTAGTCATTTTACCCAATTCCCGCTAACTCCTCGAGTGTCCCTAATATTTCCCATTTAATTCCCGATACCTCACTGATCACCAATAATATTCCTCAATGTCAAGATATACTCCAGTATATTCCCTAAATTCCCATTTATACCCCTAAGCTCACCCCAAGCCGGGTATAAATCCCCGCCATCACTTTTTCGCTAATTTGCTCACTAGGATCGTCTCGAGTCACAGATCACAGATATATCCACATAATAATGTGGTCTCGACAATTATCACATATATCAAAGCAGTTATGCCCATAATGGCCAAAATTACGATTATGGCCCTCTAACCTAATCAGGGCCTTCATGCATACTAATACACATAGTCATGCATCTCAAATATTAAAATAGTCATATAACATGCTTTAAATCATAATCATGCATTTTATTCATTAAAACCATACATAATTCCCAATATGCCCTCCAGGCACACTAACCAAGGCCCTTAAGCCTTATTAGTGAGTTTGGGTCGTTACAACATGCATGTTGTTTGTTGTATGTTTTTTTTGAATTGAATTTATAGGTACTAATAATTATAGATATGCTCTAAAAACATAGGAAACTCTGCCCAATTTTTGTTTGACGATATTAATTTATTAATTGAAAATATAATATGAATGATTGATTCTACAGATGAATTTGGGAAAGCATGCACCCAAATTCACGATAATTATACAAACTTTTTGACACTGAACATCTTTCTATGGTCAATGACGAAAGTAAAAATTATATGGTGGATCTTATAGCCAAATGGATGATGACTATGGATAGACGAGGCCAAATATATTTCATTCATTGGATTGTTGAGTATGAACGAACTTGTTAAATATTTTCACTACTATGGTTGAATTTTAATCTTATAATAATCATAATTTATTATTGTTTTAGTCAACATTGGATGTTGGTGCTCGTGATGATATGAGGGATGACCGTAATTTTGGACCCTTTAAAAAATCATAAATCTCCACCAATAATTAAGGAGGTTATGGAAAAGTAAGTTCTTCAATTGTAATGTATGCATTGTTAATTTTTAAAAGTTGAGAGTATAATATGTATTTAATTAATTTGAATTTTTGTAGAGCATACGCACAATGTTCGGAAATGAATACATTGACATATTTACAAAATTGCTGAGAGGTTCTTGTCCAAAACAACCTGAAAGTCATGAATGTGGTTATTATGTACTAAGATACATTTATGATCTTGTAAATGCACTGAATCCAGCAGAAGTTATCAAGAAGAAAGCATGTTCTATTTTACACTCTTTTTCGCTTAAGATAAACTAGATATAGTATTTAATTATCTAATTTATATTAACTTTTCAATTTTGCAGTGGTTTGACAAAAAGGAATACAATGTCAAAGAGGATCTACTACCACTACAAAGTGATTAGTTAGCAAGATTAATGCCATTTATTTATGAAATCTAAGTTTTCATATGTATGTAAGATTAAAGTGCTAACTTATTGGTTAGAAAGATTAAAGTCATTTATTCATTAGCCAGATATTTTGTACTAGTTATGAAATGTATATATAACAATTCAACAAATTAGGCTATACTATTGAAAATAATTATATATAATTGAAATTGAAAATTAAATTTTTTTATTAAAAAGGCTAGTTTATAATATTGAAAATATATATAATGAGAATTGAAAATAATTATATAATTGAAATTAAAAATTAATTCTTTTTATTACAAGGCTTTCTCCGTGGTTGTGATAATCCAACCGCGGAGAAAGATGTTCTTTCTTTGCTGTTGGATTATCACAACCGCAGAGAAAGATGTGACTTTTCTCTGCAGTTGGCATACCACTTTTCTCTGCGGTTGAATACACTACGTTTTTCATTACTCTCGAAAACCGCAGTGTATTAAGTAAAAAAACCACAGAGAAAAGCCTTTTTTGTAGTAGTGGGATATGAATAATTTATATTGGTCAAAAGAAATTGCTCATTAGGATAGGAATAATTTCTATCTAAACTAAGAACACTTAATTAAAGTTGGAAAATAAAAACCAACTAATAGAGATGATCAACTCAAAACTAACAAAATTACATAAAAGGTTTTAATCCAAATACTACCCCAACAAATACAAAGATTTTGTGAAGGAATTTAATATTCTTCCTTAGTACATTAATTTCACTACAAACTAGAGACATCTCACTCTTAAGCCCATTGATTTGGGTGATTTGTGCTTCAAACATTAATTTCACTACATTAATTTCACTATCCAGCTTTTGAAATACACTCCTAGCTCCCTCACATATAGGATGATGTATAAATAAATAACTTACATTATTATTTAGTACTTCACCACATTTCGGATCTACTATCCATTTCCATAAAATTAGTGGGGAGAAAGTAATATGATGTTATATAAATAACTTACATTATTATTTAGTACTTACGTAGTTTCCACAACCACAAAATGTACGTCCCGGATTACCAGTGGTCCATGAAGTACGCCACACTGAATTAACACCACAGTGATATGCAGGCCTACCTAATGCCATTGAACGTGCATTAGAGCTCCCCCCTAAGTGCTCCATGCTCCTACTCATAAGCAAATGGAAGAAGAAAGTTTTGTAGATGTGTTATATCACCATGAGTTGGTTACAACATTCTTTATATTTATAGACAACAAATACAAAAAAGAAGATGAGATTAAAGATCAATTGTTTGACTTGGTCAATGACACGTGTGCCAATATAAGTACAACTGTATAACAAAATAACAACAATAATACTACAGGAAAAATAATCTATTCTAAAGCAATACATTACCACGACAATCAAAATAATACCATAAACAACAATAAGAGTTAACAGTCATGAGACATTATATAGGTTGTTATTTTGATCTATTCCACTTGAAGAGTGCGATACATTCGCACGAGTGAGGAGTTTGAGGTTCCTTCTGTATAGATTATGAGGTTCATTTTTCATTTGTGCAATAGCCATATTTAAACCTACCTGCTCCATAGCCAAGTCCTCCATCTTTTTTTTTTGAAAGTCACCTTCTAATTCATCGATCCTTTCTTATACTGAAGCAACCTCATTCTCCATCACTCGTTTCTCGCTTGTAGCTCGCTCCCTAGCGAAATCAGCCTCATAGAACTTCTGGTAGTATTTTATGTTCCTTTGGTTTGTACTCTTCCATTTTATCATACACTCGAATTGGTCTTGGTGCTTAACAAGTATCTAGGGTTTCTGTGAAAGCTCTTCTTATAAAAATGTGTTGAAATTTTTTTTTTGTTTGGTGTTAATATATGAAAAAAAGCAATAATATATTACACCGTGTTTTTTTCCTAGGACAAATTACCCTTTAGCACCTGGCATTTACAATGAATTACAATTTTCAATATCATCTGAATCTTTGTTCACTTGCCCCATAATATACAAAAGTTATTATAATTTGCCTCATTTGTCCATTTATATACAAACACACTTTCCTAAACTATTTATTATGTAAATGGGGTAAAAATAAATAATTAATTTTTCAATATGGTTCTAGTATATTTTTTATAAAATGTCCTTTTGTAGTGGTTGATAACCTTAATTTTCTACATGTTATTTTATTAATTTTTTTTCTAATTGTAAAGATATATACTTTTTTATTTTTTATTTAATATATTAAAATAGGTATTGTGGTTTTAAATTTTTAATTAACAAAATATATGATATAAATTTTCTCTAATTTGACACATCACTACAATAGTACGTACTACATCAATGTTACGTACTATATCACTGGAGAAACATACTATATTGTCCTACAACAGTACATATTAGGAAAATATAAAATATTTTGTTCAATTAGTAAAAGGGAATGTGAAATTTTTGAAATCCCTCTAAAGCAGTGTATGTGCTATAGTGAGGTGCATACAAAAAGGGAGCAAAAAAATTTCATCTTTTATTTTTACCACATTCATATTTTTACCTTATGAAATTTTATTTGCCACATTACTTACACTTACCATTAAAAGGCTGTAAATATCAACGATTACAAAATTTAAGGATGAAATTTAATGTTTACAAATAATGGAATTTAAACCTTTATAATAAATGGTGACAAATTTGTAACTAGTCAAAGGTCAAAGCACTATTTATCCATGTACTTTGTTTTAAAAAAAAAAAAACTATTTTGAAGAGACACTATAGAACGAAAAATATACACTGAGGTTATTGACCTATTCCGGATGTACCAGAGGCTATAGTGTTCTAGGGCTCACTATGAGTGCTTATGGTCAAAGTGGTCAACGCACTGTAGAACGAGTCAGACCTTCCGCCTTGTTTCCATTTGTAGTCACCTAATGTGTTCTAGGGGTATCTCGGATCGCAAGAACGTGTCCAAAGGTTATTGACCAATTCGAAATGTAGCGGAGGTCGTAGTGTTCTAGGGCTCGCTACGAGTGCTTACGGTCAAAGTGGTCAACGCATTATAGAACGAGTCTGACATTCCTCCTTGCTTCCATTTTTGCTCACCTAACGTAACTTGGGGGTATCTCGTATTGCAAGAATGTGTCCAGAGGTTATTGACCTATTCCAAAGGTAGCGAAGGTCATAGTGTTCTAAGGCTCGCTACGAGTGCTTACAGTCAAAGTGGTCAACGTACTATAGAGCAAGTCTGACCTTCCTCCTTGCTTCTATTTGAGGTCACCTAACGTGTTCTAGAGGTATCTTGTACCACAAGTACGTGTCCGGAGGATATAGACCTATTCCAAAAGTAGCGGAGGCATAGTGTTCTAGGGATCGCTATGAGTGATAAAAGTCAAAGTGGTCAGCACAATATATAATGAGTCTGACTTCCTCCTTGCTTTCATTTGGGGTCACCTAATGCGTTCTAGGGACATCTTGGAATGCAAGAATGTGCCCGGAGGATATTGACCCATTCCAAATGTAGCGGAGGTCAAAGTGTCCTATGGCTCGCTACGAGTGCTTACGATCAAAGTGGTCAACGTAATATAAAACGAGTCTGAACTTCCTCCTTGCTTCCATTTTAGGTCACCTAACATGTGCTACGGGTATCTTGGGCTACAAGAACTTGTCCAGAGGTTATTGACCTATTCAAAATGTAGCGGAGGTCATAGTGATATAGGGCTCGCTATGAGTGCTTATGGTCAAAATGGTCAACACACTTTAGAACGAGTCTGACCATTCTCCTTGCGTCCATTTGAGGTCACCTAACATAATTTGTGGGTATCTTGAACCACAAGAATGTGTACGGAGGTTATTGACCTATTCCAAAGGTAGTGTAGGCCACAGTGTTCTAAGGCTCGCTACGAGTGCTTACAGTCAAAATGATCAACGCACTATAGAACGAGTCCGACCTTCCTCCTTGTGTCCATTTGAGGTCACCTATCGTGTTCTAGAGGTATCTTGTTCTGTAAGAATGTGTTCGAAGGTTATTGACCTATTCGAAAAGTAGCGGAGGCATAGTGTTCTAGCACTCGCTACTAGTGCTTACGGTCAAAGTGATCAACGCACTATATAACGAATCAAACCTCCCTCCTTGCTTCCAATTGAGGTAACCTAATGTGTTCTATGAGTATCTTGGACCTTAAGAACGTGTCCAGAGGATATTGAATGTAACGCCCTGGTTACCCCAAAACAGTTACAATGAACCGAAAATTTAACTCGCTACCCGAGTTCTTTGGTTAAAAATGTGCTTCTAGGTATTATTAACATGCTAAGGTGGAAAACCAATCAAAAGGAAAGGATATATTTTATTTAGAACATAAAACTATTCATGGGCCCATAAAAAACATTTACAAGTTATTTACAACTCTAAATGGTCATTACTGTTTCAAGTTTACAAACCCGCCGACCTAAGCGGCAAAAATAGGGTAAACCCCCTAGTTCCTCTGAGAACTCCTTGGTCGTGGTGGTCAAGCGGCGCATATGTACACAACACCTCCTAAGCTCTCCACTCAAGGCTGGGTGAGCATCTCTTTCCCTTTACCTGCACCACATAGCACCCATGAGCCAAAGCCTAGCAAGAAAACACAATAATGCATATAAATATTAACAAATCATTATTATTATTATAATCACACAGAGCTTATAGCTCTGAACAGATCAGTGAATATCACTTGAGGTTACAATAACCATGAAGGAGCTTATAGCTCTTAATCAAATGAGTGATTCAACACTTGAGGTTCTGGTAAACCATACTGAGTGGCTAAAAAGCAAGTCACTAACTTAAATAGATGAGTGACTGCTGGGTAAGTCACTAGCTTAAACAGATGAGTGACTGCTGGGTAAGTCACTAGCTTAAACAGATGAGTGACTGCTGGGTAAGTAACACGAGGCTCAACATCCACAACCATGTGACTAAATAGTCACTGTGGCTCTAAGTAACTAGCCTTTGGCTAGACAAGTGCTTATAGTATTCATCAAACTTGAGGTCGATCCGACATTAATGCTCTTCTGAGTCATTTAATGTAGATGTCGATTAGATATAATCTTTGTTGGCTTACGTTGAACATGCTAAGGCCATTCCTGACTTATGAGTCAGCACTGTGTGACCAGTGCCCAGTACCATTGCCGAACTTGACTAATAAGTCACATCTTCACAGTTGATGCACATAATCAATAAAAACATTATAAGGGGTTCCAGCACTAAGAAGCTGACCTGTAATAACTGAGGGGGAAGCCTTAGCTTCTGCTTGTGTCAATGCGAACACTCAAGCTGGGGCCAAGCTATCCGCTTTTCTGGGTTCTTCTTTTCTTGCCTTAGGGCAATCCTTCTCAAAATGACCTCCTGCCCCACACAAGTAGTAGGCCTTTGCACTACACTCTCCCAAATGACGCCTCTTGCATCTAGGGCATTTAGGACGAGTCTTCCAGGCTTCACTACCACCTTGACGACCCATTGAAATACCACGGGGCCGCTTATCAGGACCTGGAACTGGGAAGGTGTCAGGAACCTTCCTCTTCTGATCACTGGGGCCTACACCCTTACCAGAACCCACAAATGGAGGACCTGTCCTCCTAAACTCCTTTCTGGCTGGACTGTCTCGCTAGATCTTGTTCTCTGCACTCTCAGCTGTGAGTGCCTTCTCAACCACCTGTGCATAGGTAGTAACCCCAGCCACAGTGGTAATATGTACATCACAGGCTAATCTAGGATGTAGCCCCTGAAGAAATCTCTCTCTTCTGGTCCCATCAGTGGGCACCAGCTCCATGGAAAACTTTGCCAAACGATCAAATTTCAAGGCATACTCAGTGACTGACAAACTTCCCTGAAGTAGCCCAATGAATTCCTCAGCTTTTGCTGCCTTGATGGCATCATTGTAGTATTTTTCATTAAACAAAGTCTGAAACTCTTCCCAACTCAGGGAATTAACATTACTGGTCTGGGTAATAACCTCCCACCAAATTCGGGCATCCTCCCGAAACATATAGGTGGCACAAGACACCCTCTCATTATCAGTCACCTTCATGAAATCCAGGATGGTGGTAATCATACTTATCCACTGCTCTGTCTTGGCAGAATCTGCACTGCCCTAAAAAACTGGAGGTTGTTACTTCCTGAACCTTTCATAAAGAGGCTCCCATTTATTTCTAACCTCAGGCAGCTGCCCAGCTGCTAGCACCGACACAGCAGGTGCCTCTGATACACTGGCTACTGCAGGGGCTTTCTGTTGTCTCAGGAGACAAAGTTCCTCTCCATGTCTCAACACTATAACATGCAAATTGCTAATTATCTGCTGCCAGTTTACATGAGCTGGCTGTGGAATCTATCCTTGGTCATTCTCTTAACCCTGATTGTTATTATTCTGGCCTTGATCACTCTGGCCAGCTGACATATCTGTCTGCCCTGGATTCACTCTTATTAGCTTATACCTTGCTGAAACAATGATCAATACGACCATTCAGGTAGTAATAACTAAACCTCTTGCTGCCTTACGGTCCAAGAACAAGCAGAAAATTATCATATTCCACAGTCACATAGATATACAATTGGATACATGATTATAGCATTTAGCATTTAACATGTATCAGATAATAATTCACAATGAACAATACTGATGAGTATGTTCCAGCAATTTTTGTACTATTTAACACACAGGTGTTGAAGATGTAATATTCAGGGCACATGTTTAACATGGTGTCTCATATATATACGTAAAGCATTTATACTATATTTAAGTAGTTAAACATATAACTACATAAATAGTTACCAAACCATGAGTTGAGCTTGACTTTTGTGATGTGTGTACATGCCCAGCCAGTCTACAGGAACCCTAACCATGGCACACTCTAATACCAAGTTGTAACGACCTGGTTACCCCAAAACAGATACGGTGAACTGAAAATTAACTCGCTACCCGAGTTCTTTGGTTAAAAACGTGCTTCTAGGTATTATTAACAGGCTAAGGTGGAAAACTAATCAAAAGGAAAGGATATATTTTATTTAGAACATAAAACTGTTCATGGGCCCATCAAAAACATTTACAAGTTATTTACAACTCTAAATGGTCATTACTGTTTGAAGTTTACAAACCCGCCGACCTAAGCGGCAAAAATAGGGTAAACCCCCTAGTTGCTTTGAGAACTCCTTGGCCGAGGTGGTCAAGCGGGCGCATATGTACACAACACCACCTAAGCTCTCCACTCAAGGTTGGGTGAGCTTCTCTTTCCCTTTACCTGCACCACATAGCACCTATGAGCCAAAGCCTAGCAAGAAAACACAGTAACGCATATAAATATTAACAAATGATTATTATTATTATTATCACACAGAGCTTATAGCTCTGAACAGATCAGTGAATATCACTTGAGGTTACAATAACCATGAAGGAGCTTATAGCTCTTAATAAAATGAATGATTCAACAGTTGAGGTTCTGGCAAACCATACTGAGTGGCTGACAAGCAAGTCACTAACTTAAATAGATGAGTGACTGCTGGGTAAGTCACTAGCTTAAACAGATGAGTGGCTACTGGGTAAGTCACTCGCTTAAACAGATGAGTGACTGCTGGGTAAGTCACACGGGGCTCAGCATCCACAGCCATGTGACTAAATAGTCACTGTGGCTCTAAGTAACTAGCCTTTGTCTAGATAAGGGCTAATAGTATTCATCGAACTTGAGGTCGATCCGACATTAATGCTCTATAGAGTCATTTAATGCAGATGTCGATTAGATATAATCTTTGTTGGCTTGCGTTGAACATGCTAATACCATTCCTGACTAATGAGTCAGCACTGTGTGACCAGTGCCCAGTACCACTGCTGAACTTGACTAATGAGTCACAACTTCACAGTTGATACTAAGACCTTTGCCAATTCTGACTATTCAGTTAGTACCATGCACAAGTGAGCAAGATTTGCTAAACATTCAATAATCAATCCATGTCCACATTTAAACATTCAACATACCTCATGAATAACCATGCATGTCACATATGGGGTGTAGTTTTCTTACCTCTGATTCGAGCGAGAATGAATAAAAGAATGACCCTTGAGAACGATCTGACTCTTAGTCCTTTAGCGGTTACCTAATCATAACCAAATATGGGACACCATCAATAAAATGAACAACAAAGGTTCCCAAACCAAGATCTAGCCTCCGAGACATCAAACCCCACTAATCCGGGTAGTAGGAACAATCTCAAGGCCTAAAACCAAGTTCCCGAGGTCAAAACACTCAAACGGCCTCAAAACCACCCAAGAGTCGTGGCCCTAGAAGCTTGAGTCGCGGCCCCCAGCCACATTAGGAGCAAGGGCCTCATCGCCCCATACTCAACACCATGGTGCCCAAAACAGGCCAAAAGCCTCCAGCTGCTTCTTCGAGCTTGGGTCGCGGCACCCAAGAACAGGACCGTGACTCCCCACCCAAAACCAGCCAAAAACTCAATCTTCTTCATCCCAAACCCTCCAAAAACATACCTAAACCCTTCCAAATCCAAAAATCAAAGTTCCCAAACTTCCCAATGATCCAAAACCATCAAATCCCGAGGCTCAAACGAACCAAAAACTCAACGATTCACAAAATCCAATTCGAAGCTTAGAAACTCTAAAACCTCAAAACTTAAAACTTAGATTTCCTTTGTTTGGGTTGTTTCTCATCAAATCCTCAGGTCAAGAAGCTTCTAATCTTTCTTAGGATCGCTATGCCTCAATCCTCGCTTGATTCCGACTCCTAGAACTCGAGATTTCTTTGAATTTTCCTCGAACGGTAAAAAGAACTAATGGGAAGAGAGAAAAAGTATTTTCTAACGTACGGTTCTGTCTGACAAGCTACTTCAAGCTTAAGTAACCTCAAATAAACCTAGTGCTCGGGGTCCCGAAAACACCCCCGGGAACATTATAGCCAAAACTCCCAGAATTTCCCCCTGATCTCAATAACTCCCAATTTATCATCAAACAAACATTCTCATTACTCAATATCCCAATAAATGACCTCGTTATGACAAAATGGCTAATTTAAAATATAAGACCATCTCATGCCGAATAGCTCGAATATATCTCCATAATAATGGGATCTCCCAATTCAAAAATACACAAATATGCCCTCAACGGGCCAAATTACCAAAACACCCTAAAAATCAAATGTGGACCCACATGCATGCTTTTAACATCATATTATAATATAATTCACATAAAAATGCACATAATCAGTTAATGGCATAATTAAACAGTTATGGACCTCTTGGCCTACTAATCCAGCCGTTAAACTGCATTAGGGATTTCGGGGCATTACATTGACATATTCCAAATGTAGCGGAGGCCATAATGTTCTAGGGTTCCCTACGAGTGCTTATGGTCAAAGTGGTCAACGCACTATAGAACAAGTCTAACCATCCTCCTAGCTTACATTTGAGGTCACCTAACGTATTCTAGGGGTATCTCATACCGCAGGAACTTTTTCAGAGTTTATTGACCTATTCCAAAGGTAGCGGAGGAAATAGTGTTCTAGGGCTCCCTACGAGTGCATACGGTCAAACTGGTTAATACACTATAGAACGAGTCTGACCTTTCTTCTTGCCCCCATTCAAGGTCACCTAACATGTTCTAGGGTTTCTCGTACCGCAAGAACATGTCCAAAGGTTATTGTCTTATTCCGTAGGTAGCGGAGGCCATAGTGTTTTAGCGCTCGCTACGAGTGTTTACGGTCAAAGTGGTCAACGAACTATAGAACGAGTCTGACCTTCCTCCTTTTTTCCGTTTGAGGTCACCTAATGTAGTTTTGGGGAATCTCATTCCACAAGAACGTGTCCAGAGGTTATTGACTTATTCCAAAGGTAGCGGAGGCCATAGTATTCTGAACTTGTTACGAGTGCTTACGGTCCAGAAGAAGTCTGACTTTCTTCCTTGCTTTCACTAGAGGTTATTGACCTATTCCAAATGTAGCGGAAACCGTAGTGTTCTGGGGCAAGCTACGAGTGCTTACGGTCAAAGTGAACAACACACTATAGACCAAGTCCGACCTTCCTCCTTGCTTTTAGTTGGGGTCATCTAACATGTTCTAGAGGAATCTTGAACCACAAGAACGTGCCTGAAGGTTATTGACCTATTCCAATGGTAGCAGGGGCATAATGTTCTTGGGCTCGCTACGAGTGCTTACGATCAAAGTGCTCAACGCCCTATAGAATGAGTCTGACTTTCTTCTTGCTTCAATTTGAGGTCACCTAACGTGTTCTAAGGGTATCTCAGACTGCAAGAACGTGCCCAGAGATTATTGACCTATTCCAAATTTAGTAGAGGACGTAGTGTTGTAGGGCTTGCTACGAGTGCTTACGGTCAATGTGGTCAACGCCCTATAGAACGAGTCTGACCTTACTACTTGCTTCCATTTAAGGTCACCTAACATGTTTTAGGGGTATCTCGGACCACAACAACGTGTCCAGAGTATATTGAACTACTCCAAATGTAGCAGAGGTCATAGTGTTCTAGGGCTCCCTATGAGTGCTTATGGTCAAAATGGTCAACACACTATAGAACGAGTTTGACCTTCATCCTTGCTTCCATTTAAGGACACCTAACGTAGTTTTTTGGTATGTCATTCCGCAAGAACGTGTTCAGAGGTTATTGACCTATTAAAAAGGTAGTGGAGACCATAGTCTTTTAGGGCTCGCTACGAGTCCTTATGGTCAAAGTGGTCAATGCAATATAGAATGAATCCGACCTTCCTCATTGCTTCCATTTGAGGTCAACTAATGTGTTCTGGAGGTATCTCGTACTGCAAGAACGTGTCCAGAGGTTTTTTGAACTATTCCAAAGGTAGTGGAGGCATAGTGTTCTATGGCTCGCTACGAGTGCTTACGACCAAAGAGGTCAACGCACTATTGAGCGAGTCTCACCTTCTTCCTTGCTTCCAATTGAGGTAACCTAATGTGTTCTAGGGGTATCTCGAACCGAAAGAACGTGTACAGAGGATATTGACCTACTCCAAATGTAGCAAAGGTCGTAGTGTTCAAGGGCTTGCAAAGAGTGCTTACAGTCGAAGTGGTAAACGCACTATAAAACAAGTCTGAACTTCCTCCTTGATTCCATTTGAGGTCACCTAACGTAGTTTGGGGGTATCTCATACCGCAAGAACATGTTCGAAGGTTATTGACTTATTACAAAGGTAACAGAGGCCATAGTGTTCTTGGGCTTGCTATGAGTGCTTAAGGTCAAAGTGGTCAACACACTATAGAACAAGTTTGACCTTCCTCCTTGTTTCCATTTGAGGTCACCTAACGTAGTTTGGGGGTATCTCATACTGCAAGAACGTGTCTGGAGGTTATTGACCTATTCAAAATGTAGCGGAGGCCATAGTGTTCTAGGGCTCGCTACGAGTGCTTACTTTCAAAGTGAACAACACACTATAGAACGAGTATGACCTTCCTCCTTGCTTCAAGTTGGTTTTACCTAACGTGTTCTAGAGGTATCTCGAATTGCAATAATGTGTTCATAGGTTATTAGCCTATTCCAAATGTAGCGGAGAACGTAGTGTTCTAAGGCTAGGTATGAGTGCAGATAATCAAAGTGGTCAATGCACTATAGAACGAGCCTGACCTCTCTCCTTGCTTACATTTGAGGTCACCTATTGTAGTTTGGGGGTATCTCTTAGTGCAAGAATTTGTCTGGAGGTTATTGACATATTCAAAAGGTAGCGGAGGCCATAGTGTTCTAGGGCTCGCTACGAGTGCTTACTGTCAAAGTGAACAACACACTATAGAATGAGTCCGACCTTCCACCTTGCTTCAAGTTGGTTTCACCTAACGTGTTCTAGAGGTATCTCGAATCGCAAGAATGTGTTCATAGGTTATTCACCTATTCCAAATGTAGCGGAGAACGTAGTGTTCTAAGGCTGGGTATGACTGCTGATAATCAAAGTGGTCAACACACTATAGAACGAGTCTGACCTTTCTCCTTGCTTACATTTTAGGTCACCTAATGTAGTTTGGGGGTATCTCGTAGTGTAAGAATTTGTCCAATGGTTATTGACCTATTCCAAAGGTAGCGCAGGCCATAGTGTTCTACGGCTCGCTACGAGTGCTTACGGTCAAAGTAGACAACACACTATAGTACGAGTTTGACCTTCCTCCTTGCTTCGAATTGAGCTCACCTAACGTGTTCTAGGGGTGTTTCGAACCGTAAGAATGTGTCCGGAGGTTATTGACCTATTCCAAATGTTGCGGAGATTATATGTTCTAGGGCTCCCTACGAGTACTTAAGGTCAAAGTGGTCAACGCACTATAGAGCGGGTCTGATCTTCTTCCTTGAATCATGTTTAGGTCACCTAACGTATTTTGGGGGTATCTTGTACCGCAAGAAAGTGTCAGGAGTTTACAGACCTATTCCAAAGGTAGCAGAGGCCATAGTGTTCTAGGGCTCGCTACGAGTGCTTACGGTCAATGTGGTCAACGCACTATTGACCTATTCCAAATGTAGCGGAGGTCGTATTGTTCTAGGACTCGCTTTGACTGCTTATGGTCAAAGTGGTCAACACTATAGAACGAATCTGACCTTCCTCCATGCTTCCATTTGAGTTCACCTAATGTGTTCAAGAGGTATCTCGTACCACAAGAATGTGTCCGGAGGTTATTGACCTATTCCAAAGGTAGTGGAGGCATATTTTTCTAGGGCTCGCGACGGGTGCTTACGGTCAAAGTGGTCAATGCACTATAGAACGAATATGACCTTCCTCCTTGCTTCCAATTGAGGTAACCTAATGTGTTCTAGGGATCGCTACGAGTGCTTACGGTTAAAGTTTCCAACGTACTATAAAACAAATCTGACCTTCCTCCTTGCTTCCATTTGAGGTCACCTAACGTAGTTTGTTGGTATCTCGTAGCGTAAGAACATGGTCAAATTTTATTGACCTATTACAAAGGAAGAGGAGGAAATAATGTTCTAGGGCTCGCTAAGAGTACTTATGGTCAAAGTGTTTAACACTCTATAGAACGAGTCCAACCTTCCTCCTTGCTTCCGTTTGAGGTCACCTAACGTAGTTTGTGGGTATCTCGTACTGCAAGAACGTCTCTGAAGGGTATTGACGTCTTCCAAAGGTAATGGAGGCCATAGTGTTCTTGGGCTTGCTACGAGTTCTTACAGTCAAAGTGTCAATGCATTAAAGAACGGTTCTAACCTTCCTCCTTGCTTCCATTTGAGGTCACCTAACGTGTTCTAGAGGTATCCCATACCGCAAGAACATGTCCGGGGGTTATTGACCTATTCCAAATGTGGCAGAGGTATAGTGTTCTAGGGCTCGCTACAAGTTCTTACGGTCAAGGAAGTGAACGCACTATAGAACGAGTCAAATCTAACTCCTTGTTTCCATTTGAGGTCACCTAACGTGTTCTACAGGTCTCTTAGACCACAATAACATGTCTGGAGGTTCTTGGCCTATTCCAAATGTAGGGGAGGCCATACTGTTCTAAGACTCATTACGAGTGCTTACTGTCAAATTCATCAACGCACTATAGAACAAGTCCGTCCTTCCTCCTTGCTTCCATTTGAGTTCACCTAACGTAGTTTGTGGGTATCTCATACCGTAAGAACGTGTCCAGAGGATATTGTTCTATTCCATAGGTAGCGAAGACCATAGGGTTCTAGTGCTTGCTACGAGTGATTACGGTGAAAGTGGTCACCACACTATAGAACAATTCGAAACATCCTCCTTGTTTCCATTTGAGGTCACCTAATGTTGTTTAGGGGTATCTCATACCGCAAGAATGTGTCAGGAGGTTATCAACTTATTCCAAAGGTAGAGGGGGGCATAGTGTTCTCGGGCTTGCTATGAGTGCTTACGGTCAAAGTCCTCAATGCAGTATAGAATGTGTCCGACCATCCTCCTTGCTTCCATTTGAGGTCACCTAAGGTATTCTAGGGGTATCTAAGACCACAAGAACGTGTCCAGAAGTTATTGACCTATTCCAAATGTCGCAGAGGACATAGTGTTCTAGGGCTAGGTATGAGTGCTGATAATCAAAGTGATCAACATACTATAGAATGAGTCTGACCCTCCTCCTTACTTCCATTTGAGGTATCCTAACATAGTTTGGGTTATCTCGTAGTGCAAGAATGTTTTTAGAGGTTATTGACCTATTCCAAAGATAGCAGAGGCCATAGTATTTTAGGGCTCGCAACGAGTGCTTACGGTCAAAGTGGTCAACGCACTATAGAACGAGTCCGACCTTCCTCCTTGCTTCCAGTTGGGGTCAACTAACATGTGCTAGAGGTATCTCGTACAACAAGTATGTGTCCAGAGGTTATTGACCAATTCGGAAGGTAGTAGAGGTATAGTGTTCTTGGGCACGCTACGAGTGCTTACGATCAACGTGGTCAACACACAATAAAACGAGTCTGATCCTCCTCCTTTCTTCTAATTGAGGTCACCTAACCTGTTCTAGGGGTATCTTGGACCATAAGAATGTGTCCGGAGGTTATTGACCTATTCCAAATGTAGCGGAGGCCATAGTGTTCTCAAGCTCGTTATGAGTGCTTACGATCAAAGTGGTCAACGCACTGTAGAACTAGTCTGACCTTCCTCTTTGCTTCCATTGAAGGTCAGCTAGCATAGTTTGGGAGTATCTCGAATCGCAATAATTTTTCTGGAGGTTATTGACCTATTCCAAGTGTAGTGGAGGCCAAAGTGTTATAGGGCTCGCTACGAGTGCTTACGGTCAAAGTGGTCAATGCACTATAGAACAAGTCTGACCTTCCTTCTTGCTTCCATTTGAGGTCACCTAACGTGTTCTAGGGGTTTCTCAGACCACAAGAATGTGTCTGGAGGTTATTGACCTATTCCAAATGTAGTGGAGGAAATAGTGTGCTAGGGCTTGATACGAGTGCTTACAGTCAAAGTTGTAGCGTCCTCCTAATCCAGGATCCGTTACATTCTGTATTTTAAATAGTGTCAGACTTGCTAGTCAAGTCATTTGTTCATAAACGTGTAGCTAAGGTTAATGTCAAGGGTTAGGGTTAAATTTTTTTGTCAAAGGAAGTGTTGCCTTTTCATTTAAAAGTTTAATACATACATGGGATCCGAAAATATTACAAACAGATGTTTAAAAAGGTATATACAAGTCAAAAGTACTATTACACGCCACCACCGAAGCTCTCCAACTCATGGCTTGTCAAGCTTTCCTTTTCCCTTACCTACACCACATAGCATCCATGAGCCAAGGCTTAGCAAGAAAACTTAAACATGTGCATGAACAGTAAATAAAGATTCCAAATACTTATCTAGCACGCCCATCAATAATAACCTACTCATTCATGCATACAATTATAAATAAATGATCATTGGGTCATTGTGGGGCCCGCTGCCCTAAATAGTTGACTGTAGAGTCAACCTGGGGCCCTATGCCCTAGTTATGTGACCATAGAGTCACCTGGGGCTCTTGCCCTTAGATTTGAGTAACTAGCCATAGAGCTAGCCAAGCGCTTCGTTTTCCAACGACCATAGGGTCGGCCAACCTAATAGTACATTCTTGATTGGGCCTTAACCTTTCGACCAACGCGCAGCGTGCTATTGCCGCCCTTGACTAATAAGTCAAGTCATGGGCCAGGTATTCAGATACTGATATAGATACAGACAAGTATATTTCATACAATACATGTTTTCATATATATATATATTAATTATATAACACCATCAATTAAATGCCAACATAGTAATAACCATGTTCCTTAACTGGGCGAACCCTAACTACGCAGACCATGAGAACAATCATATAACACTTAGCCAGAAATTGAGTATTCAAGTATGTTTCATCAACAAGCATAAACTTAACGCAATCACGTTCATTCTTATGTTCCCGAGCCGTAATCACATTTATCACGTATTGGGTGCAGTTTTCTTACCTCAGGTCTGAGTGCAAAGTATAATAAGAACGACCCTCGAGCACGATCCCTATTCTGAGCCCCTAGCGATAACCTAGTCATAACCATAATATAGAATCCTATCAATAACGGGCAATTATAGGCTTCTGGACTGAGTCCAAGCCTCTGGGACGTCGAATTCTACTAAACCAAGTGGTAGAATCGATCTCGAGGCCTTAGGTTTGAGTTCTCGTTACTCAAGACCTAAGGTGGCCAAAGATGCCCAGGCAGGCCGCAACATGACCATAAATGTTGTGGCGCGTCTCCCATAATAGAAAGCCGCTCCTAACTGGAAACAAGTTACGAGCTACGACTTGCCCCTGAGGGTTGCAGCAAGCCTTCATAACAAAAGCCCTACCTGGCCCAGGGCTCACATGGGTTGCAGCGCCCCAAGAACAGGGCCGCGACCCGACCCTACAAACCCATAATTCCCCTATTTCTCCCCAACCAAAAAGTCACCAAAATCCTCCCAAATAATTCCTAGAACCATAGTATAATCCCCAAGAATAACTTCAACATTATACCAGCAAAAAAACCCAACACTAAGTTGAGCCAAAATCCTACCATAACACAAAATCTACACCTTGAGCCACAAAACTTAAGAACACTCCAAAAACTCTAGAAAATCATTACAAAATTCAATTAAAATAAAGATTAGAGCTTTACCTAAACTGTGTTTAATGATCTCTTAGCTGCAACAAATCCAAATCCTAATCTAAGCCTTCAATTCCCTTAGTTTCTCAAGAAATTCACCCAAAGTTGACAGAGAGAGAGAGAGAGAGAGATTCAGTTGGGAGAACAAGAAAGAGCTGAGTGTTTTTGTTTTTCCTTTTGTGTGGTTTACTTAAGGTGCAAGTAACCTTAAGCTAATCCCGAGGGTCGGGGTACCAAAAACGTCCCTGAGGGAAAAATGGTAAAAATCTCTGATATTCCCTCCTAATCTCACTAACTCCAAATATATCCTCGAATATCTATTCCCTTTGTCCGATAACCCAGTAATGCACTAGATGCCAAAAATACCCATTGACTCGCCCCGGGTCGGGAATTGGGTCCCGTTGTGACGTTCCTACTAACTTGCTCCGTAGGATCGTCTCGTGCTGAGTACCCCAAATAATCTCACATAATAATGTGGTCTCTCATATATATCACATATATGCACATGTATACATTTATGCCCATAACAGGCCAAATTACGAAATATTCCTTCTAATAAGAAACGGGCCCTCATGCATAATGAATACACCTAACATGCATATCTAGTCATATTATCATATAACTCACATAATCATGTAATTACACACCAATATTGTTGGGAATAGTGCCCTTAAAGCAATTGTAGTTGAAAAATATTTTAAATGAAATAAATAATTGAATTGAATTATTATATATATAGACTATGTCTGATATTATGTTGATAATATTAAGTAAATATTAGAAAATTCCAAAGTTTATCCATGTGGTCTTAATCTCATATTGGTATGAGAGGATCGAGATTAAGATAATAAACTTGAAATACTTCGCAATAAAATAAAGTTATGGAGTCTTTACATTAATTACTGCTAGTACGGTTCGCTAGTATTACGAATACAAGTGACCTAGATCCGAGTCACTAGTGTCGTAGGACACTTTAGTGAATGTACTTTATATATAGTGATATATAGAACTGGACCAGATGTGATTTGATAATACTTGTTTAAACATTGTTTCATAGTATTAATCAAACACATCAAACGATGATCATATACACGATGTTCTTAATCCCGAGGTTACTATGAACTCCTATATATGTCATCTGAACCTTTGATTCATCCATTGAAGGTTTGTCAAAATGATTAGGCTAAGAACAATTGTTCTGGGGACTCAATGATATATATGGCTGGGGACATAGTTTAACAGATATGGAATCTATACCTTCTTATAGATTGAATAATGGTTCCCTATTGGGTTGACTTTTGGAACTGAAATGGTTATGAGCGCTCACATCACAAACTTGTTGTGACATAACCTTCACTAGTAAAGTCAATGGTACACTAGGAACAAGATATAGTTAAAAGGGTAAAACAGTAATTTTAAATTTCCTTCTAATTATGAACCATTAATAGAGGATTAACGTTGTATGTAATGATTGTATCAATGGACTCTTTATTATTTAGTAAAGTACTATGTAAATATATGTCTATAATTATCAAGAGTTCAATCTCATATTTATAGTTGAGTAATTATGAGATTAATTAATATGATAATTAAATAAAAGAGATTTGATTAATAATCTAATATTTATTGGAGCTTGATAATATATGTCCATAGGTCCTCAGGGTTGCTCTATCAACACTATATCAAGGTAAGAGTTGATACAAGAGTAAAATTGTAATTTGGAAATTTGACAAGAATTTTATTCTTCGGGGAAAATATACAAATATATGATAATTGAGGTTGAATAATTAATTTGGAATTAATTATTAAATTTTAGAAAATATTTTTATTAATTTAAATATATAATTTCGAAATATATAAAAATAAATTATTTTATTTGAGTAGAAGAAAATAAAATTGGTAAGTCAAAATAGTTTTTGATTTATTGAATTTTTAAAGATCATGACAATGATGATCATCATTTTGAATTTTGGATTTATAATTTAAATATGGAAATATGGTTGTGATATTTTCTTTAAAAATATAATACCATATTTTATGAGAATAATGAATTTTAATTAAATAAATAAATAAAATACAAATGTAATATCCCTGAAAAGGGAATACTGCTACACGCATGACACAATCCAGGGACTGTGCCATGCGTGTAAGACAATGCAGATAAAGTATTTGTGTTGTTTTTATTTTATTTATTTAATTAATCAATAATTTGAAATTTTATTTGTTTCAAATTTTGTAAGTTATATATTTACCTAAATCAATTACTATCACCATTATGATATTATTAATATATTACTATTATTATTAGGAATAATAATGTAATATATAATTTCTATATAGATATCATGTAATAACAAGAAGAAAACAAGAGAGTGAAAAATTCAGAAAGAGTTTCAGAATTTGTGAGACAAGAAATTGTCATCTTCTTCTTTTATTAAAACATTTCTCAAGCCATAATCCAAGTTCTTATGTGTTGAGATATACTTGTGATTTCTAAATTACAAACCATTGTTCTCTATGTGCCCACACAAACTTGAGGTGTAGAGAAACCTCATGAAGATCGATGTATGAATACTCAAAGAAATGGATAGGAAGATCGTTATATATACGAAAAGACTCAATGACATTTGATAGGCTTCAACAGATAAATATTTATGTTCTTGAATATTTGTATAAATGTGCATATTTATAAACATAATTATATATATGTTTCATGATTAATGATATTGCATATTAATGTTTATGTCTCGATGTTTTCTTGAATATACAAAATGTTTATACGAGAGATGGAAAAATTTTATGTTAATAAAACTGGGCCCACCACGCCATTTTACTCTGATTGTTTTTCCAACAATTGGTATCAAAGTAGGTCATTAATATCTACATATTATTAATTTTTCTGTGGGATTATCTGCATTTTTGTATTATATGTGATATATGTTTGAATGGATGGATGTTTATATTGATGATGATAGATTCTTAAGGGTTGTTTATAATTGTGTTTTTGGATTTAGGAACTATTCTCAAACTTTCAAGATGAAATATGTAAGCCAATTACTTGGGGCTTAAGGATTTTGTAATTTTTTTTTTCTTTTAAGATTTATGGATAAAATTATGATATGGCCTGAGCCCCGCGAACGAACCCTGAAGCCCAAGCCATGCCCCTGCACCCTCGCACGCTTGCATGTGCCCACGCTGCAGCCGAGCCAGGCGCCTGCACTCCGTGTCATGCCCACGCATGTTGTACAACCATGCTTGCCTGCGCTAGCCGCGCCCCTACGCCCATGCTGTATCGCACGCTTGTAACGACCCTCCAAACATACAAGACCAAATCATGTGGAAATTTAAAACTTTTTACTTTTAACTCAAATCCATATAAAAGAAACTTTTAAAAGATCATGTGCGCACACTTTTAGTTTAGTAAACAGAAATACAACCATTCTTCCATGGAGTTATAACAAAACAATTATCCAAAGAGAAATAACAACTTCTAGATTTTTCTTTTCAAAATGGTGATCCATCAAAAACCACTCTAGGTCAGCCACATGTACATATCTACAAGCAGACCACGGGGCTCACTACTCCACTTTGCTTTTGCACTTACCTACGACATGAAACAACTAGGTAAGAGAAAACACTTAGTAAGAATAGCCTAGCACACATACATACTAAACCCAGTAATGGGTTGCCCTAAGGTAGTTGCCACTATCGATCATTAGGGTATTAGATAAATTCCAACCATATCATACAATTCTCAATAATAGTCCTAACAAAAAAATTAAGCACATTGGTTGTGCCCAACAACCAATGTTCATACATATCAAAACCACCTGCATTTAGAAAATCCCAGACATTCAAGATATATAACCAAATTCGAAATAAATACTCTAGTTGTTACTAAAAACAATTTCAGACATAGCACGATAACCTGCACTCAGAAAATTCCCAGAATATACAATATATAACTCATATCGTAATAACCTGCACTCAGAAGATTCTCAAAATATTCAAATATATTTAACACACATCATGACTAAGCAATTAAATTATCATCAAGGGATGCGGGCCACAACCCGGTTCAAGCATTTAGTCCTGGCTCAAACCCGAACTATATTACCATTATCCTGGACCCAACCCGGACTATATACTTTTACCATGTCTGGCTCAAACTCGGACTATATTACCATCATCCTGGCTCCAACCCGGGCTATATTACCATTGTCCTGGCTACGCTCGAACTATATTACCATTGTTTTGGCTCCAACCCGGACAATATTATGCTAAGTTTCTGGATTCAACCTGAACCTGCTTACCATTTTGCCGCAACATGCCAAAGCATTGCAATAGTAGGCATTAAGCATACCCTGGTCTTAATGACCCAAACAAAACAAGTGTAATCTACTACTACAAGCACACTAGTATATTCATGTTGTAGCCAAGAAAACAAAAGACTAACATACTTGGAGCCCTTCGCTCCCAACTGAATCTTTAACACCGCTATTCATTTTCCCTTTCATGGTTACTGTAATTAATACAGTGTACTCAGATAAACTATGACTTAATCTTATAGCTAATATTCTATGATAGCTACAAGCAATAATGCTCTCTTAGAGACTGTATACTATAGCCTTTTATGCACCTTACAGTGTATACAGGCAGATTTTGTTTCAATCTTTGCAGTAACATGAGAAAATCGATCTCACCGCAACACGCTTTTCGTGTTGTGTATCTTAATATTCTTTAACTAAATAACTCTCTTATCGGATAACTCGTATTTTGGTTTTGGAAAAGGACTTTTACTCAACTTATAACTTTAGAAAAATACCAACTTGTCGTCCACTCACGAAAGTTTACCATTTTCTATCATTTACCAAAATACCGCTTTTTGACCCTTTACAAATAATATATGACAATGTTATCCCATTCTCTTAAAGATTCTACAAAATTCCAACTCCCATTGTTACCATTTTTTATCCATAACCTAGGATAAAAGAAGGGCAATTATTTGGAAAAGATTCTACAAATAATTATAATTTTTTACGTTATTTTTTAAAAGAAGGGCAATTGGACCCTTAACTTAATAATGGTAAAAATCAACTTTTAAATTTAACTCAAGCTGATTTGGGATTGGTTATGTCTCCAAATTTTTATTTATCATTGCAAAGGATTACTTCTTCTCATTTCCAAAACTTTACTTCCACTATTTAATTTAAAGGGGTAAAATCTTTTTTTTCTTAAACTTTTACCCTAAGTTGAGTTTTGGGTAAAAACCCGTAAACTATCGTTCACATGTTCTGTGTCATAAGGATGGGAACTAGGTGAAAGCCTCACGTCAAAAATTGCTTTAGGTTAAGAGAACTAACCTCCCAAAAATCATTTTTCGTTAAGGTTCGAAATTACTACCTTTAAGTTTTTATGGCAAACATAGAAAAATCATTTCTCTTAAACCATGACACATTGTTCTATAAAATATTACAGGAACCTTTAAACATATCCTAACTAATTCCCTTCAAAATTTCATAATTTTTTGAAATGGTAAAACCCATTAACCTTTTTAAAGCAATCTGGGGAGTGTCTGCTGCCCTAAAGTTTTTCCCTGATTTTAAGGTAAATTTGAAAATTTATTTCTCCTACATCGTAACCTAGATCTTTCAATAATTTTACAGAGATCTTTAAACATGTATAATTTGCTTCCTTAAAAATTCATGATTTTTGGAATAATAAAATACATCAAAATATTTAAATCAATCTGGGCAGTGCTTGCTGCACAGAAGTTTTGTTTCTAGATTATAGGGAAAATTTTGAAAAATAATATCTATTATTCCTCGGCACATTTTCCTCTCAAATTTATAGTGACCCTTATACATGTTTAACATAACACTCGACCAAATTCTATAGCTTTCTTATTAGTAAAACTCATTTCAAAAGGCAAAACAATCTTGGCAGTGCATGCTGCCCAGAAATTTTCCAGATTTACATCAAAATGCCAAAACGTTCATAGCATGGGTTTAAAAATACCTTTTTATCATTTTCCAAAGCATATCATCAAGTACTATCAAGGACCTATGCAACTAAACAATTATTTTTCACAAAAATAGAATGTATGGTATGATCTGAGCCATTGGAAGTCAGACCACGAATTCATGGCAACATGCATTTTCACACAACTTAGAAACACTAAGCATATCTAGCATAACCCTAGCCACATGCATGAATGCAAATCATCAAATATACCAATATAATCCTCAAGCATAAAATAAACTCCAAAAACCAATAAAATAGTCTATACAACCAGATCAACTTATATAAACGAAAAATACTCAAGAACCAACCAAAACTTCTTCCTTTGATGGTTCTGGCTTGGAGATGAGGTTCCCTTAGCATTTCCAACTTCCTTCTTGTGTTATATACAGTCAAACCAAGCCCCAATAGTTCCACATGCAGATTTTTAATAGAGTGCTAGGGTAAAATATTTTAGATGAGTGGAAAAACATAAAAACTCTAGAACCGTTACCTTTGTTTTCACTATATCAGCGAAAAGCTTCAAACTTTGAGATTCTCCTAGAACCACCTCTCTTGAACCCTAGAATACAAGATCGATGCCATGCATGGCCATTATGTCTCATGCATGCATATCCACCCCTTAGGGTTTATATTTGAAGAAGAAGGGAAACAAAGTGACAAGGTTTTAGACTTACTTGTACACTATTCTTCCTTCAATGGAGAGTGAGTGTCTAAGCTTGAGGAGAGGAAGGAGATGTAGCCATGGAGGCTTGGGTTTGCTCTCAGTTTTGGGAGGATTGAGGGGAAGACAAAAGCTTTTTTGAGAGGAAATGGGTTGAGAGAAAGTGAATAGTTTTTCTTTTGTGAAAAAAAAGATCAAGGAAAATAATGTGGAAGAGCACTAATCATTAGGGTAGTCGCTTGATCTTCCCTATGGTAGGTTCCTAGACACTTGAGTACACTACGACACAGCCTAGCCGCCCATCACACCCTCTCTCCTCCCTTGGAAAAGGAATTTGTGCCCTTGCCTGTTTTTATCCCCACTTTAAGGTACTTGTAACGCCCTACTTCCTTAGAGTCGTTACCAAGTGAGTTTAAAATGTGCTTTTAACTCGCTAATCGAGGTTTTAAGGCAAACGTGTAATCAAATCATAAACAGAGACATAAACCTTAAAAATAATTCCATTTATTGAAAATCATTAAACATTTAACATTTGGGATCCCAAAATACTGTTTATAAATATTTACAGCTCAATATATACTTAAAGTCGACTAAACGACAAAATAGGGTCCTTTAAAAACAACTTCCGAAAATACCCCTGGCCGTGGCAGCCAGGCAGACCAGACATGTACGCATCGCGTCACGCACTCCATACTCATGGTCGGTTGACTTTCTCCTTGCCCTTACCTGGACCACAGAGCACCCGTGAGCCGAAGCCCAGCAAGAAAACTCCACATAAATAGATAACATACGCATATGAACCATTTAGCATATAACCAATTTGTCAACAAATTAAACACATACAACCATGTCATCTCAGGCGCTTTACCAGGCCCTAACTTGCGGTCTACACCGTAAGGGTATCCCAGGAATCCTTCAGGGTATCCTTTAGGGTCTTACCTTGGCAACTCGCACTCTGCGTGCTAAACGCTGCTTCCGACCCCTTGCCGTTCCTGACCTTCGCCATTCTCGGCCCTTGCCGATCATTCACATATATGCATACATAGCATAATTAAAACATAACTTAAACATATACTAACATAATAAATGGGCTACAGCCAACACATAATCATATAGGGTCGTGCCCTGCAACATAACTATGGGGCCTCGCCCTGCTCTATGCGTATAACAGCTTTCTTACCTGTGTCCCGAGCTACTTGAGCACTGAACCCTCGAGCACAGTCCTCTAATCCGAGCCTCTCTGAGAGTCTAGTCACAACACAAAAATAACACTCCCATTACTAATCAATTCGAAAACATCCTCCGGAACCAATCCCGGGCTCTCGGGACCTCCCGGATCCACACACAAGGTGGCGGAAGCGTCCCTCGAGCCCCCTAGGCAAAAGCCTAAAAACTGAAATTTCCCCCTGCCCAGAAATGGCCTAGTGCCGCGGCACAACCCTATGAGGGCCGCGGCGCCCAGAAGGGCCCCCGTCCACTGATGCAACCTAGCACCGCTGCGCAGAAGAACAGGGTCGTGACGCCCGTTCGCAAACCCAGAAATCTGGGTTTCTCCAAACGTTTTCCCCGAGCCAAAACACTCCCAAATAATTACCAAGACTTACCTAAGTCCCAAATTCAATTCAAAACCCCAAATAAGACATCTAACAACTTATAAACATCAACAACAAGCCTAAATGCACAATCAAACTCAAGAATCACTTAGTGGTTCAAAATTCTCAAACCTTAAACCAGCACTTGCAAAGTTTAAACCAGCCTTCAGAATTCTTAAACTAAACCAGAAATAACTTTCAAATATGCATGAAATTCATACCTCAAGATGGAATTCGACCTTGAGCTTCTTCCTACTCCAACTCCAAGCTAAATCCCTTTGATTCCCAGCTGAATTCTTACAAACAACAAGTTGCAAATTCAGCTTCAACCCTCATTCTCAAATCCTAAAAATAAGCTTAAACTTTAAAGAAAAACCATGGATGAATTTCTTACCTCTGTGATTAACACACCCTTGAGCTAAAGGTTGAATTCATTTGCGTTAATCTCAGCCCTAAACCCCTTTCTTGATCCCAAGAGATTTGCCCTTCCTTCCTTTCCTTCTTGCTTCTTAAGTCTTCCTTAACTTTCAGCAGGACATGAATTTGTCTAAGTGTAGAAAACGTAAATAGCTTTCCCACTCAGCCATAGTTATCTAAATCCCAGCCAAAAGACCCATTTTCCCTTCCATCTAACCCATATTCTAACTAATCCTCAATGGCAACTTAGACCTTTCCTATCTTCTTACAAACTTACCATTTTCTCACCTAGAGTAACTATCTTCAATGGTTACCTATGGTTACCCATGCTACTAAAATTCCATTAACCATTAATTAAGAGTCCCCAACTAAATTTATAATATTCTCGAAATACCCCTAGGCTCCTCCCAAGCCGGGTATTTAATCCCGTTGTGAATTTAAGCGAAATAGATCTCTAGGACCGTCTCGGAACTTGCATCACAAATATATCACCATTATATCGAAAATATCACATATATTACATTTATGCCCTCAACGGGCTAAAATTACCCTTATGCCCCTAACAACCAAATGGGGCCCACATGCATATCTAATCACCTAAACATGCATTCTAACCACAAATTCATTAAATTCACATAAATTAATACAGTATAACAATTATTTCCCTCCAGGCACACTAATCAAAGCTCCAAGCCTTATTAGCAAATTTGGGTCGCTACAACTATCCCCTCCTTACAGAGATTTCGTCCTCGAAATTACCTGAACAACTCTGGATACCGCTCCCGCATGTCATATTCAAGTTCCCATATCGCCTCCTCAACCTTGCTGTTTCTCCGGTCAAGAATCTGAACCGGCTCTCCTCATAGGACAAATTCTGGTCCAGCTCCAAACTCTCATAACTCATTACGTGTGTCGAATCTAATACATATTTTCGGAGCATGGACACATGAAAAACATTATGAACCCCTGATAAGGCTGGAGGCATTGCCAACCTATAGGCTACCTCCCCAACCCGCTCCAGAACCTCGAAAGGGCCTACAAACCTAGGGATCAACTTGCCCCGAACGCCAAACCGTTTCACTTCTCTCAGAGGTAAAACCCTAAGGAACACATGGTCACCAACCTGAAATTCCACACTCCTGCGTTTCAGGTCTAAATAACTCTTCTGGCGACTCTGGGAGGCGAGCATTCGCGCTCTAATCTTCTCGATCGCATCATTGGTCCTCTGAACCATCTCAGGACCCAAATAACTTCTGTCACCCATCTAATCCCAATGAATAGGTGATCTACAATTCCTCCCATATAGCATCTCATACGGAGCCACTCCGATAGTCGCTTGATAGCTGTTATTATACGAGAACTCAATCAAAGGGAGATATTTACTGCAAGATCCCCCAAAGTCCAGCACACAGACTCGCAACATGTCTTCAAATATCTGAATCGTTCTCTTAGACTGTCCATCGGCCTGAGGATGATAAGTGGTACTAAACCGTAACTGCGTGCCCATAGCCTTCTGCAGGCTCTCCCAAAGCTTGGAGGTGAAGGTGGGGTCTCTATTAGACACTATCGACCTCGGAGCTCCATGAAGTCGAACAATTTACTTCACATATAATTCAGCATACTGCTCCACAGTATAAGTCATCCTGACAGGCAAAAAGTGGGCTGACTTGGTATACTTATCCACAATCACCCACACCGAGTCATGCTGTCCCACAGTTCTCGGTAAACCAACCACAAATTCCATGGTAATGTCCTCCCACTTCCACTCCGGAATCCCTAGAGGTTGCAGCAATCCCGCTGGCCTCTGATGTTCAGCCTTGACCTGCTGACACGTTAAACACTTGGCTACATAATCCACCACTTCCCTTTTCATGCCCGACCACCAATATAAAGCTCTCAAGTCTTGGTACATCTTCGTCGTACCTGGATGTAAGGAGTAGGGAGTGGTATGCAATTCATCTAAAATCTCCCCTCGGATAACAGAATCCATCGGAACACAAATCCGACCCTTGTACTTTAGTAATCCCATCTCCGAAAGAGAAAAGTCCTTAGCCACTTCGACTAAGACGTTCTCTCTGAGACCTCTCAATTGGGAATCTTTCCCCTGCGCCTCCTTGATGCTCTCAAGGAGTGTAGACTGAAGAGTGATGTTGGCTAACTGGCCAACCACCAACTATATTCCCACTCTAGTCATCTCCTCAGCCAGCTTATCAGATATATGTCTTGAACTGAACAACTGTGCTGGGCCTCTCCGACTCAATGCATCAGCCACTAGATTACCCTTCCCAGGATGGTATAGGATATCATAATCATAGTCTTTAACCAACTCCATGCACCGTCTCTGGCGCATATTCAGATCCCTCTGAGTAAAGAAATACTTCAAGTTTTTATGGTCGGTGTATATCTTGCATTTCTCACCATATAAATAATGTCTCCAAATCTTAAGTGCAAATACCACCGCTACCAGTTCCAGATCATGCATGGGATACCTCTGCTCATACTCCTTTAACTGTCTCGATGCATAGGCTATCACCTTACCAGCTTGCATCAGCACACACCCCAAACCCTGTCTAGAAGCATCACAGTAAACCACAAACTTCTCATTATCTGTTGGTAGACTCAACACTGGCGCGGTGATCAGTCGTCGCTTCAACTCTTTAAAACTGTTCTTACATCTATCCGTCCAAACATACCTTGTCTTCTTCTTTGTCAGTTCTGTAAAAGGCGTAGCTATTCTGGAGAACCCCTCAACAAACCGCCGATAATATCTTGCTAAACCCAGAAAACTCCTCACTTTAGGAACATTGCTCGGTCTAGGCCCATCTCTAACTGCCTCAATCTTACTTGGATCAACTAGAATCCCTTCCTTACTGATGATGTGACCTAGAAACGTGACTTGTGGTAGCCAAAACTCACACTTGCTGAACTTAGCATATAACTTATGCTCCCTTAACCGCTATAAAACCAACCGCAGATGTTGCTCGTGTTCTGTCTCTGACTGAGAGTACACCAAGATGTCGACGATGAATACAATCACAAACTTATCCAAATAATCCTTGAAAATCCTATTCATCATATCCACAAAAGCTGCTGGGGCATTGGTTAATCCAAAGGATATAACCAGGAATTCATAATGTCCATACCTCATTCAGAAAGCGGTCTTTGGTATGTCCTCCTCTTTAATCCTTAACTGATGGTAACCTGACCGGAGATCAATCTTAGAAAACACCATACTCCCCTGTAACTGATCAAATAAATCATCGATCCTAGGCAGTGGATACTTATTCTTAATGGTCAGCTTGTTCAACTCCCTGTAGTCAATGCACATCCTAAGAGATCAATCCTTCTTCTTAACAAACAACATTGGAGCACCCCATGGCGAGAAACTCGGTCTGATGAACCCCAAATCAAGTAATTCTTGCAACTGAATCTTCAACTCTTTAAACTCTGCTAGAGCCATTTTGTAAGGCATCCTAGATACTGGCTCCACCCCTAGTGCTAATACAATAACAAAGTCAATCTCCCGCTGCGGTGGCAAACCTGGCAGATCTGCTGGAAATAAATCTGGAAATTCACACACCAATCTAGTCTCACCTGGTCCAACCGACTCAACCCTAGAGGTGTCCACAACATTTGCTAGGAATCCTATGTAACCTTCCCGCATCGAATCTCTAGCCTTCAATGCTGAAATAATAGGTATTCGCGGTCCACTAGACATCCCCACGAATACAAAAGGTGCCTCCCCTTCTGGTTCAAAAGTCACCATCTTGCGCTTGCATTCAATCGTTGCCCCATATTTCGCTAACCAATTCACTCCTAAGATCATATCAAAGTCATCCATCGCAAGCTCAATCAGATCAACAGAAAATTCCCTACCATCTACCTATACTGGTAAAGCCTTAATCCATCTCCTAGAGACTACCAGTTCCCCAGTTGGCAACAAAGTCTGAAAACCCCTAGAATACACAACATTAGGTCTACACAGCTGATCTATCACCCAAGCAGACACAAACGAGTGGGTAGCTCCTGAATCAAACAATGCAGTATACAAAGACCCAGCACTAGAAATCTGACCTATCACAACTGAGGGGCTAGCCTCCGCCTCAATCTGAGTCAAAGTAAACACTCTGGTAGGTGCGAGACTGTCTCCCTGCTTCGGCTCCTCCTTCCTAACCTGTGGGCAGTCATTCTTCAAAAGATTGGCACTCCCATAGACAAAGCAGGACCTGATCCTACACTCACCCTGATGTCGTCGTTTGCACCGAGGACACACTGAGAAACTCCTCCAGTTGTCACTTCCGCCTTGACGGCCACTAAAACCACCCTGTGCCCTCCTATCAGAACTGGGAGGAACGAAGGAACCTGGGGCTTTCCTCTTCTGCTCACTGAGGCCACTACCCCGACTGGATCCAACAAAAGGAGGCACTGTCCTCCTAGCATCGCGCCTAACAGCGCTCTCTCTCCGGATCTGGTCCTCGGCCCCCTCAGCTGTAAGGGCCTTGTCCACAACCTGAGCATAGGTAGTAGTCCCTAGATCCAAGGTGATCTTCACATCATGGGCGATCATAACATTTAGCCCCCGTACAAATCTGTCTCTCCTTCCCGCATCCGTTGGCACTAAATCTGGCGCAAATTCCCCAAACGATCAAATTTCAATGCATACTCTATCACGGTCAACTGGTTCTGAGTCAGGTTAAAGAACTCGTCAACCTTTGCAGCTGGGACTGCTACACTGTAATATTTCTCGTTAAAGATATTCTTGAATTCTTCCCAGGTCATGACTGCCACATTCCTTCTCTGAACCACAACATCCCACCAGATGTGGGCATCCTCTCTAAACATATAACTGGCACAGGAAACTCTCTCGTTTCCCTCAACCCTCATGAAATCCAAGATAAAGGAAACCATATTCATCCACTGCTCTGCCCGCAGTGGGTCTGGTCCATCCTCAAAGGTGGGAGGATGCTGCTTCCTGAACCTCTCATACAGAGGTTCCCACCTGTTCTCTACCACAGGCTGAACCGGCATTGGCGCCGTACCCTGCTGAATTGGCAACCCAGTGGCTTGTGGAGGGGCCTGCTGCCTCAACTGATGAAGTTCTTCTTCTGTTCTCCGCAACCTTGCTTCCATTTCAACAAACATCTCTTGCCAATTCTGTGGGTCAGGTGGAGGGTCCTGACCCTGATTGTTATCCTTAGCCCGACTGCAGCAGGGTCTAGATGATTGTCGAGACATCACAACTATATTCCTGCAACCAACGACGCCGCTCATCAAGCATGATAAAAAAATCCAATACCAGCTCCCAATCACAACAGCCAACCATGAAAAACAATCCAGATAACATACAGATAGCATATAATGCACAACGGGCCATGCCCTGGCATCATGCATATGTTAACTCATTCATCATGCTATATATGAAGCAAACAGGCAAACAGGGCATTCAAGCACATATTCAAGCATATTAATCAACCATACCAACCAACCCTGAGTCGATCTTGTCACTGACAGCGAGCGTACATGTTCGGTCAATCTCCAGAACCAATAAACCTTGGCTCGCTTTGATACTAATTTGTAACGCCCTACTTCCTTAGAGCCATTACCAAGTGAGTTTAAAACGTGCTTTTAACTTGATAATTGAGGTTTTAAGGAAAACATGTAATCAAATCATAAACAGAGACATAAACCTTAAAAATAATTCCATTTATTGAAAATCATTCAAAATTTAACATTTGGGATCCCAAAATAGTGTTTATAAATATTTACAACTCAAAATATACTTGAAGTCGACTAAACGAAAAAATAGGGTCCTTTACAAACAACTTCCGAAAATACCCCTGGCCGTGGTAGCCAGGCAGACCAGACATGTACGCATCGCGTCACGCTCTCCATACTCATGGTCGGTTGACTTTCTCCTTGACCCTTACCTGTACCACAGAGCACCCGTGAGCCGAAGCCCAGCAAGAAAACTCCACATAAACAGATAACATACGCATATGAACCATTTAGCATATAACTAATTTGTCAACAAATTAAACACATACGGCCATGCCGTCTCAGGCGCTTTACCAGTCCCTGAGTTGTGGTCTACACCGTAAGAATATCCCAGGTATCCTTTAGGGTCTTACCCTGGCAACTTGCACTCTGCGTGCTAAACGCTGCTCCCGGCCCCTTGCCATTCCCGGCCTTTGCCGTTCCCAACCTTCGCCGTTCCCGGCCTTTGCCGTTCTCAACCCTTGCCGATCATTCACATATATGCATACACAACATAATTAAAACATAACTTAAACATATACTACCATAATCAATGGGCTACACCCAACACATAATCATATAGGGTCGTGCCCTGCAACATAACTATGGGGCCTCGCCCTGCTCTATGGGTACAACAGTTTCTTACCTGTGTCCCGAGCTTCTTAAGCACTGAACCCTCGAGCACGGTCCTCTAATCCGAGCCTCTCTGAGATTCTAGTAACAACACAAAAATAACACTCCCATTTCTAATCAATTCGAAAACATCCTCCAGAACCAATCCCAAGCTCTCGGGACCTCCCGGATCCACACACAAGGTGGCGGAAGCGTCCCTCGAGCCCCCTAGGCAAAAGCCTAAAAACTGAAATTTCCCCCTGCCCAGAAATGGCCTAGTGCCGCGGCACCACCCTATGAGGGCTGCGGCGCGTAGAAGGGCCCCTGTCCATTGATGCAACCTAGCACCGCTGCGCAGAAGAACAGGGTCGCGACGCCCGTTCGCAAACCCAGAAATCTGGGTTTCTCCAAACGTTTTCCCCGAGCCAAAACACTCCCAAATAATTACCAAGACTTACCTAAGTCCCAAATTCAATTCAAAACCCCAAATAAGACATCTAACAACTTATAAACATCAACAACAGGCCTAAATGCACAATCAAACTCAAGAATCACTTAGTGGTTCAAAATTCTCAAAACTTAAACCAGCCCTTGCAATGTTTAAACCAGCCTTCAGAATTCTTAAACTAAACCAGAAATAACTTTCAAATATGCATGAAATTCATACCTCAAGATGGAATTCGACCTTGAGCTTCTTCCTACTCCAACTTCAAGCTAAATCCCTTTGATTCCCAGCTGAATTCTCACAAACAACAAGCTGCAAATTCAGCTTCAACCCTCATTCTCAAACCCTCAAAACAAGCTTAAACTTTAAAGAAAAACCATGGATGAATTTATTACCTCTGTGATTAACACACCCTTGAGCTAAATCTTGAATTCAATTGCTCAAATCTCAACCCTAAACCCCTTTCTTGATCCCAAGAGATTTGCCCTTCCTTCCTTTCCTTCTTGCTTCTTAAGTCTTCCTTAACTTTCAGCACGACATGAATTTGTCTAAGTGTAGAAAACGTAAATAGCTTTCCCACTCAGCCATAGTTATCTAAATCCCAGCCAAAAGACCCATTTTCCCTTCCATCTAACCCATATTCTAACTAATCCTCAAGGGCAACTTAGACCTTTCCTATCTTCTTACAAACTTACCATTTTCTCACCTAGAGTAACTATCCTCAATGGTTACCTATGGTTACCCATGCTACTAAAATTCCATTAACCATTAATTAAAAGTCCCCAACTAAATTTATAATATTCTCGAAATACCCCTAGGCTCCTCCCAAGCCGGGTATTTAATCCCGTTGTGAATTTAAGCGAAATAGATCTCTAGGACCGTCTCGGAACTTGCATCACAAATATATCACCATTATATCGAAAATATCACATATATTACATTTATGCCCTCAACGGGCTAAAATTACCCTTATGCCTCTAACAACCAAATGGGGCCCACATGCATATCTAATCACCTAAACATGCATTCTAACCACATATTCATTAAATTCACATAAATTAATACAATATAACAATTATTGCCCTCCAGGCACACTAATCAAGGCACCAAGCCTTATTAGCAAATTTGGGTCACTACAGTACTTAAGGTCCCTTTTGGTAAGTTCACTCTCTAAAATTCCCTAAATTTGTACCCTATAGTTTTAAAATAACTCCATGCATATTTAATTAAGTTAAATGTGACCAAAAAATAAAATTTGTCACATATCACATAATTTGGTAATTTTATCAAATTGACCAAAATGTCCATAGAGGCTCGAGCAAGAAATTTTCATTCTTATGCCCGGTCGACTGGAATTAAATCCTCAATCAATTGTTCTTAAATTTTATGGCTCAACTATACAGTCCTAGTTGCCAAATATTTTTACGCCATAGTATTTCTCATTTTACCTAATCCTAGATTTTATTTTATTTTTCCATTTTTAGGGTTTACCCCTCGTTCCAAGGCCAATTTTCTTTGCATAGGCTTAAACCCTTTACCAAATTAGCAAAACGGCTATAAAATTCACAAAATAATATTATTTCACATAATATTATTTATCGAAATAATATTTCAGATAACTCTTCACCGGCTCCAACCGGCTACTAACGGGTGTTCAAAACACGAGATGTTACAATACCTACTATTTATAAAAGTTCGTCCCCGAAACTAAAAACAGATGGGGATTCCGCTCCTGCATCTTGTCTTTCACCTCCCATGTAGCCTTTTCAATGTTGTGGTTACACCACTGCACCTTTACCAAAGGTATTGTTTTGTTCCTTAACACCTTGTCTTTCTGATCCAAAATCGTGACTGGTTTTTCCTCATAGCTTAGCTAAGGATCATGCTAAGTTCATCGTAAGTTAGCACATGAGTGGGGTAGTTCACGTACTTCCTTAAGGTTGACACATGGAGTACATCGTGAACTCTAGAGAACATGAGCATAAGGGCTAGTTGGAAAGTCTCCTTTCCAATGCGTTTAAGAACCTCAAATGGTCGTACGTACCTAGGGCTCAATTTGCTCTTTTTCCCGAACCTCATAGCTCCTCTCAATTGAGCTATCGTTACAGTACCTTGTACCCAACTTCAAATTCTAAAGGTCTCTTTCAATGATCAACATACTTGCGTTGGTGATCTATAGAGGTCTGTAGTCTCTGACGAATCAACCTAATGTCCTCTATTGCTTGGTCCACCTCTTTTGATCCCAAGAATTTCCTCTCACCAGTCTCATGCGAGTGGATTGGAGATTGACACTTTCTTCCGTATAGTGCCTCATACGGAGCTATTTTTATCAAGTCATGATAGCTATTGTTGTAGGCGAACTCAATTAATGGAAGTTTTACACTCCACGAATCTTGAAAATCTAGCACGCAAGCTCTTAACATATCTTCCAAGGTCTGAATTATTAGTTCGCTCTGGCCATCCGTATGTGGGTGGACAGCAGTAATAACTTGAATTTAGTTCCCAATAAGCAGTACTAAACTTGGGTTTAGTTCCCAATCCCATTTGCATTCTCTTCCAGAATGCTGAGGTAAATCGTCCATCACGATCGAACACTATAGAGATTAGAACCCCATGTAATCGTACTATCTCAGCAATGTACAAGTCTGCAAACTTATCCACACCATCTGTTGTCTTAATAGGTAAGAAATGAGCAGATTTTGTCAATCTATCCATGAGAAACCAAATTACATCGTGCCCCTTTGGAGTGTGTGGTAACCCAGTAACAAAGTCCACGGTGACCCTTTCCCATTTCCACTCAAGGATCTCTAGCAGCTGCATTAACCCTGTGGGTCGCTGATGCTTTGCCTTAGTTTGTTGACACGTCAAACAATGTGTTACGTACTCCGCTACATCTCTCTTCATTCCTACCCACCAAAAGTATCTTTTGAGATACTGATACATCTTTGTGGTTCTTGGGTGCATATCGTAAGGAGTATTATGAGCCTCATAAAATATTTTTCTTAATCTCCTCATCATCAGGCGCACATAACCTACCCTTGATAACCAACACTCAATCCTCCGAGATGTGAAACTCTGGTCGCATGTCTTTCATAGTATCATGCATCAGTCATTCGATCCACGAATTTGCGAGTTGTCCCACTTGGATTTCTTCCATGATCATGGGTTGCACAAATAACTTTGTCAATCTTCCCACTACTATGTCCAAATCCAATTTCAATACATCGGTTTGTAGTTCTTGGGGTATTTCTTTCACAAAAATTACATAATCCATTGGTTGTCGACTTAATGTGTTAGCTACTTTATTAGCCTTGTCTGGGTGGTACAATATATAACAATCATAATCCTTGAACAATTCTAACCACCTCTGTTGTCTCATGTTTAACTCTTTCTGGGAGAGCAAATATTTCAGACTCTTGTGATCCATGTATATGTCACAGTGGATCCCATAGAGATAGTGTCTCCAGATCTTCAATGTGAACACTACCACTGCTAACTCCAAGCCATGAGTTGGATAGTTTTCCTTGTAATTTTTCAATTTTTGAGAGGCATATGCTATAACTTTCCCATGTTGCATTAATACAGCTCCAAGTCCCTGACCTGATGCATCACTGTAAATTGCATAACCCTCTGTGCCTTTTGGGATAATGAGCACTAGAGCAGTTGTTAATATGGTTTTCAACTCTTGAAAACTATGTTCACACTTGTCTGTCCACTCATACTCGATGTTATTCCGAGTCAATGCGATCATAGGTGTAGCTATTTTGGAGAAACCCTCCACAAAATGCCTGTAATACTCTGTTAGGCCCATGAAACTACGAACTTCTTGTGCATTCTTTGGAGCCTTCCATTGTTTCACTACTTCGATCTTGGTTGCATCAACTGCAATTCCATCTCCTGACACCACGTGCCCTAGGAAACTCACTTGAGTCAACCAAAATCCGTACTTGGAGAATTTGGCGTACAACTTTTTCTCACGTAACCGTTGTAAGATCAGCTCCAGGTGCTTGGCGTGTTCTCCCTGGTTTCGTGAGTATACGAGTATATCATCTATAAACACGATCAAGAATTTGTCTAGATACTCACCTAGTACCCTATGCATAAGATCCACGAATGTCGCGGGCACATTGGTGAGTCCAAAAGACATCACCACAAACTCTTAGTGGTAATACTGAGTTCAGAATACAGTCTTGGGAATATCCGATTCCTTGACCTTCAACTGGTGGTATCCAAATCTCAAGTCAATTTTTGAGAATACTGATGCTCCCTGCAGTTTATTGAATAGATCATCAATTCTGGGCAATGGGTATCGGTTCTTGATCATCACTTTGTTGAGTTCGCGGTAGTCTATACACATTCTTATGGAGCCGTCTTTCTTTTGCACGAATAGTACCGAGGCTCCCCAAGGAGAATGACTTGGTCGTATAATTCCTTTATCCAGGTGGTCTTGTAAGTGTGCTTGCAGTTCTTTGAGCTTTGTCGGTGCCAACTAGTATAGTGCCTTTATAATAGGTATGGTTCCTAGAATTAACTTGATCTCAAACTTGACTTCCCAATCTAGAGGTGTCCCTGGAAGATCCTCAGGAAACACTTTTAGAAATTTGCACACCACTGCTACCTCAGTTGGTGGTAGCTTAGACTCCTAATCCTTTTCTATTACGTTCGCCAGGTAGCCGATACATCCATCGTCCAGTAATTTCCTAGCCTACATAATAGAGATTATAGCAAAATTCTTCTCACGGGCTGTGCCTTGGAACACGAACGGTTCTTCACCGGGTGGGTTAAAAGTTACCTTTCTTCATTTGCAGTTCACCACAGCCCAGTTTTTGGTTAGCCAATCCATACCAAAAATTACATCCTACTAATGTAAATTTAAAACTAGCAAATCCATGGTCAACTCCCAACCTTCTACCCAGACTGGTATGGCTCTAACCCAAGATCGTACCATCATATTCTCCCCTGAAGGTAAGGATACACCACATATATTTGACATAGGCTCAGGTTTACTGTCTATCTTATCAACATAAGAAGCAGCAATAAAAGAATGGGATGCACAAGTATCCATCAATGCATATGCTGAGTTATTAGCCACATGAAGCTGACCTGACACCATGTCGGAAGTCCCAACTCCTTTTTCACCCTGGGTGAGTGCATAGACTCGTGGTGCAGTTCCTACTGGCTTTGGTTGGTAGTTTCCTCCCTTTTGACTATGAGTCGGGCAGTTCCTGGAGAAGTGATCCGACTTTCCAAAGGTGAAGCAGTTGTTGTTGTCGCACTCACCTGGGTGGTGCCGATTGCATTTGTTGCACTACCTTTCCTGGAGTATTGGTCCTCCCCATACTTCGATAGCCTCTGGATGCAAACCTCACAGAAGATTCACTCTGATTGTTAGAGTATCTTCCTCGGTCATTTGGAACATATGCTCGTTCTTCAGCTCTGTAGGGCTCCTTCTTTTCTTGTACTAACTAAGATTCTTGGCGGATTGCTTGCTCTACGGCTTCATCATAAGTATCCGGGCTGGTCTTCTCGGTGTCCATGAATTGAGCTATCTCTCTTTTCAACCCCTTCATGAATTTGCGTACCCAGTTGGCTTCAGTGTGTACCAGATCTGAAAGAAATCTTCAGAGTTGGTCAAACTTGCGCACGTACTCCTTTATGTTAGATGACCCTTGGACTAGGTTGGTGAACTCATCCACCTTCCGATCTATCACTGTCTGGTTGTTGTACTTGGCATTGAACAAGATAAGGAATTATGCCCATTCCATATTTCCAACGTCACGCCTTTTCCTAGCAATATACCACCAGATGTGGGCATCCTTCCTCAACATATACACCACATATATTACCTTTTCCCTTTCGATATCTGCCATAAAGTTAAAGATTCTCTCCAGAACGCTGACCCATTCTTCTTCCATCAGGGGGTCCGAAGATCCTTCGAACACAGGTGGCTTTTGCTTGCTAAATCGTTCCAAGATTGGTTTCGGTTGTTCTATTCTATATGCATCAGCTGGTGGGTTGGCTCCAACCAGTGGGTCTTCTTGTGCCGGGAATTCATGTTGTTCGGGAACATCTTCCTGAGGTGCTGAGGGTGCGGGGTTGTGTGGTGATTCTGAGAATCTCTGCATCAATGTCTCAAACATCTGAGCGTTTACTGCATTATGGTCCTGCACATTCCTTCTTAGATCCTCTATCTGAGTTGCCAGATTTGGGTCCATATGTGCTCTTTGTCCTCGGCCTTGACTCCCTTCTCTGCCTCGGCCACGACCTACATCTTGTTCAACGGCCGCTCGCTCGGCTGGGTCTGATGGATTAACAGCTCGACCTCCCCTGGCTCGAGTGTTAGGCACCATCGTGAGTCTCTATACAATAATGTTTAAAACCTTTTAGTATACAAGTTTCTCGTGCACAAGGAAAAGGAAATAAAACCATAACGATTCAACTAAAAAATAGGTAGTCATAACATTCAAAGCGATAACCTAGCAATACAAAATGATCATGATAGATCATGCCATAAAATTTTAGTTAGCAGAACGATAAATACAAAATAGAACCCTAACTGTGGATGGGGTTTCTACATACACGTGCTACAACTACACAAAAGCCCCAACACCTAGTAGGTTTGCCAAGTCTTCACAAAAAGTATCAACCAGACCCTCCAACATAACCTAATCTAGGCTATCCATCAGCATATCCAGTTTTACGTCAGTATCCTTGTCAGTCTGCTCGGGATCCTCCAAGGGATCTACCGCCCTACCTCGAGGTATGATATCAACCACGGAGATAGGCCAATCCATGGCCCAAACACTAGTTGGATATGCATATAGAAGTCAATCCACGTGTTGCGAACCAGCCATCAACGTTTGTGATGAAACCATGTCTATATCGAGCCTCTCAGACAAGTGCTGACATATCGTACTCTCCATCATTCGAGTGTGTTGACCCTATAAAAGACTTCTGTCATGTGATGCGTCCATTGCCAAATGATAAGCCAATGTCGTTTATCGTACTCAAAGAGTCAAGGATTCTCATTGTTAATGAGTCTATAGTAATCAATCCTAGGCATAGGGATCATGGGTAGGTTTCCTATCACAATGTCACCTATCTCAGGTATATCGACCATATCCTAAAATTTATAGAATCGAGGTAAATAAAAGAAAGCAAAGGAAACAGATATGAAAAGACAGTACTTATAGTGAGTGTCGGTCTGTCTTGCAAAATATACATGTGGGTTTGTCTACAAAGTCGGCTCAACTCGAGCTCTAATACCACTTGTAATGACCCTCCAAACATACAAGGCCAAATCATGCGCAAATTAAATTTTTTTTACTTTTAACTCATTGTACCAAAAATCCATATAAAAAAAATTAAAAGATTGTATGCACACACTTTTAGTTTAGTAAACATAAATACAACTACTCTTCAACAAAGTTATAACAAAACAATTATCCCAAGAGAAATAACAACTCCTAGCTTTTTCTTTTCAAAATGGTGATCCATCAAAATCCTCCCTAGGTCAGGCCACATGTACATATCCACGAGCAGACTCCAGCGCTCACTACTCCACTTTGCTTTTGGACTTACCTACGACATGAAACAACTAGGTAAGTGAAAACGCTTAGTAAGAATAGCCTTGCACACAAATATACTAAATCTAGTAACTGGTTGCCCTAAGGTAGTTTCTGGCACCGGTCATTAGGGTATTGGATAAATTCACACCCTATCATACAATTTTCAATAATAGTCCTAACAGAAAAATTAAGCACATTGGTTGTGCCCAACAAACAATGTTCATACATATCAAAACCACCTGCATTTAGAAAATCCCAGACATTCAAGATATATAAACATATCTGAAATAAATACTCTAGTTGTTTCTAACAACCAAGTACACATATAGCATGATAACCTACACTCAGAAAATTCCCATAACATACAATATATCACTCATATCGTAATATCCTGCACTCAGAATATTCTCAGAATATTCAAATATATTTAACACACATCATGACTAAGCAATTAAATTATCAGCAAGGGATCCGGGCCACAACCTGGTTCCAGCATTTGTGTCCTGGCTCCAACCCGGACTATATTACCATTGTACTGACTCCAACCCAGACTATATACTTTTACCATGCCCTGGCTCCAACCCAGAATATATTACCATTGTCCTTTCTCCAACTCTAACTATATTACCATTGTCCTGGCTCCAACCTGGACTATATTACCATTGTCTTGGCTCTAACCCAGACTATATTATGGTAAGTTTCAGGCTTCAACCTGAACCTACTTACCATTTAGCTGCACAATACAAAAGCATTGCAATAGTGGCCATTAAGCATACCCTGATGTTAATGACCCAAACAAAACTAGTGTAATGTACCACTACAAGCACACACTAGTATATTCATGTTGTAGCCACGAAAGAAAAAGGTTAACTTACTTGGAGTCCTTAGCTCCCAGCTGGATCTTTATCACCGCTATTTGTTTTCCCTTTCGTGGCTACAGTAATTAATACAGTGTACTTAGATTAAACTATAACATACTCTTATAGCTAATAATCTATGATATCTACAAGCAATAAAGTTCTCTTAGAGACTCTATACTATAGCCTCTTATACACCCTACAGTCATACGACCAAATTTTGTTTCAACCTTTACAGTAACATGAGAAAATTGGCCTCACTGCAACACACTCTCTATGTCGTGCATCTTAATATTCTTTAACTGAAGAACTCTCTTATCAGATAACTCGTATATTGGTTTTAGGAAAATGAGTTTTACTCAACTAATAACATTAGAAAAACACCAACTTGTCGTCCTCTAACGAAAGTTTACCACTTTCAATCATTTACAAAAATACAAAATTTTGACCCTTTACAAATAAAATATGACAATGTTATCCCATTCTCTTAAAGATTGTACAAAAACTCAACTCTCATTCTTACCATTTTTTATCCATAACCTATGATACGTTATTTTTTAAAAGAATAAAAATTGGACCCTTCACATAAAAATGGTAAAAATCAACTTTTAAATTTAACTCAAACTGATTTGGGATTGGTTAAGTCTCCAAATTCTTATTTATCTTTGCAAAGGATTACTTCATCTCATTTCCAAAACTTTACTTCCACTATTTAATTTAAAGGGGTAAAATCTCCTTTTTTAACTTTTGCCCTAAGTTGAGTTTTGGGAAAAAAAAAACCCCTTAAACTATCGTTCATGTGTTCTGGGTCATAAGGACGGGAACTAGGCGAAAGCCTCGCATCAAAACTTGTTTTAGGTTAAGAGAACTAACCTCCCAAAAATTATTTTTCATTAAGGTTCGAAATTACTACCTTTCAGTTTTTAGGGCAAACTTAGAAAAATCATTTCTCTTAAACCATGACACATTTTTCTATTAAATTTTACAGGGTCTTGAAACACATCCTAACTAATTCCCTTCAAAATTTCATAATTTTTTGGATGGCAAAACCCATTAAAATTTTTAAAGCAACCTGGCAGTGCTTGCTGCCCAGAAGTTTTGTTTCCAGATTCTAGGGAAAATTTTGAAAAATCATATCTCTTTCTCCTTAACACATTTTCCTCTAAAATCTTATAGTGACCCTTATACATGTTTAAAATAACACCACAAATTTTTTTTTATAGAATTTTTATTTGTAAACCCCATTAAAAATTCAAAACAATCTGGGCAGTGCATGCTGCCCAAAAATTTTCCAGATTTACATCAAAATGTCAAAAAACGTTCATAACTTGGGTTTAAAAATACCTTTTTATGATTTTCCAAAGCCAATCATCTAGTACTCACAAGGAACTATGCAGAAACAAAATTATTTTTCACAAACTGAGAGAGTAGGGTACGATCTGACCTGTTGGAAGTCAGACCACGAATTATTGGCAGCATTCATTTTCACACAACTCAGCAACACTAAGCACATCTAGCATAACCCTAGCCACATGCATGCATGCAAATCATCAAATCAACCTATCTAACCCTCAAGCATAAAATAAACTCCAAAGACCAATAAAATAGTCTATAAAACCAGATCTACTAATATAAACCAAAAATACTCAAGAACCAACCAAAAATTCTACCTTTGATGGTTCTAGCTTGGGGGTGAGGTTCCCTTAGCTTTTCAAACTTCCTCCTTGTGTTCTATACACTCAAACCGAGCCCCAATAGTTCCACATGAATATTTTTAAGAGAGTGTTAGGGTATACGATTTTAGATGAGTGGAAAAGCATAAAAACTCTAGAACCCTTACCTTTGTTTTCACTAGATCACCAAAAATCTTCAAACTTTGAGATTCTCCTAGAACCACCTTTCCTGAACACCTAGAATACAAGATCCATGCCATGCATTTCCAGTAGATCTCATGCATGCATATCCACCCCTTAGGGTTTCAGATTTGAAGAAGAAGGGAAACAAAGTGACAAGGTTTCAAACTTAGTTGTACACTAGTCTTCCTTGATCTTCTCTTTCACCCAATGGAGAGTGAGTGTCTAAGCTTGAGGAGAGGAAGGAAATGCAGCCTCCAGGCTTGAGGACGCTCTCATTTTGGGAGGGTTGACGGGAAGAGAGAAGCTTGTTTGAGAGGAAATGGGTTGAGAGAAAGTGAATAGTTTTCTTTCATGAAATAAAAAAGATTAAGGAAAATAATGTGGAAGAGCACTAATCATTAGGGTAGTCTCTTGATCATCCATAGGGTAGGTTCCTAGACACTTGAGTGAACTAGGGCATAGCCTTGTCGCCCATCACACTCTCTTCCTCCCTTGGAAAAGACTTTTACTCCCTTGCCTATGTTTACCTCACTTTAAGGAACTTAAGGGCCGTTTTGGTAATTTCCCTCTCTAAAATACCCTAATTTTTTACCCTATAGTTTTAAAATATCTCAAAGTTTAATTAATTAAGTTAAATGTGTCCAAAAAATAAAATTTGTCATATATGACATAATTTTTGTAATTTTATCAAATTGACCAAAATTTCCATAGAGGCTAGAGCAAGAAATTTTGATTCTTAAGCCCGACCGATTGGAATTAAATCCTCAATAAATTTTTCTTAAATTTATTCGCTCAATTATACAATCTCAGTTGCCAAATATTTTTATGCCATAGTATTCCTCATTTTACCTATCCGATATTTTTTCCGTTATTAGGGCTTGCCCCTTTCGTCCAAGACTAATTTTCTTTGCATAGGCATAAACCTTTTACCAAATTAGCACAACAACTATAAAATTTACAAAATAACATAATTTCACATAATATTATTTATCGAAATATTATTTCACATAATTCTTCACCGGCTCTAACCGACTTTTGACGACTATTCAAAACACGAAATGTTACAATGCCCAGGTCGTGCAACGCCCCTTCGCCCAGCCGTGCACCCATGCCACCTCCACCCGAGTCGTGGCCTCCTCCACCGCTAGACCTTCTTTCCACTGCCCATAATGTTGACACACCTAGGGTTTGTGTTATACAAACCCTAATGTGTTGTTACCAAAATTATTTTAATTATTCATTTGATTAAAAATCTGAAATTGAATTAAATTTGTTTTAATTTGGAATTTCTTTAATTGAAATAATATTAATTATTTTCTTTAATTAAAATTGTTTTAATTATTCCCTTCCATAATTAAAATATGAAAAATTGAAATTATTCTGAATTTTAATTTATTAAAATTATTTTTTTTAATTTTACTTTTGAATTAAATTACCCAAATTCCAATTGGGCCTTAGAAACTATTTGAGTGTTAAAACCCAAAGTTTAATTAATTTAAAAAGTGGTTTAAAATAATTAAAAAGTTGTATAATTCAAAATGGATATGGAAAACTGTGGCATTGGCTCACCAAGACTACATCTCAAGGTTCGAGATCAATGTGCTCTTCATTAGGCCTTAGCTAGTCTAGGTTACATTTTCATGTTTTTTTTTTCAAGAGTTGTAATTTTTTTAGAATTACACAAAAGTTACCAACCCGCTTTTATTTACTTATTATAAATGTTTGAATATGATTAAAGTGTTTAATATTTTTTCACGCACTATAACATAACATTCATATACCCAAACAGTATGCAATTAGCATGCATTACATTAATTTAGAAGCATGCTATTAGGAACGTCATATATTTTATTATATGTTTATAGATGATAATTCATATAATAAAAACTTAGTCTTAATTACATAAGATGATAAATCAAAATTAAAGTTGTTTAATTTTTTATTTTAATGAAAAATACTTTATTAAAATAAAAATGATATTCTCTTAATTAAAGCAAAATTAAAATTAGAATTAAGGGCACAATTTTTTTATTTCTTTGCTTAACTAGATTAGTAATTATTCGAATATCATTTGGTAAAAATAATTAAATATATTTTTACAACTAAATTAAAATATATTGATATTGTGAAAAACACTTTTTTTTCTTCAAAATAGTGAATGGGAGAGGGAGTTATGACAATGAGTCTCATGATCTTCATTATTGGTTGAACACCGAGAGACATCGGAAGGGTCTTATGTCGCCTCTGTTTGCGGCCTCCCTAAGGAAAGGCTTCCGAATATGTTTATTTTATCTTAAGGTTGACTTCTCTTATGAGAATATAATTAGTGATGTATTTGATGGGTAATAATCATTTCACATATTTAATATATATTTCAATTTAAAACAATAAAAAATTACAGGGGCATTTAGGGGGAACCGGTTTAGTAACCGGTTAAGGTGTAAAACAAAGTGCACATTTCTGACATAACCAACCTGTCGTTTCTTCTCTCTCATTCACTCTCTTCTCTCACTTATTCCCTCTTATTCACTCTCTCATTCCCTATTTTCCCTCTCTTATTTGTAGAAACCCACTTCAGAGAAAAAAAAAAACCTTGCTTCTCCGCATCATCAAAATAATGTCATCCTCATCATCAATGTCATTTTATTTTGTATCAATTTTTTAATTTCTTCGATCATTATTAGTAAAGTATGTTAGTTTTCGTGAGTTATTGTCGTTGTTAGGGCTTTTAAGTTCATCATATTATAAGAAGTGATTTATTTAAGTTTTTTGGTTTGTTAATAGGACTAACTGTCATTTTTCGTGAGTTTGGTTCCTCAAGCACCATTTGGAGTTCAAGTTTCACGGTTATTCCGAAAGGGGGTTACTCAAAAATCCAGGTCAAGTAAAAATCTGTTAAGGTGAGATTTCAATTGCTTAATTTTGTCTCTGTTAAGTGATTTCATTTAGGTATTACATATCTTTGTTATGTATGATCAGTGTGTTTTTATTTTATCCTTTCTTGAGTTTGAAAACAGAATGCATTGCATGTGTTTGATAAATTGATTGGACTGTCCCATATATAAATTGAATAGTATAGCAATGTTGGAACAAAATTTAGTAATTGTCTTGGTATGCTATTAAACTTTTTTTGACTTGGCCTTTGTATTGCTTGATATTGTTTAATGTTTCTTTGATTGAGATTACATTGCCTATAATCTTCTACTGCATAAATTATAACACAATCGATATTTGAGAAGGTAAAATTATCACTTAGTGTCAAATATTTAAACACTTATAGCGCAAGCCGATCAATGGCATAGGTGCACTGAATTTCTGGTCATTCAAGTTTCCATCGACACTGCAACCAAGTCCTCCTATTTTTCCTTGATATGTTGTGGCCAATCTCCACTCTTGTCTAAAGCCTGGCTCTTGAACCCTTTTCAAAGTAGAAAATTATTATATATCCTTCACCAAAGAAAAGTAGGAAGTAAAGTAAATCATATGAAGAAATTTTCAAAGACTGATCGCAATCAAAATTGGGCACTTTATCTCTATGATATGTTGTTTGTTGTTCCAAAGTCCAAACCTCATTTCTTAATATTGTTTTTAACTCCATAATTACTATTTGTATGGATGACCATTTGGCTGACATGACACATATATAATTGTTTTGAGGACAGAACTGGGAAAAATTCTACACCTTCTGATGTATTACTATATAATTATTCAGTCTTGGATCGGTAGAGCAATCTAGACTAGTCTTCATTTCTTGAAAAAGTCTTAATTCACTGCTACTATTCTTATGGCAAGTCAAAGAAAGGCGAGGTTGAGAGTCCTATGATTATTCATCATTGTTTGTTTTATGTCTAGTTTTTGAAAGGAGAGCAAAAGGTTGGATACCATGCCACTCATTCATATAAAAAAAAAGTAATTAATTTTGATGTCCTTGATGCCCTCTGAGCTTAGCTTGGAGTGGAAATGGGAAGAGAGTCATGATTAATCTATGACATTTGGGTTTAAATTTTAATATTTTGTGCTTTAGAGGTTGAGACATTGGATTCAAATGGTGAATTGAATATAGATGCAAAATGTTGTGATGGTATTATTGGATTAGATTGGTCTCTTTTTTTAAAAGGCCAAGATAAAGATTGATGGTGTGAAAATGTTAGGATCAAGGGATAATTATTAGTTTAATTTATATGGGTGACATGCTTATTGGAATCAAGGGATAATTATTAGGTTATTATTAGTTTAATTCAATTATATGGGTGCCGTGCTTGTGTCATGCAGGCACTATTTCATAGTAAATAGATATTTGGTTCTATTATTCATTGGATTAGGATTTCATCTTTACTATCAACTTCTCCCCTTTTTTAATAAATTAAATCTTTTGTTGAAATAGATTTTTATTTTGTTGGAATAATACAAAAAAAAAAAAACTATTGGAAAATGATCACCTATAATCATAGTATATTGCTTAATTAAGTTCAATTTATCTTTAGTTGTGCTTGCATTGCTTAAAAATATAGTAAATTTCCCTTGCTATAACATTGTTTCAATTTTATTTTGAATCCAATTAGATGTCATCAAGAAAAAGAAAGTTTGGAGATCCAGGAGAGTCCAAAGTGAAGCGTAAAAGGCCAAGTGAGAAGAATAAAGGAAAAATTCCATCTAAAGATGACGCTAATGATCAACTAACATATAATAGTATTTTATAAATATCATGCTTGTTAGGGGTTTCATTCTACGCTGAACTAACCAAATTCGATTTTTAATGTACTTCTGTAGCACATACATATAGTTTATTGTCAAAACTATTATATTTAAGTATGTAGTCAATAAATTAGTTTACAATTTTGTTTTCTGTTAGTTTCATTAGCAATTTATTCATATTTATGTTGAATCTGAAACAGCTTTCATGCAAGTTTGATCATATCCAAACAATCATAATTTATAGCAGAATATATATTCAAAGTAGTTCTGTAAAATAAATTATTGTAAGAGTAGTGAATGAATATGTGTGTGCACATTCATTATATATTTATATATATACATGTATGAATGTATGTGTTGTTCTCTGAATGCATGCAACAGTATATATTGAAGAGATTTAATACATATGTGCATTAATATGCATTTAAATTCGATCTTTGGATAAAAGTTTAATATTGACATGTACAACAAGAATCCATGTGGCTTGTTCTGCTTATAATGTGATCATATCATTATATATCAAATTTTCTAGTCATACATATGTATTATGTATATATGTCACTATATATACATATGGCTCCATGATACATATGCGTATTAATTGAAATATTGTATTTCTTGCTAGCTAGTACAAAATGGCTATATTACACGCATAATGCGCTATATATCACTGCATATTTTCAACATCCACTGATCGACATTATATTTTTTAGATCATAATTAATGCTTTTGATATGTTTCTCTTATGGTTTACAAGAGATTTACAGCTAATTATAAAAAAAAATAGCAGGTTTAGAGGTTTTTATATTGGCTTTCCACTTCTATATATTTATTGTAATTATATACCTATGAATTTCATGCTAATAATATTGGGCATTGTAATATATAATTAGAATATGTATTAGAGATTAGTAAATAACTAAATGTAGTTTGATAATAACTGTGTTGTATATTGGACTATATATTATGTATCATCTTTACTCCAACATATATTGGCTGTACATTAATATAGTCTATATATTATATTATACAGGCAGAAGCTTTTGATATTAATTTTTCCACATAATCAAAAGTACACACTTCTTTATTTATATATATATATATTCTTACAATTGCTGTATCACAAGAGTATATGCAGACACTGAAATGTCCCATTTTCTTAAATGGTAGGAACAAGTAGATGAGACGATGTCTGTGGAGGCACTTATTAGACGACTTGTAAAGCAGTCAATGGCAAAGGAAAGTGGTCAACCCAGCAAAAGAAAACTAGTGGCTGACCCCAAAATGCAAGACGATGAGAAGATGTACGGCAGAGTTGGGTGTCATTGTCAAGACGATAAACTGGTGAAGCTCCTCAATAGTATGACTCCTAAATAGAAGGAAATAATTAGGGAGATAGAATTCAGCTCCCTTCTCTTTACAGATGTCCCTAGTGTTAGGGGCGAGCTAATATGGTACCTCTACAACAATATGGATATAGACGATTTTTAGCTAAATTTTGATGGGGCCAGCTACCCTATAACGGTGGAGGCTTTTGAAGGCATCATGGGAATCAAAGATGGTGGGGAGGATATATACTTTGACCAAATCATTGATGATGAGCACAACATCCATGGGGAAATACTCACTGACCAGCAGACCAAATGTAGTGACTTGATGGTCAAAGCCATGGAATCAGATGTTGTCGACATATATTTTGTCGCAAGATTTATGCTCGTCCCAATGGGCACATTTTTAGTACCCACTTCTGGAACATTTGTTCTAAAGGAGTGTTTAAATGTGCTCCAAGATATTGGCTAGATAAAGAAGCTCAATTGGGCCTCTTTTGTTGTGCAATTCCTCCATGATAGTGTGATTGATCTCCGTTCATGCATGAAGAAGGTTGCCCAGAACGAGAACAGCAAGGGTCATCACTACCTCCCAGGATGCACCTATTTTCTTCAGGTTTGAATTTCTCAACCATTAGCATTTTTTTCTTTATGAAATTTGGTGTTGATTTTAACCTAACTCACTGTTTTTTATAGCTATTCTATTGGAATCATATAAAGTGGAACACATGCCTATGCCCCATGCCATGAACTTCCACTTGCTTATTGGAAAAGCCAACGAGTAGCGAGTTTGGGGTCGTTTGTCTCAAAGGTCGGGGGTTACAATGGTAACAAGGTAAATAGAGATTCAATTAAAAAAATGTTGCATCCTAATTTTTTAGTTTGTCCCTAAGCATATTAAAAATGTTCATTAACCTTTAATCTAAATATTTGGCAGGTTCCTCTACGGAAGCCAATGTATCAGAGGCAACCCACCAGCCTAGCAAACTACATGACCTCATCCTCCACCCAATTTGTGACAACCCCAAACAACACTTGCTACAATAGCATCCTTAGGGATGAAATACAAATTCGAGATGAGAAGATGAAGGAGATAATTGACAAAGCTAACAATGCAAAGAAGAAATCAATAGACGTTTTCCAACAAGAGACTTCCAAACAAATTGGAAGGGAAATTTCCAATTTGAGGGAAAATATTGTGAAAGACGTTTTGCTAGCTCTTCTAGAGAAGAGTCAAACTCAAATGAGCCAGCGGTGCACATGACTAGTGACAAATGCCCACCAAAGAGAGAAGAAAAGGAAAAAGAGACTAACAGTGACCCATCTTCACCTATTGATGGATTGAAGGGCAGTGGTTCTGAGTTTGAACCAAAGATACCGCTTCCAGAGGTAATTTGTACTTCTCTATATATTTTTTAATACTTTAATGATGTTCACTTATCTTTTTGTCAAATATGCGGCTAAGAGTTTTTGTAAAATATACAAGACGACAAAGATTATGAGCAAGAAGAAGAACACTTTCCCAGGATGCTGACAGCTTAGCTAGCAATGAGGAACTTCCTCAAACCACTCAATTTGAGTTGGTAGCTCGAGCATCAATATCCATCGACAAAGGGATTGTTGATGTTGATAAGCATGTCATTCCACCAAGAAAATCCAAAGCAAAGAGCATCGAGTTCAGTCATTTGATTACAACACTTGCGTACAAGAAGTTAGAGAAAAAGTTCAAATTTAGCAAGGGTAACGTTGTCGGCCCATTTTCCATGAGGATTCCCCACACTGAACAAGAATTTAGGATGACGATGTTTGCAACGGGGAAGGGGTTGGATAAGCAGTAAGAATCCTTTCTAGTATACTCATTGTTTCATTATATTAAAAAATGTAATTATATTATTGGTAACGACATTCTCTTTCTTCCTATTGATAGCCAAGCTCTTGTAAGATTTGAGAATCTTGTACTGTGTCATGATGACTTTTCGACCTTGCTTCCAAAGATGGAGGTTCGGGATACGGTAATAGGATCTTACTAAACAATTATTTTTATGTGTTGATACTAATCCTTAAAATTCATGCTATGCATTGATTGGATCTTTGTTACTTGTAGATCATTAGCTATTATGCCCACATCCTCACTTTCATGGAATGGAAAATTGCAGTAAGTGGATTAGGTACATACTGGTTCATGCTGTGTCGAGTTTCGGTAAGTCAACCACACCGTTATTTGGTACTTTATTCAATTCTTGGATGTTTACAAACTATCTGACGAAATATCCTAGTTGATTTAAAAAGCATATGAATCTGGTGTTGCATATTCTATTACCACATGGGAAACGAAGAACAATTGGGAAAAAATGTTTTAGGGAAATCTCAAAACAATCGAACATGTGATTTTTTCTTTCCAAATATGCCAACCCTTACATAGTTATTAAACATGTCCTCTGCCCAATTGTATTTTTTTTAATTGGTTTCAGCTTATACTTAATATGCAGATCCTGGTTCCAGTGATCTACAAAATAAGAGGCAATCACTGGTTTATGGTAGATGTTGACCACTTTATCAGTAAGGCCTTTATTTGGGATAGCATGAGGACCTCCCAAGGTCCTAGAACCCAAGATTGTTGTGCTATGGATACCACAGAAATGGTAACTGATTATATTACTTAATGTTGTTCAATTTTTCTTTAGTTGAGAACACATTGCTTAGTGTATTAGTATATTGCTTTCCAGCTGCGTACATTTGATGATCTTTTTCAGTTGAATGTGAAATTGGAGAAGGGTGATGATTTAACCTTTTCGTCAATGGTTGTCGAGTACAAGGAAGGGGTCCCACAACAAGCAAATGGCATGGACTGTGGGGTTTTCGTGATGAAATTCATGGAATATTTCTCAAACAAACGCCAAGGTTAATTGAAGGTAATTTTATTAAGATCTCCTATGGGTGAATGTCAACTATAAGTTTGAATGTAGGTTGCTGCTACATGAGTTTTCACTTTTCAATATTATTATGGCTTATGGTCAATTTTTCTATGTTTTGTTTGTAGGTTGATGCTGAATAGTACAGATTTGACACCATGATGACTTTAATTCATCATGAGAACAACATATTTCTATCACAGCTTTTGGAGGAATTGAAAGAAATTTATAGGATTGAAGACCATGTTGATTGTGAGTCCAAAAAGGCATCATCTGCGAGCGAGCTTCATACCTTGGTATGATCTCCTCAAGTAACACCAGCTTACCCATGATATTCAACTGAGAAGAACATGGCAATGAACATGATCCCATCTAAAAGTTCTACCAAAAGAAGATCCAATGGTCTTGGTCTGACCATGGAAAGATTTGCTTATTATTAGTTCCTCCCTTTAGTGAACAATTAAGCTTCCAAGGGTTAACACTGTTTAGTAGTTATTTGGCATATATTTGTCTAGTTCATATATATCATTAACAGGTTGATGTAGCATATAATATGGGCTTTAATTTTCTTGTCCTGCATATTAATTTCATGTACTAAAATTTCACTTCCAATCCTTTTTTTTTTTTGTCGCATGATAAGATCTCACAAACTAAGTCTTGAGCATGTATGTGTGTATGGTGAATATTAAAAAAAAATCATATTATGTAACTGCATTGACACCATGTTGATAGTTATAAAAGGATACCACAACCAAATAACATTAAAATATATGAGATTTAGAATAGCATAAGGAAAAAGTTAACAAGGGCTGCTAATTGAGCTACAAACCAACATACATGAGACAAACATCTTATTAAAAACAAAACATAGGATAATTCATAAAAAAAAATTGAACTTTTTCCCTTTTCCACCAATTTCGGCAATCATCATCTCCAGCAACTTAGTGTATTGCGCCACAGCCTCATGCTTTAGATTGGCAATGTCAATCTTCATAGAAGCACGTTCAACCTCCCAAGCCTTTTGTTTTACCACAAAATCTTCCTTTGTAGCATGAAATTGGTATTGGGTATCCAAGAGCTTCACTTGAAGGTCACTTATGGTTTCCTTGTATTAGTACTTGTTATCTGACAAAATATCTTCTTTGTAGATACTTAGTACAAAATAAACCTACAACTAAGAATGTAGCCACCCTAACACCTAGTTATATTTGAGGGTCGGAACCATGTTAGAATTCTTGGACACTCAAAGGGATTTTTAAAATTTGGAGACATTTAATTTATTTTTATCTATATTATATTCTATTTTTTATTTACTATTAAAAACAAAGAAAGGTAATAAATTTAATTTTTTTAGGTGTATCTCTATATTATATTAAATTACGATAAATATTCTAGGGTAACGTATGGACATATGAAGCAATATGAGTTCGATATAGCAAATATTGTGAGGACCTTAAGGCATTATGTCTGACTAGGGTGCAATATCAGGTTCATACATACACGTTACTCCATATTTTAGTACATTTTGTCAGTATTAACCGTTGTAATAGTACTTGTTATCTGACAAAATATCTTCTTTGAAGATACTTAGTACAAAATAAACCTAAAACTCATAAAGTAGCCACCCTAACACCTATTTATATTTGAGAGTTGGAACCATGTTAGAACCCTTGGACACTCATAGGGTATTTTAAAATTTGGAGGCATTTAATTTATTTTTATCTACATTATATTATACTAGTAATTTACTATCAAATAGAAAGTAAGGTTATAACATTAATTTTTTTAGGCGTATCTCTATATTATATTAAATTATGAATAATATCCTTAGGTAACGTATGGACATATAAAGCAATATGTGTTCGATATACAAAATATTGCGAGGCCCTCAAGGAATTATGTATAAGTACGACGCAATATCAGGTTCGTACACGTTACTTCATACCATAGTACATTTTGTGAGTACTAACAGTTGTAATAGTACTTGTTATCTGACAAAATATCTTCTTTATAGATACTTGTACAAGTTAAACCCTAAACTCAAAAACTAGACACCCTAACCTAGGTAGGTAGTTGTTAATATATATAATTAAACTAATAAACTTAACCGGATAGAAAAAACATAATAAACTTAGAAACAAAACCATATTTACAATAATTTATAATAGGTTTCGAGTTAAAAACAAAACCCTATTTACAATAATAGTTATAAAAAACATTATATGTTTTAAGATATTTTTGACTGAGCTAATGTGGCATATGAGGTAGATTACTATTAATGAATCAAATAAATATTAGAAGATGCCAAAGATTCCAAGTAATAAGTGGTCAAAATAAGGATATGGATAATTTATATTGGTCACAAGAAATTGCTCATTAGGATAGGAATAATTTCTATCTAAACTAAGAACACTTAATGAAAGTTGGAAAATAAAAACCAACTAATAGAGATGATCAACTCAAAACTAACAAAATTACATAAAAGGTTTTAATCCAAATACTACCCCAACAAATACAAAGATTTTGTGAAGGAATTTAATATTCTTCCTTGGTACATTAATATCACTACGAACCAGAGACATCTCACTCTTAAGCCCATTGATTTGGGTGATTTATGCTTCAAACCTTCTATCCAGCTTTTGAAATACACGCCTAGCTTCCTCACATATATGATGATCTATCCATTCGAAGAAATTACACTCCTTCGCTACATTTCGGTTCTACCATCCATTTCCATGAAATTAGTAAGGAGAAAGTAATATGATGTATAAAAAAATAACTTACAATATTATTTAGTACTTAAGTAGTTTCCACAACCCCAAAACGTACGTCCCGGATTATCAGTGGTCCATGAAGTACGCCACACTGAATTAACACCACAGCGACATTCAAGCCTACCTAATGCCATTGAACGTGTATTAGAACTCCCCCCTGAGTGCTCCATGCTCCTACTCCTAAGAAAATGGAAGAAGAAAGTTTTGTAGATGTGTTATATCACCATGAGTTGGTTAGAACAATTTTTATATTTGTAGACAACAAATACCAAAAAGAAGATGGGATTAAACATCAACTGTTTGACTTGGTCACTGACACGTGTGCGAATATAAGTACAGTTGTATAACAAAATAACAACAATAATACTACAAGAATCCATTATAAAAGAAATACATTACTACAACAAGCAAAATAATACTATAAACAACAATAAGAGTTAATTGTTATGAAACATTATATAGGTTGTTATTTTGATCTATTCCACTTGAAGAGTAAGATACATTCACACGAGTGAGGAGTTCCAGTTTCCTTCTGTATTGATTATGAGCTTCATTTTTCATTTGTGCAATAGTCATATTTAAACCTACCCACTCTGCAGTAAAGTCCTCCATCTTTTTTTGGATTTCACGCAAGTCACCCTCTAATTCATCGATCTTTTCTTTTAGTGAAACAACCTCATTCTCCATCACCCGTTTCTCGCTTGTAGCTTGCGCCCTAGCGAAATCAGCCTCATAGAACTTCCTCTCTAATTCGTTAAGATACTTGAGAGGATTTTTTGGTAGTATTTTATGTTCCTTTATTTTGTACTCTTGTGTTTTATCATACACTTGAATTGGTCTTGGAGCTTAACAGGCATCTAGGGTTTCTGTGAAAGCTCTTCTTATGAAAATGTGTTGAAGACAAACTTTTGTTTGGTGTTAATATATGAACAAAAAAAAAGTAATAATATATTACACCATGTTTTTTCCTAGGACAAATTACCCTTTAGCCCCTGGCATTTACAATGAATTACAATTTTCAATATCATTTGAATATTTGTTCACTTTCCCCATAATATACAAAAGTTATTATAATTTTCCCCATTTATCCATTTTATATACAAAATACATTCATAAACTATTTATTATGTAAATGGGGTAATGTTGTACCCTAAAAATTAGCACGAGTTTAGTTACTCAGCTTGAGGTACAGTTGGCAGATGAATATGTGAAAATCCTGCCAAGTAGAACCTCTGGTTAGTAATCATGTGAGCATCTCGAGTTGGGACTTGGAAATATAACATACAGGTTATTATCAAACTGCCTCTTAGGATAATAATCCAATTCGAGACCTATAGTGGCCAAATTATCCTTTAGGTGCTCTGAAGTTAATTCGAGCTAAGGTTCAGATATTCTTTGATCACCAGCTTGATGAAGATATTCATCTCATGTCAACCTGATCAGAATTCATACTGAAGGATCCCAAAAAACTCAGAAGCTCTTTATGCGCTCATTAGTGCCCAGGTTGTATTGCACATTTATCATTTATTATCCGAGATAGCAAGAATATATTCTGTTATCAAATCATATTCCAATGTAAATGGGAATAATCTGTATTAAATGTATACCATATTTATTCACACGGTTACCCAAACCTGTCCAAGAAATTCCACTATAAATATGAGGGATAATGGTTAGGGAAGGGGATGGGTTTTTTTGTATTGCTGAAACTCAGCAGAAATTGTGAGAGAGAAGCAATAACATTGTCTCGTGGACTAGGTGGATTTTAACCACTGAACCAAGTTAAATTGTATGTATGAAAGGTTACCTATTATTTCATTAAGGATTTTTCAATAAGCACTAATATTCCTATTAGATTTCTAAATCTACTGTTGGTGAAAAACCGCGTCAACAGTTTGGTGCTTTCATTGAAAGGAAATTAGTTCTTTACAAGTTTCATTTGACATTCATCATGGTGCTTACTCGGTCGATGCATGACAATGAAATGGAGAAACTTGGTGGGTAGATGGCCCATCATACTGCTGTTCCCACTGAAAGGGGCCCAAATGATCAGCAACATCCTAGGAAACAACTGGTGGGCCAAGATGACGCTGGGAGTTCTACGTCACTCCCACCAAATCCTAATCCACGATATTTAACTGCCATCAAGATGGAGAATTCCCAATTAAGGAGCCATCTCGCTAGGGTAAACAAACAGATCGAGGAGGTTTTGACTTGGTTACCCCCTGTTGTGACTGATGTTAATGTCGGAAAAAGGCAAAGTGGGTCTCATAAGTCCCACAGGAATAACTGGTCCAAACCTAGTCAGTTGGTCAGGACCGCCGCTCTAAGCTCTGTACCTTCAAAGCAAAACCACCGAAGTGCTCAACCTACTGCTCATCACAGGAACCATCATACGCATGTCAATCGGTCAGTCAGAACTATGACCCCCAGCTCCGTGCCTTCTGCACAGATTCGTAGGAGTGCTCACAACAACCTGACAGTACGAGCTGGGACAAGTTCGTGGAGGCAAAACACTCTAGCAAATCCACCTGTGCTGCGAGCAAAACCCCAGGCACATACAACTTATGACATTGGGGTAGAGCCAAGGCGGGCAAATTTAGTTTGCCTGATGAAACGAGGATAGCCTCACCAATAAGGCATCCTCCATCACCGGTTAGACATCCTACACCACTGTGCCCACAATGAGATGCTCCAGCTCGTAGAAATAATAGGAGAAATTCTCTCCCATTAGTAGATACTTACGCCCCACGGGCATGTGCTGATAACCTGATTCCTCGTTCTTAGTCGTGAGCTGTGAGTTTTGCAAATGGAAGTTACTGAACAGGGAGCCAATGTGGAGGAAGGTTTGAGAGCAATCTGAGGAATCATATTAGCTCAGTGAACTGTCCTCGATACAATCCACAACCTGGCCTGCATGATCATCTAAATTCATAAAGGAGGTATCCAGCTCGTAATGAGGATATGAGTTATACTCGACATGAGGGAGGTCCGTCTATCATATGCGACAATGGGAATGTCCCACCAAACCAAGCTCGGACTTGGAGGGACAACAACCCATCAAACGTGTACAATAGGATGAGAGCAAGGACCTAACCCTCGAACGATTGGCCTTGATGGAAGAGCCCTAGCTAACCTAGAGACCAAGGACCTAATCCTCGAACGATTGGCCTTGATGGAAGAGCAGATGAAGAAGCTCTTATCTGGAAAGGGGATTGATGATTATGAATATGATGAGGAGCTCAAACCTTTTGCTCTGAACATTGCAGCAGCTACATATCCTATTCGCTTCAGGATTCTGAACATGCCAACATTTGATGGAAACACATATCCATCCGACCACCTCGGGATGTTCAAGACAATGATGATGGCCCACAATGTAGGGTTCGATCTAAGATGTATCCTATTCCCCGAGACTTTGGTCGAACCTACCAGACAGTGATTCAAAAATTACAAAATACATTCAATAAGCTCGTGGAAGAAGTTGTCTTCCGAGTTTAAGAGAGAAATCTGAGCTTCATAGGCAGCTCGTGTAGAGGTTGACTCATTGGCCAATGTAAAACAACAACCTGGTGAATCCCTGAAAGCATATCTGAGCAGATTCGCCAATGTTGCAGTACGAGCTAGAGACGCTGACGATAACTTCAAGCTCATGGCGATGAGGACAGGAATCCTGGTGGGAGGCGACCTATGGAAAGAACTCCAGTGAAAAGGAGTTAAAAGTGTAGATGAGTTCTTGGCCTAAGCTTAGGAGTGGATAAACCTGGAAAAGGCATGATCTGTTGTCGCAGGAACCAGCCAGGCCCATATCCAACTCGTTGGAGCGGTGACAGGTGTTGCAGCTACGGCTCAACCTGTTACCCAGAATAACCAATCGACAAGTAATAAGAGGAAGGGGAATGGTGAGGGTGACCAGCATGGCACGAAGAAGAGCAAGTCTGTGGAGAAATTCAAGCCCGTTTATGCCACCTACACTGACCTAATAGACACCCGGGAACATATCTTCCTGGAAAATTCTAATCGTCGTCCGTGGAAGAACACGGAAACTTTACAGCATCAGAGGGCGAAGAGATATCTCTCAAAGTAATGCCGATTCCACAATGGCGTCGGTCATAATATTGATGACTACCAACAGCTGAAGGATGAGATTGAGACATTTATTTAGGCTGGATTGTTAGCCCAGTACACCCGAAATCGAGTTGCTCCCAATGAAACTGCCGAGCAGAATCCTCGTCCACCTTTGGAAGCTCCGACAGGTCATCCAAGGGCTCATATGGATCAAACGAATCAAGTCGACCCTCCCCCAATAGTAGGAGGAGATATAACTACTATTGCATGATGACCTCATTTGACGGGCATGAGCAGCGGGGCCTAAAAGAGGTATATAAATGAGCTGAAAACTCATAACAATGTGGAATTTATCCTGTAGCAGCAGATATCAAAACAACAGTGGTTGGAAAAACAACCAATCATTTTCATGGAGGACGACGCTAGCCATGTTCAACTCCCATATAATGACTTGATGGGGGTAACCGTGCAGCTCGCTAATCGAAGGGTACGGAGGATATTGGTGGATAATGGAAGTTTAGTAAATGTGCTTTTCAAGTCCACCCTAAAAAAGATGGGATTGTCTGTAACCAATCTGAAGGTGACCTCAATGATTCTGTACGGATTTTCAGATGAAGGAAATACGAACATCGGGACGATCGTACTGGTTGTTACGCTGGGAGATGAGGCACGAACTGTTTCCAAAATACTTGAGTTCGTGGTAATCGATTGTCAGGCTACGTATAACACGATTTTGGGATGACCCGCGCTAATGGCTTTTGAGGCCATCACCTCAATCTGACACCTGGCAATGAAGTCCCCCTCAACCTCAACGATATGCACCGTAAGAGGAAACCAACTCACTGTCGGAGAATGCTACAGCATTGCTATGAAGGGAAAATCACAACCTTGGCAGCAAGCGATGGTCATAGGTGGAGGTAAGGAGTTCCGGGTAATGGAAGTTACTCGTGGGATGGAAGAACCTCGAGAAGGGAATAACGAGGTCGCCCAATGGGACGACATTGATCTATGAGTAAGCAAAGATAGATCTGAGCTCAAAGAAATAGAAGAGCTTGAGGAAATAAATATTGATCCAGAAGTACCTTCAAGAGTTATGAAAGTTGGCAAAAATCTTGGCAATAATGCATACTTTGAACTTGGACAAGTATGTGCCTGCAAAGTCCCAAAAATGAAGGCTTTCGGGGATAGTACGATCTGAAGCATTAGAAGAAGAAGTAGCTCGCCTACTTAAATGCAGATTTATCACGAAAGCAAAATACCGGATCCGGGTTGCTAACCCTGTTCTAGTCCTGAAGCCAAATGGGAAGTGGAGAACTTGCATTGATTTCTCCAATCTCAACAAGGCTTGTCCTAAGGACTGTTTCCCATTGCCAAGAATTTATCAGTTGGTAGATGCCATAGCCGGTCACGAGCTCATGTCTTTCATGGACGCGTATTTTGGATATAACCAGATCATGATGAATGTTGCAGACCAAAAGCATACCAACTTCATGACTGAGCATAACGTATATTGCTACAAACTTACGCCATTCAGGCTGAAGAATATCGGTGCTACATACCAATGATTAGTCAAAAAATTGTTTGCTAACCAAATCGGGAGAAATATGGAAGTGTATGTCAATGATATGCTCATTAAATAAAAGATTGCCAGTAACCATGTATCTGATCTGAAAGATGTTTTGGCATATTAAGGAAGTATGACATGAAGTTGAATCGCTAGAAGTGCACTTTCAGAGTTTGTTCGGGAAAGTTTCTGGGGTTTATAGTCAACACGAGGGAGATAGAAGCAAATCCATAGAAAATTAGGTCGTTGTTAGAAATACCTTTGCCTAGGTCGCGTAAGGAAGTCCAAAGCTTAACTGGAAAGGCGATGGCCTTAAACCGCTTCGTTTCACAATCCATTAACAAGTGTCTCCCATTTTACAACTTTCTCATAGGAAACAATAAGTTTGAATGGACAGAAGAATGCGAACATGCATTCCACGCCCTGAAAGCGCATTTAGCTGAACCCCTGATATTATCAAAACCAGTGTTTGGGGAATGTCTATTTCTATATCTGGCCATGACGGAAAATGCGGTCAGTGTGGTGTTAGTTTGAGAAGAAGATCGGGTGCAGAAACTCATATATTATGTAAGTAAAAGACTTCTTGGAGCTAAGTCCTGATACCCATTGATAGAAAAGCTTGCATTCTGTCTTATCTTGGCTTCAAGGAAGCTAAGACCATATTTCCAGTCCCATTCTATCCACATCTTAATCGACCAACCTTTAAGGCAGGTTTTGCAAAAACATGAAATGTCAGGACGTCTATTAAAATGGGTTGTAACGCCCTACTTCCTTAGAGCCGTTACCAAATGAGTTTTAAGACAAAACAGTGTGCAATGAACTCGCTAACCGAGGTTTTTAAAACGAAAGTGTGACTAATCAAAATTTTAAGGCTGTAATCTTTGAAAATGCGTTGTTTCATTAAAAACTTCTAGTATTAAACATTTGGGATCCCAAAATAAGGTTTGAAAACTATTTACATCTTAAAATAAGTTTACTGTTGATTAGTTATAAAAATCATAGATTATTACAACCATTTCTCGCATAAACCCCCAACCAAAGCAGTCGGGCAGGCCAAACATGTACGCGTCGCTTCACGCTCTCCGTACTCATGGCTGGTTGACTCAATCTTTGCCCTTACCTGCAACACAGAGCACCCGTGAGCCAAAGCCCAGCAAGAAAACTCATACAGTACATAACATATGCAAATTATACAGTTAATCATATCAGATAGTCCACAGATAAACAGGTCAACCATTTGACTTAAGCAACCTGGCCATGCCGCCCCAGAAGCCTTACCAAAGCCTGGGGTCTCGGTCCTCGCCGTAAGGATATCACCTGTATCCATGGGGTCCCACCCTGACTACAAGCACTTCACGTGCTATGTGGTACTTCCGGCCCCACTGCCGTTCTCGGCTCCATTGTCGTTCTCGGCCTTTCGCCGTTCTTGGCTCCATTGCCGTTCTCGGCTTTTGGCCGTTCTCGGCTCCTCACCGTATCATTCAACTATAAGCACAGATAGTCTATCTCAAATAACATTTGAACATACATCAATTCAATCAAGTCTGCACCCTAACATGTAATGCAATATGGGGCCGTGCCCTGCAATCACACTGTGGGCCCATGCCCTGTCCTATGGGTGCTATAGTTTTCTTACCTGTCGATTGATAGCTTTCAACACTTGACTCCTTGAGCACGATCCCACTCGAGCCTTAGCACACACCTAAACACAGCCATAGGTCAAAGTCAACACCGAACCCCAAGTCTGAAAACCTAGCCTCGGGACCAATCCCGAGCCCCCGGGGAAGTCCTAGATCCACAAAACAAGGTGGTGGAATCAAACCTCGAACCCTAGGTCAAAATCCCTCACAAATAGCCCAAAAACCCCATTCTGGGCGCAGGGTAGCGCTACAGCGCTCAAAAGAGAGCGCTATAGCACTACAAGCAGAATCAGCACCACCCCAGAAACAAGGCCTAGCGCTACAGTGCCCAAAGACTAGCGCTGTAGCGCTAGTTGCAGGCAGGCAAAACCCAAATTCCATTTCTGCGATTTCTTTGAGCCAATCTCAACCCAAACTTCCCCAAATCTTTACCAAACTCAAAATCAAGCTTATAAACACTCTCCACTCATCCCAAGCATCCCAAATCCTCAAAACCCAAGCACATTCAACCCAAATCTCAAAATTCACCATGATTAACCCTAAACCCAGAAATTCAGTCAAACAACAAAGTTAAAGGCTTAGAATTCATACCGTTGATGCAATTTCGACCTTGATTCATTTCCTAGACCTTCATAGCTTGTTCTTCCTCAATGCTTGTCCAAAAATTCCCTAAAATTCCCATCATCTCAGCTCAAAACACAGCTCAAACCAGCCAAACCCTTAAAACTGAAAACTCTAAAAACTTACCTCAAAAGTTGATGTGTTCTTGCTAATCCTTGCCAAATCTTCAAGTATAACCTTCAGATCCTTGATGCTCAGCCTATCCTAGCTCTCCACTGAGTTTTGCTCCAAGAAAAATGGAGAGAAATGGTGCAAGAATGCATAAACCGATCCTTTAGAAAAACCCTCTGTTTTCTCTCTTTTCTTTTCTTCCTTTTTCTTTCTTTCTTTTCCTTCAGATTTCTCACTCTCTAACAATCCCACTCACTAAATATATCCTCATTTAATCTATCTTTAAAATCCAATTGACCAAAATGCCCTCCCTATTAGTTCAAATCCCTTTTTGTCCAAGTAGGGCCATTTTAGTCATTTTACCTAATTCCCGCTAATCCTCAAGTGTCTCTAATATTTTCCCACTTGCTTCCCAATACTGAAAAGTCGCCAAATAATATACCTCAATATAAAAAATAAACCCCAATATACTCATTAACTTCCTATTTATACCCCCAGGATCGCCCCGAGCCGGGTATAAATCTCCGCCTCGACTTTCCGCTAGTCTGCTCACTGGGATCGTCTCGAGTCACAAATCACAGATACATCCACATCACAATGTGGTCTCAACAATCATCACATATCAATACAGTTATGCCCAACATGGCCAAAATTACAATTATGCCCTTCTAACACAATCAGGGCCTACATGCATACTAATACACATAGTCATTCATCTCAATTGGTGAAATAGTCATATAACATGCTTTAAATCATAATCATGCATTTAACTCATCAAAGTCACACATAAATCCCATCATGCCCTCCTGGCACACTAATCAAGGCCCTTAAGCCTTAATAGCGATTTTGGGTCGTTACATGGGTCATCGAACTCAGCTAGTTCGAGATATTATATATACCATGGACAACAACCAAGAGCCAAGCCCTTGATGATTTTGTGGCTGAGTGCACAGGTTTTCATGACGAGCTAATAAGGGAACCGGTGGAGGAATTATGGAAAATCTTCGTTGATGGATCGTCTAATGAAAACGAATAGGGAGCTGGGATAATCTTAATCTCACCTAAAGGGCATCAACTCCATACAACTTTCAAGTTCGAATTCGAAGCATCCAACAATGAGGCCGAGTAAGAGGCCTTATTGGCAGGACTAAGGGTGGCGAAAGACCTAAAGGCAAAGCCCATGAAATTTTATAGTGATTCTCAGCTCATAGTCAATTAGATATTGTGGGAATATCAAGTTTATGGTATCAAAATGGCGGCTCACTTAGCCAAGGTTAAGAGCGAATTATCTGAGTTCGAGTTTACTTTCGTTGAACAAGTAACCCGTAAGCAGATTTCCAACGTTGATGCTCTGGCTCGACTTGCTACCACCAAAGAGGTAGATACACTGAATGTAGTCTCTGTGGAAGTCTTCAAAAGCCTAAGTATAACAGCAGAAACGATTGAGGTTGGAATGATTGACATAAAACTGACCTGGATGACCCCCATAGTGGAGTATCTCACAACTGGAAAGCTACCTGATGACTGAAAGAACACAAGAAAACTGTTGTATCAAGCTCCGCGATATATTATGGTTAAAGGGATTCTATATCGACGAGGGCATTCGCTACCTCTCCTGCAATGTGTTCTGCCCGAGGAAGCATATACCATTTTGCAGGAAATAAACGAAGGCTTCTGTGGAGATCATGGTGGGAGGTAAAGCCTAGCTCTAAAGGTTCTGAGACAGGGCTATTTTTGGCCCACGCAATGAAATGACTCGATCTCGTATGTGAAGAAGTGTTACAAATGCCAACGCTTCGCCATAGTTACATGAGCTGCTCCCATCGAGCTAACCATGATCTCATCCCCTTGGTCATTTTCAATGTGGGGAATTGACTTGATTGGTTCATTGCCAACAGGGAAAGGAGGAGTTCGTTGTGTTGTTGTCGCCATCGATTAATTTACAAAGTGGGTAGAAGTCGAACCTTTGGCAACCATCATCTCGAAGCGAGTCCTAGATTTTTTTGTAAAAAATATCATATGTCGATTTGGGCTCCAAAAAAACATTGTGTCTAACAATGGAACTCAGTTCGATAGCGATCTCTTCACAGACTTTTGTGAAAAATATGGCATAACCAAGAGTTTTCGTCGGTAGCATACCCACAGGCCAACAAGCAGGTCAAGGCCATAAACAAGACCCTGAAGTCGAGCTTAAAGGAACGATTAGACGAAGCCAAGGAATTATGGCTCGAGCAGCTCCTGTAGGTACTCTTGGCCTATCAGACCTCACATCGAACTTCCACGGGACATACCCCATTTTCTCTGACCTTTGGAAGCGAGGTTATGCTCCCGATTGAGGCATTGGTGACGACCTATAATGCCCTACTTCCTTAGAGTCATTACTAAGTGAGTTTAAAATGTGCAATTAACTCGCTAATCAAAGTTTTAGGTTTAAAGTTTTGATAAACTGTAATAAGAGTCGTATAATTTGAAAATGTAGTCATTCATTTGGAATTATAAAGCGTTATACATCTGGGATCCCAAAATATTGTTTAGAAATATTTACAACTCAAAAACATGTTTAAAGTCGACTAAACGACAAAATATAGATTAACATATAACATCTCCCAAAAATACCCCTGGCCATGGCAGCCAGGCAGGCAGAACATGTACACATCGCTTCACGCTCTCCGTACTCATGGTTGGTCGACCTTTCCCTTGCCCTTACTTGCACCATAGAGCACCCGTGAGTAGAAGCCCAGCAAGAAAACTCAACACAAACAATCAACATATGCATAACTATCAATCTGAAAATAACAAGGTAGCCAATAGGCTGAACACATAGCGGCCATGCCGTCCCAGGCGCTTTACCAAGCCCTGGGTTTGCGGCCCACACCGTGAGGATGACTCAAGCATCCGAGAAAGGCCTCACCCTAGCAGCTTGCTCTTTGCGTGCTCAACACCGCTCTTGACCCTTTTCGTACTCGGCCTTGCACTCCACGTGCTTAACGTCATTCCTAACCCCTTGTCATACTCGGCTTCGTGCCGTTCTCAGCCTTCGTCGTTCCTGACCATCGCCGTTCATTCATAATTATGCAATACATAGCATAATCAACAAATACAAACATAAACAATAGGGCTACGCCCTGCAGCACAATCACATAGGGTTGTGCCCTACAATACAAACTATAGGGCCACGCTCTGCTCTACGGGTACAACAATTTTCTTACAATTGTCCCAAGCTTCCCAAGCACCGATATTCTGAGCACAGTCCCCTAGTCTGAGCCTTGCTGAAAACCTTGTCACAATGTATCAACAACATCCTTCCATCAAGCTCTAATCCATTAATAACTTTGGAATATAATTATAGTCTCCAAGACTTTGGATTCCACCAATCCGGGTGATAAAATCCATCACAAGCCTCAACTTTTGGATTCCCGAGCCAAAAACCTTCTCGGGGTCCAAAAACCCCCCTAAGAGTTGCGGCCCCATGGTCTTGTGTTGTGGCCCGCCTCAATCAAAGGCTCAACCTCCCCATTCAGCAGACATGCGTCGTGGCCCAACCATAGAGGCGATGCGGCCCGCCCTTCCTCTTGGCCCCCCATCTGTTCTAGAGGGTCGCGACTCACCAAGAACAGAGTCGTGGCCCGAACCCTTCGAACCTAGAAAATCCCCCATTTCAACAGCCAAATCTGAGCCAACTTATCCCAAAATCAATCCAACAACACAATTTAACTATCACAGTAGTTCTAAAATGTTCCCATTAACAAAACCCAACAAAAAGCTAGCATAAAACCTCATCAAATCCCTAATTCAATCTTTAACTTCAATGACCCAAGAACACTTAAAATCAGCAAAGAACTACTGAATTTAATGGCTAAAACATAATTCAAGGCTTACCTCAATCTCTGTTTGAATCCACAAGCTAATACTGAGCTAATCTTCAAGTCTAGAGCTCCAATTTCTGGTTTTAGTTTCAATCGTTCCCTTGTAAAAGTCTAAAGAAAACAAGAGTGAGAGAGAAGGGAGATAGGGTCTGTTTTGGGAAAATTCTAAGTGTTTCTATGTTTTGTCTTACCTAACTTAAGTCACTTATGTTACTCCCAAGGCTCGGGGTACCAAACACGTCCCCAAGGGAAAAATGGTAAATTTCCCTGATATTCCCTCCTAAATGCTCTAACTTCAAATATATCTCCAAATATTCATTTTCATAACCCGATAACTCAATTAAATGTCTATTGTCCAAAATACCCCTTGACTCGCCCCAAGTCGAGTATCGGGTCCCGTTGTGACTTCCTAGCTAAACTGCTCCCTGGGACTGTCTCGAATCGTGCATCATAAATATATCACCACTCACTCATGGTAAAGAACACAATATACACAAATATTTCATTTATGCCCTCAACGGGCGAAAATTACAAATATGCCCCTAATAACCAAATGGGGCCCACATGAATATTTAATTCACCTAAACATGCATTTCTAATCACATACTCATCAAATTCACGCATTAATATAAAAAAATCATTTATTACCCTCCAGGCACACTAATCAAGGCTCTAAGCCTTATTAGCAAATTTGGGACGCTACACGACCCACAGACAAAAGACCTTTGATCAGGTTCATAACCACGAGCTACTTTGTGCATCCCTTGATCTAATCAAAGAAAAGTGAGAGGCATCACAATTACAGCTCGCCCATTAACAACAGATAATCACTCATTTTTTTAATTCGAAGGTGAAAGGACGCAGACTCAGACTAGGCGATCTGGTTCTCCAAAGGGTCTTTTTAGCAAGGCTAAATGGAGAAATAGTCCCGCGGACCTGGAATGCCCAACACCTCAAAAAGTATTATCAATAATTTTGTTGTCTTTTGTGTTTTCAGAATTACGGTTTATGTAAAACTTGTTTAGAAAAGCCATTTTAGTTTAATAACAGTTGGATTATTAAATAATCAATTTTATCATTTTTTTATCACAAGCTCACTCTGTAAAGTAACCAAGAACAATTATAAGTTCTGGTTGCTTGGGCGGCACACAACCAAAGAGAGCTTTTAACAGAGTTAAGCTTATTCAGATGAAAATTAAAAATTAGAGTTTGGAAAAATTGATTATTCAACGGCTTTTCAAAGCTTGAATTTTCAAAAATTCTAGACACGAACAAAGTTTGAGAAATCTCTAAAAATAAAACCACTGGATATAACCACTTCCGAGGCCTGATTCCTAACAGGTACAAAGATATTAAGCCTATTAAAACCCCTGCATACGACCAGGTCCGAGGCCTGATTCCTAACAGGTATGATGCAATTAAGCAAGCAAAATCTTGGATACAACTAAGATATCAACAAAATCTATCTCGATCTAAAGACAACCCCTAATATTTCGAATGTACAAGAATCTAAGGATTCAGAAGCATGAGAAAATAATAGACAAAGGGGAACACATATAGATCACAAATTAGATATGTCTTCAAAAATATATTGTTATCTCGAGGAGAAAAAACCTCGACCTGAGCCGGAAGGCAATTGTTTTGGTCCCTAGGGACTTAATTAAAAAAGTATAAAAATATAAACAAAAATAATAATATCATCACTAGGGTCCGTCGACTCACTCAGAAGAGATCACCTCCTCGCCATCTGCCTCAGGAGCGTCAGAAGCTTCAATGGTCTCCAAGGGTTCTTGTGAGAACCGAATCTTGAACTTGGCAAAATATGGTTCCCATAACTCTGGTTGCATAAAGGATAAGTTCATGTCCTGGTTGAAAGCCCAGCAACAGTAAAGCATCTCCTCCATTTGAGTCGATGATTCCACAGATTCCTCTTTGGCTTTGGCCTCGACCTCACCAAGCTTCTTTCTGAGCCCTCATTCTCGACCTGCATCTAGTCTAGTCGACGCCTCACTTCTATGACCTGATTCTTGGCAATCTGCCTTCTTCCTGGGAGGTAGTCAAGGTAGCCTTTGTAGATCGTTCGCTCTCCTAGGAGGAAACTAGGGCGGCTTTGGCAGAGTGTTCGCTCTCTTGGGCGGTGCTCAGGGCGGCTTGGAGCTCCTCATCCCTAGCTTTAACCCAAGCAACTCCTCGAAGTTGAGCCAGGACAGACTACAAAGGGATAAGGCAAGTCAAGATTAGTTTAAAAAGCTAAGGAGAAAAAAAAAAGTTAGAAGAATGAGAAGGACTCACAATGAGGTTCTTCCCCATAGAAGATTCGAGGACGTCCTCAAGAGTACGCTCCTCCATAACCTTCGTGTCTTTGGCATTTCCTTTGTAAGCATGGATAACCATATGGCTCGCCATTTCGTACACAATTCCCTGAAACACCTCGGGGATCCTTTCCTGGTGGAGTGGCTTAACTGGGATCTTGGGGGTTGGAGCCTCCCCTTAGATCACTTAAGGAATTGAGGGAGGTACATGCTGAGGAAGAGGAGGCAGAGCTTGGAGAACTGTGACTGTTGTCACCGAAGCTCGGAGTAGAGTCTTTTGTGGCTGCTCCCGGGTGGAGCTGGCGCCTTTGTGTTTAACTGAAGACTTGGTGGAAGTCCCAGTCTTGGATATATGTTTCTTTATTAGTTTGGGCCTCTTCACCATAGGACCAGCTCTGGCCCCAATGGCCTTAAAGGCACCCCTCAAATTTTGGGCATCTAGAAGCTCCATCTCTTCGCCTGAAAAAAATGAGCAAAAGGTTCAGATAAAAGAGATAATTAGTCAAACCAATGTAAAGACCAGAAAAAGAGCAAGAACCCTACCCTCCGAGCTAGGGGAGGAATCTACTACGATCAGCTTGGGGTTATGGTCTGGGTTGGGCATAACCTCTAACTCTTGGATTAACGGAGGTGGGGGAGAGTCTAAAATTATTACCTCCTGGGTCCGAGGGGGTTCAGGTCCTTCTTCGGGGCTAGACTCGTCTACACACTGCCTACAATCAGGAGTGTATATACCTCGATGCAAGGAAGTCTGGGTCCTATGGTTTGTCCTAGTCTCCTAAAAAATGGAGGACCTAAAATGGAGGATGTTGTCAACCACAATGGTATATTTGAGGTAGCTATGGTCATAGCGTAGCACCAAATGATCCATTCACTGAAAGAGTGTTGTGTTTAGGTCCGGGTTAGTAGGGAGGCAACTAGCGAGTTATTTGGGGTTGAAGTGAACTAGGCTAAAATGGGCAGCAGCCCGATCTAACTATTGATATGGGTTACCTTGCCTAGAGGAGCTGACTGCTGCCCTGGACGCAGCTCGATCTAGATCGGGTCCTTGATTATCTTCAAGACCTTGCCTTTTGCGCACCAGCAGTGCCACATATTCTTCCCCATCGATGTCTTCAATGGCTGGCAAGGATTCTTGAGGAGGGGGAGCTCAAGAATAACAGGAAGAGGAGCTCAGGTCCGGCAAGCCAACGTCTGGCCCTTGCTGATCAGGTTGCATGCCATCATGGTGGCATCGTTCACAACTTGACGAAAGTCTTTCTCCTTCGGAGGAAGACTATAAAAAGTCTCATATTGATACCCAACGGTCTCAGACTGGCCTGTCCTTACGAATATAGTTGCACAAGGAATGAACTTAGTTAGAATACTTAAATAAAAAAGTGTGAAAGTGATAAGAAAGTTCACGTGCTGAATTCATAAAGATAGAAGACTTAGGAAGGTTGTTGAAGTATCAGTGCTCGCAGTTCTTGAACCCATTTGAAATAATGAACAGATCTTTATACTCATTTCGGTGGCTAGGGAAGTCGATGACGGAGGCTAAGTTGGGAAAGCGAGTGAGGTAGTAAAAACTGTCACCTCGCCCCTTCTGGTCGGGACTGGCCTTGAGGCAGAAGAAATAGATAATATCTACCAGAGTGGGGACATCCCACTTGTGCCTCAAAAACAAATATTTTAACCCTGCCAAAAGTCGATACAAGTTTGGTGGAAGCTGGAATGGAGTCAGTCTGACGTAGTCCAGGAAATCTACAAAGTACTGGTCCAATGGGAGGAAGGCACCTGCCTTCAGGTGCTCATCACTCCAAGGCCCATAGTCATCATGGAGAGGGGTGCAGCTCCGCTCTCCTTCCAACAAAGGTCAGGCATGGAGACCATCAGTTCCCATCTAAATATCATGGCTCAGCATGATCTTGCTAACTTTCCCCTGTGAAGTTATCTAGGACACTATATGCTCGGCCTCGAAGAATTTGTTCAGGTCGATGACAAGTTCCCTCTCCACCACAGAGCCGAAATGAGGAATTGGAGAGTCAGACGCGACCTACTTGCCCTTATTCTTGCTCTGAGTAGAGGAGCTCATGGAGTTTTTCTTTTGGGGGCCATGATTTAGCTCGCCTGACGACAAAGCAGCCTATTAGTGGCGACTTAAGACAATTACTAGCTAAGGTGATAAAGGTACAAAAATTTGATGGATTAAGTGGTTTACTTTTTGGATTTAAAATTTACACGAGCTAAGAAGTGTCCTAGCATCAACGCGTGGCCACGCGTAGTCCTAGGCCATGCGCTTTGAATTTGTGAAATTCCTTGATAATTTAGGATTCGTATGTCAGACTCGTCCGACCCACTACTTTTCTTTTGAAAGTGGTTTAAGGCAAAACCGCTTAAAGAATCGTAACCCCTAAGCTAGCCAGAACCAAACTTAAAACCCTTTCATCTTCTACATCCAAACAGTTATTCTAATCGATTTACAAGTAACTTTTTCTTTGTAAAACCCAGAAAGTTTGCCTAGTTTTATGAATACCTTATTTCTAAACAAGCCTAGTCTCACTCGTTTAGCCTAAACCGAACCATATTTCCTATTTACACTCAGACGTAGCCAAAACGATATTGAGCAAAGAACGTTTTTCGAAGTAAAAAACTTACTGGAAAATCAAGAATTGAAAGATTCAAACCAGGTGAGGAAATAATTACAGTTTATATGTTTGATTCAAAGGAAATGTCTATATATCCACAGGCAGCTCCTTGAAATCTGCTGAGAGTCTGAAAGGCGATGAAGGGTTTTGGAAGAAGTTTGAGAAGAAAAAGGGAAATTTTGTTTTTGAAAGGAAACTTTTTGAATGCAAAAGTGGTAAGGTTCAAGTCTGATCCCCCTATTTATGCGTAAACTATGAGAATTAATTCGGCCCATCCGATTGGGTCAGCTCGAGATCCAAAGGCCAAGATTAAATGAACCTTACAGTAGGGAAAAGGTTGACAGGGCAGTTGTCACAGTCCTCAAAACTCAAACAGAGGCCAATTACTGACAACCACGTGTCCAACACTCGAGTAGTAGGTAGGCACGATTTTACATGGAAGAAGCCTAAAATCCCCTACTGTGCATGTCATAAAGTGATGACATCAAGCATGAGTAGGAGCTTGGGGTGCAAATGTTGTACCCTAAAAATTAGCAGAAGTTTAGTTACTTAGCTCGGGGTACAGTTGGCAGATGAATATGTGGAAAAGTAGCCAAGTAGAACCTTTAATTAGTAATCATGTGAGCAGCTCAATTTGGGACTTGACAATATGACATACTGGTTATTATCAGACCGCCTCTTAAGATAACAATCCAGTTCGAGACCTATAGTGGCCAGATCCTCCTTTCAGTGCTTTGAAGTTAATCTGAGCTAAGGTTCAGATACCAGCTCGATGAAGATATTGAGCTGGTCAGAACGCATATCGAAGGATCCCAAAAGACTCGGAGGCTCTTTATATGCTCATTAGTGCCTAGGTTGTATAGCACATTTATCATTTATTATCCGAGATAGCAGGAATATATTATGTTATCAAATCATATCCCAATGTAAATGGGAAAATTTTGTATTAAATGTATACCATATTTATTCACACGGTTACCCAAACCTATCTTGGAAATTCCACAATAAATATGAGCGATAATGGACAGGGGAGGGGACGACTTTTTTGTATTACTGAAACTCTGCCAAAATTGTGAGAGAAAAGCAATAACATTGTCTCATGGACTAGGTGAATTTTAACCACTGAACCACGTAAAATTGTGTGGGTATGAAAGGTTTCTTATTATTTCATTATGGTTTACAAATAAGCACTAATATCCCTATTAGATTTATAAATCTATTGTTGGCGAAAAACCGCATTAACAGGTAAAAATATATAATTACTTACTCAATATGATTCTAATTTTTTTATAAAGGGTCCTTTTGTAGTTGTTGATAACCTTAATGTTCTACATGTTATTTTATTAATTTTTTCTAAATGTATATATATATATATAATTTTTTATTTTTCTATTTAATATATTAAAATAAGTATTGTGGTTTTAAATTTTTAATTAACAAAATATATAATATAAATTTTCCTCTAATTTGACAGATCACTGCAGTAGTACGTACCACATCACTGTCGTACATACTATATCACTGTAGAAACGTACTATATTGTCCTACAACAGTACATATTAGGGAAATATAAAATATTTTGTTCAATTAGTAGGAGGGATTGTGAAATTTTTTAAATCCCTTCAAAGCAGTCTATGTGCTATAGTGAGGTGCATATACAGTTCATTAGGTTGGGCTGTGTTATTTTGGATTGCAAAAATAACAAATCTTTAGAAAAATGGCAGCAAATTTTTTTTTACCACATTCATATTTTTACCTTATGAAATTTTATTTGCCACAATACTTACACTTACCATTAAAAGGATGTAAATATCAATGTATTACAAAATTTATGGATGAAATTTAATGTTTACAAACAATGGAATTCATAACTTTCGAATAGATGGTGACAAATTTATAACTAGTCAAAGAAATAATTATCCATATACTTTTAAAAAAAAACCTATTTTGAAGAGAGACCATAGAACGAAAAATATGTCCGGAGGTTATTGACATATTCCAAATGTAGCGAAGGCCATAGTGTTATAGGGCTCTCTATGAGTACTTACAGTCAAAGTGGTCAATACACTGTAGAACAGGTCTGACCTTCCTCCTTTCTTCCATTTGAGATCACCTAACAAGTTCTAGGGGTATCTTGGACTACAAGAACGTGTCCAGATGTTATTTACCTATTCCAAATGTAGCAGAGGCCGTGGTGTTCTAGGGCTTGCTACGAGTGCTTACGATCAAAGTGGTCAACGCACTATAGAATGAGTCCGACCTTCCTCCTTGCTTCCATTAGAGGTCACCTAACATAGTTTGGTGGTATCTCATACCACAAGAATGTGTTCAGAGGTTATTGGCCTATTCAAAAGGTAGTGGAGGCCATAGTGTTTTAGGGCTCGCTACGAGTGCTTACGGTAAAAGTGGTCAACACACTGTAGAACAAGTCCAACAATCCTCCTTGCTTCCATTTGAGGTGGCCTAACGTATTCAAGGGGTATCTAGGACTTTAAGAACATGTCCGCGGGTTATATAACTATTCCAAATGTAGCAAAGGTCGTAGTGTTCTAGGGCTCGCTACAAGTGCTTACGGTCAAAGTGGTCAATGCATTATAGAACGATTCCGACCTTCCTCCTTGCTTCCATTTGACGTCACCTAACGTGTTCTAGGGGTATCTCAGACTGCAATAATGTGTCCAGTGGTTATTAACCTATTCCAAATGTAGCGGAGGTCGTTGTTTTCTAGGGCTCGCTATGAGTGCTTATGGCCAAAGTGGTCAACGTACAATAAAATGAGTCTGTCCTTCCTCCTTGCTTCCATTTGAGATCACCTAACAAAGTTTGGTGTTATCTCGTATCGCAAGAATATGTCCGAAGGTTATTGACCTATTCCAAACGTAGCGGAGGCCATAGTGTTCTAGGGCTCGCTACGAGTGCATACGGTCAAAGTGGTCAACGCACTATAGAACAAGTTTGACCTTCCTTCTTGCTTCCATTTGAGGTCACCTAACATGTTCTAGAGGCATATTGTACTGCAAGAACGTGTCCAGAGGTTATTGACCTATTCCAAAGGTAGCAAAGTCATATTGTTCTAGGGGTCGCTACAAGTGCTTACAATCAAAGTGGTCAATGCACTATAGAATAAGTCTGACCTTCCTCCTTGCATCCATTTGAGGTCACCTAATGTGTCCTTGCACTATAGAATGTGGCGTGTTGCCCCTTTGGCACACCCACATGGGGCCATTTTATAAGTGAGCATGCCTTGGTGCTTGATCATTAGTCAAGTCCTGCACTAAGCAACCTCATGGGGTAGGGTAGTGGAAATTTTATAATTATGCATATATCTCCTAAAAAAAATCATATATGTTACTGAGAGGACCTTGTATCCCTAGAAGGCTCCATAGGGGGAGGTGACCTAGTGACTTAGGGAAGCACCATGGCCACCAGCAGATAGGGGCCAAAGTTTTGTACTCCCTTGCCCTATCAACGCTATATATTAATAAAATGATGTTTATATATACTTGCACTTGTAGGCTTCCTTATTGGCTATGTGTTAGTTGTTTGTCATCTTCGTTGGGCCATCGCGTGCCACTTGCCTTGTTGTGTGCTTTGTGTTGTGTGGACGTTCCAAGGAATGACTTGCTTTGTGCTTGCTCATACTTCGTTATTTCCCGTTGCATGTCCGAGATGTGTTTGTGGCTAACCACTGAGTTTGTTTGCCCGCAGGTGTGTGTTGAAGGCTGACTTTCTAGCTTGGAGTGTCCACAAGTGTCTCACGTTCCATCTACTTGGAGTACCCAAATAGCCGGCTCGTGACACTTGGTATCAGAGCCAAGTTAGAGAAAGCTTGGCAGAACACACAAATGGTGAGCAACACTCAGAGGATCGAAGTTCTTAAGAAGCGTGTGGGGGAACTAGATGGCCTCGACGAGAGGGTCAGGGATCTTTCCTCTGCAAGCCGTAACTCTTGATCGTCAGATGCAAGAAATCGCATAGCTGCGCTAAAGAAGGAAAATGATGTTCTGTTATCCAAAATAATTGCGTTGGAGGAAAGAAACACTCCAACAAGTACTATTGTTACCCCTCGGTGGGAAGAGCGCATTGCCACGATGGAGCGCATGTTGAAGGAACAACAAGTCTCCATAAATGACACCACAGAAGACTACAGGGAGTCAGTTGCGCGCTCAAAGAAGAAATGACTGAGCTAACTGCAAAGGTGAACCTAACCATGCACCTTCAACAGGGCCAATAGGTATGGAATATGGTTGAGTTAAAGTGCCTGAGCCGGGGCCCTATAACGGGGCTAGAGACGCAAAGGACTTGGAAAATTTTCTCTTCGACATGGAACACTATTTTAGAGCCGTGCAGGCCGATTCTGAAGAAGGAAAGGTCGCCATGGCTCCCATGTACTTGTCTGGGGATGCTAAGGTGTGGTGGAGGACAAAGTATGACAATATTAAGAATGGTAGATGCACCATCACATCATAGGGAGACTTGAAGAGAGAACTGAAGACACAATTTCTGCCAGAAAATGTCGCCTACAGGGCTTGACGCCAGTTGAGAGAGCTTAAACAAGTTTGGACAGTCTGAGAATATGTGAAGAAGTTTTCGGGACTGATGCTCGATATAAAGGACATGTCTGAAGTAGATAGGCTCTTCTACTTCCTCAAGGGATTAAAACCGTGGGCCAAACAAGAACTTCAGAGACAGCGTGTGTCTGACCTAGCCGCTCAAGCTACTGCTGAACTAGTGACAGACTACACTCCGGAGAGCAACTTGCCAAAGAGGGCTACCCCTCCAACAAGCTCAAGTAGCACTAAGAGTAAGAAGTCTGGGAAGTCATGGCAGAGCAAGAGTGGGGGAGAGAAGAGGACATCAGAGTCCAGTTCTTCTAGCGGTACAGAAGTTGTTGCAGGGAAGAAGCCGCTAGCTTGTTGGCTCTGCAAAGGACCACATAAGTCAGCAGTTTTCCCTTACATGGGAAAGTTGAATGCCCTCATTGGTCAAGAAGAATAATGCGATGGAGAAGAGGAGGATGAAGAGTACGCGCACATGGGCGTTGTCCTCCTTTGAATGCTCTCAAGAAGCATGGCAAAAAAGGGAAGTAGACCCTGCGGAAGGGGCTAATGTTCGTGGATGCCACCATCAACGACAAGCCGGCCAAGAGTGTGATGATTGATACTGGCGCAACCCACAACTTCATCTTAGAACTCGAAGCCAAGCGACTGGGACTGAAACTGGAGAGAGATGCAAGTCGCATGAAAGCGGTAATCTCAAAGGCCTTGGCCACAACTGGAGTGGCTAAGGGCATAAAAGTTAAGATCGACATGTGGGGGAGGGGGGGGGGGGGGTAGACTGATTTAGTGGTGGTCCATATGGATGACTTTGATGTAGTTTTGGGAATGGACTTCCTAACCAAGAAAGGTGCCATCTTGATTCCTGCAACTGGGAGTTTGCTCATAATGGGAGAGACTCCTTCAATGGTGCCTGCAAAGGTGATACCACCCCCTAGTGTGAAGCTGCTATCAGGTTTACAGTTTAAGAAGGGTACGAATAAATAGGAGCCCACTTATGTAGCGGTACCCACCGTGTTCGAAGAAACAGTGGAAGAGATTGTTCCACTTGAAATTACGAGGGTCTTGAAGATGTATAGGGATGTGATGCCAGATAAACTCCCCAAATCCTTGTCACCAAGAAGAGGGATTGATCACCAGATAGAGCTGGTGCTGGGAGCAAAACCTCCAACGAAAGCGCCTTACAGAATGGCACCCCTTGAGCTAGAAGAGTTGAGGAAGCAACTAAAGGAGTTATTGGAGGCAGGCTTTATCAGACCATCGAAGGCGCCATTTGGCGCACCTGTGCTATTCCAGAAGAAACATGATGGGAGCTTGAGACTGTGCATGGATTATAGGGCTTTCTCAACAAGGTGGCAGTTTGCAACACCTACCCTATCCCTCTGATCACTGATTTGTTTGACCAGCTAAGTGGAGGCAAATATTTCACAAAGTTAGACCTGAGATCGGGCTATTATTAGGTGAGGATCGCAGATGGGGATGAACCAAAGACAATGTGCGTTACTCGATATAGAGCATTTGAGTTTCGAGTAATGCCATTTGGGTTGACAAATGCACCTGCCACTTTCTGCACATTAATGAACCAAGTATTCCATGAGTATCTAGATAATTTTGTGGTGGTGTACTTGGATGATATCGTGGTTTATAGTGCCACAAACGAAGAGCATCGAGAACACTTAGCTCAAGTGTTTCAGAAGTTGAGAGAGAACCAGCTATATGTGAGGTGCGAGAAATGCTCATTTGCATAAGAGAGCATCAAGTTCTTAGGCCACGTTGTTGAACGTGGCCGAATTCGTATTGACCTGGAAAAGGTAAGGGCTGTAACGACCCCAAATTTGCTAATAAGGCTTAAGGGCCTTGATTAGTGTGCCTGGAGGGCATATTGGGATTTATGTGTGACTTTAATGAGTAAAATGCATGGTTATGATTTAAAGCATGTTATATGACTATTTGACTATTTGAGATGCATGGCTATGTGTATTAGTATGCATGTAGGCCCTGATTGTGTTAGAAGGGCATAATTGTAATTTTGGCCATTTTGGGCATAACTGTATTGATATGTGCTGATTGTTGAGACCACATTGTGATGTGGATGTATCTGTGATTTATGACTCGAGACGATCCCAGAGTGAGCAGATTAGCGGAAAAGTCCAGGCGAGAATTTATACCCAGCTCGGGGCGGGCCTGGGGGTATAAACAGGAATTTAGAGAATATATTGAGATTAATTTTGATGATGAGGAATACATATTTGGTGATTTATCAGGTATTGGGAAGCAACGGTAAAATATTAGAGACACTTGAGGAATTAGCGGGAATTGGGTAAAATGACTAAAATGGCCCTACGTGGACAACAAGGTTTAGAATTAGTAGGGAGGGCATTTTGGTCAATTGGATTCTTAGAGATAAGTTTAATGAGGCTTTATATACTTAGTGGGATTGATAGAGAGAGTTAGATGGCTGTGGAAAAGAAATAAAAAGGAAGAAAAAGAAAAAGAGAGAAAACAGAGGGGTTTCTCCAAAAGGGACGGTTTGTGGATTCTAGCACCATTTCTCTTCAAATTTCTTGGAGCAAAGCTCAGTGGAGAGCTAGGATAGGCTGAGCATCAAGGATCCTAAGTTAGACTTGAAGATTTGGCAAGGGATTAGCAAAAACACATCAACTTTTGAGGTAAGTTTTTAGAGTTTTCAGTTTTTGGGTTTGGCTGGTTTAAGTTGTGTAATTAAGCTGAATGATGAGAGCTTTAGGGGAATTTCTTGGCAATATTTGAGGAAGATCAAGCTAAGGAGATCTAGGAATTGAATCAAGGTCGAAATTGCATCAACGGTATGAATTCTAAGCCTTTAACTTTGATGTTTGACTGAATTTCTGGGTTTAGGGTTAATCATGGTAAATTTTGAGATTTTGGATGAATGTGCTTGGGTTTTGAGGATTTTGGATGCTTGGGATGAGTAGAGAGTATTTATGAGCTTGATTTTGAGTTTGGTAAAGATTTGGGGAAGTTTGGGTTGAGATTGGCTCAAAGAAATCGCAGAAAAAGAATTTGGGAGTTGCCTGCCTGCAACTAGCGCTACAATGCTAGTCTTTGGGTGCTGTAGCGCTAGGCCCTGTTTCTGGGTGGTTCGGTTCTACTTGTAGCGCTACAGCGCCCTCTTTTGAGCGCTGTAGCGCTACCCTGTTCCCAGAAAGGGGTTTTTGGGTTACTTTTGAGGGATTTTGACCTAGGGTTCGGGGTTTGATTCCACCATCTTGTTTTGTGGATCTAGGACTTTCTGGGGGGCTCGGGATTGGTCCTGAGGCTAGGTTTTCGGACTTGAGGTTCGGTGATGACTTTGACCTATGGCTGTGTTTAGGTGTGCGCTAGGGCTCGAGTGGGATCGTGCTCAAGGAGTCAAGTGGTGAAAGCTTTCAAATTGACAGGTCAGAAAACTATAGCACTCGTAGGACAGGGAATGGGCCCATAGTGTGATTGCAGGGCACGGCCCTATATTGCATTACATGTTAGGGTGCAGACTTAATTGAATTGATGTCAGGGCACGATCCTATATTGCTTTACATGTTAGGGTGCACACTTAATTGAATTGATATATGTTTGAATGTTATTTAAGTTATGCTATTTGTGATTATAGTAAGAATGAATGGCAAAGGAGCCGGGAACGGCAACGGAGCCGGGAACGGCAAAAGAGCTGAAACAGCAAGGAGCCGAGAACGACAGTGAGGCCGGAAGTAACACTTAGCACGTGAAGTGCTTGTAGACAGGGTGGGACCCCAATGGATACAAGGGATATCCTTACGGTGAGGACCGAGACCCCAGGCTTTGGTAATGCCTCTGGGACGGCATGGTCACATTTGTTTAGTCTGATGGAATACTTGTTTATCTGTGGATTATCTGATATGTTAACTATATAAATCGCATATGTTATGTACTGTATGAGTTTTCTTGCTGGGCTTCGGCTCACGGGTGCTCTGTGTTGCAGGTAAGGGCAAAGATTGAGTCAACCAGCCGTGAGTACGGAGAGCGTGAAGCGACGCGTACATGTTTGGCCTGCCCGACTACTTTGGTTGGGGGTTTATTTGAGAAATAGCTGTAATAATCTGTGATTTTAATAATTAATCGACTGTAAACTTATTTTAAGTTGTAAATAGTTTTCAAACCTTATTTTGGGATCCCAAATGTTAAATACTAGAAGTTTTCAATGAAACAACGCATTTTTAAAGATTACAGCCTTAACTTTTGCTTAGTCACACTTTTGTTTTAAAAACCTCGGTTAGCGAGTTCATTGCACATTTTTCGTTTTAAAACTCACTTAGTAACGGCTCTAAGGAAGTAAGGCGTTACAAGGGCAATCCAAGAGTGGAAACCCCCCACAAATGTGAAAGAACTACATTATTTCCTGGGCCTAGCCAACTACTATAGACGATTTGTGGATGGTTACTCAAGAAGAGTGACACCCTTGACTGAGCTGTTGAAAAAGGGTGTGACTTGGGCGTGGACTGATAGGTGTGCTAAAGCATTCAGGAGTTTGAAGGAAGCAATGATGAAGGATCCTATTCTTGCCTTGCCAGATGTTAGCAAGCCATTTGAAGTACAGACAGATGCGTAAGATTATGCTTTGGGGGGGGGGGGGGGGGGGGGGGGGGGCGGTACTGGTACAAGAAGACCACCCGGTAGCATATGAGAGTTCCAAACTATCCGAAGCTGAAAGGCGGTATACTGCCCAGGAGAAGGAACTCTTCGCGGTTATCCATTGCTTGCGGGAGTGGAGACATTACTTGCTGGGGTTGAAGTTTGTGCTGAAGACGGATAATGTAGCGGTTAGTCATTTCCTTACTCAGCCGAAACTGACCCCTAAGCAGGTTCGATGGCAGGAGTTCGTGGTGGAATTCGACTTCCATTTTGAGCGCAAGGCAGGACGTTTGAACCAGGCAGCTGATGCCTTGAGTCGCAAAGTAGAATTGGTGACTCTAAAGATATTGGCTAGTTTTTCGGCTAGCGTGGTGAACACTCCACTCAAGGAGCGCATCAATCAAAACGTGGAGAAAGACCCGGTTGTCAGAACCATCCTAAAGGTCATGAAAGAAAGCAAGACTCACTAGTTCTGGGTGGATAATTATCTTCTGTGGGCCAAAGGGGGCCGCTCGTATGTTCCGAAAGCTAGAGATTTGTAGAAGACATTTTGTGGGCCAAAGACTCGTCATGACACCTTGTGGGCAGGTCATCCAAGGTGGTAGATAATGCATGCCCTTTTGAAATAAGGATACTACTGGCCATTGATGCGAGATGATGAAGTGGAGTACACCAAGACCTGTCTCGTTTGTCAGCAAGGCAAGGTTGAGAGGAACAAGACACCTGGGTTGTTGGAGCCGTTGCTAGTCCCGAGGAGACCATGGGAGAGTGTGTCGCTTCACTTTATAACCAGCTTACGGAAAATAGGGAATTTAAGTGCGATCTTGGTGGTCGTGGACAGATTCTCGAAGTACACAACATTCATCCCGGTGTCGAAGTACTGTTTGACAGAGGAGACAGCACGACAATTCTTCAAGCATATTGTCAAATATTGGGAAGTGCCCCAGAACATTGTTAGTGACCGAGATGGTAGATTCACTGGGACCTTTTGGTTCGAACTATTCAGCATCTTGGAGTCACAATTGAACATATCCTCGAGCTACCATCCACAGAAAGATTCAACAGGATGTTGGACGAGTACTTGTGCCACTCTGTCAATGCCAATCAGAAGAACTAGCTGCAACTACTCGATGTAGCTCAATTTTACTTCAACTCTCAAAAGAGTTCTTCATCGAATAACAGCCCTTTTGAAGTTGTTAATGATGAATACCTCGGTCAGAACCTGCGAGCCTTTCACTTCACAAAAGACTGGAAGAAAACGATAGAGATTGCTCGAGCTTATTTAGAAAAAAAGCATCAAAAAGAATGAAGAAGTGGGCAGATTAGAAGCATAGACCACTGGAGTTTAAAGCAAGTGACTTAGTGTTAATCCAGTTAAGGCCTGAACAGTTGAGATTTTGAGGGGACAAAGACATCAAACTCATTCGCAAGTACGAGGGTCCGGTCTCAATCATCTCAAAAGTTGGCCTAACTTCCTACAAAGTCGACCAACCAGTATGGATGAAGATACACCAAGTCAGCAACTTGAAGTCGTATCATCAAGATCCAACAAATCCAGAGCGCAACCAGTTAACCAGAGGAGGAGTCATCATTCATCCAAGGAGCAAGCGTCAACCTGAAGAAATCCTGGTGGAGAGGACAGTCACCACTGATCGTAAAAAGCATAAGGAATATCTGGTAAAATGGAAGGGGCTCACAGATGACGAGATAAGCTGGGAGAGAACGGAAGACTTGAAGAAGCTCACGCAGAAGATTGAAGATCTACAAGCTACTTTGTCAAGGATGCCGAAGAATAGAGTGGGGAAGAGTGTGGCGTACTACCCCTTTGGCACACCCACATGGGGCCATTTTGTAAGTGAGCATGCCTTGGTGCTTGATCATTAGTCAAGTCTTGCACCAAGCAACCTCATGGGGTAGGGTATTAGCAATTTTGTAATTATGCATATGTCTCCCAGACAAAAATCATATATGTTACTGGGATGACCTTGTATCCCTAGAAGGCTCCTTAGGGGGAGGTGACCTGGTGACTTACGGAAGCACCATGGCCACCAGCAGATAAGGGCTAAAGTTATGTACTCCCTTGCCCTATCAAGGCTATATATTAATAAAACGATGTTTATCCATATTTTCCCTTGTATGCTTCCTAATTGCCTATGTGTTACTTGTTTGTCGTCTTTGTTGGGCCATCGCATGCCACTTGCCTTGTTGTGTGCTTTATGTTATGTGGACATTCCAAGGAATTACTTGCTTTGTGCTTGCTCATACTTCGTTATTGCATGTTGCATGTCCGAGACGTGTTCGTGGCTAACCACTGAGTTTGTTTGCCCGCAGGTGTGTGTTGTAGGCTAACTTGCTAGCTTGGATTGTCCGCAAGTGTCGCGCATTCCGTCTACTTGGAGTACCCAAATATCCGGCCTGTGACACCATGCGTGTAAGATAGTGCAGATAAAGTATATGCGTTTTTTTATTTTTTTATTTAATTAATTAATAATTTGAAAATAGATTTTTTCAAATTTGGTGAGTTAGATATTTACTGAAATCAATTCCTGTAATCATTATGATATTATAAATATATTACTATTATTATTAGTAATAATAAGGTAATATATAATCTCTATATAGATATTAAGTAATAACAAGAAGAAAACAAGAGAGTGAAAAATTCAAAAAATGTTTCAGAATTTGTTAGACTAGAAATTGTCATCTTCTTCTTTTATTCTAACCTTTCTCAAGCCATAATCTAAATTACAAACTCTTGTTCTCTATGTTCCCACACACAACTTGAGGTGTAGAGAACACTCCGAAAGGTCGTGGTTTAAGTACTCAAAGCATTGGATAGGAAGATCGTTATATTTACGAAAAGACTCAAGGACACTTGATAGGCTTCAAGAGGTAAATGTTTATGTTCTTCAATATTTGTATAAATGTGCATATGATATATATACTTATGTGTATAATTATATATATGTTGCATGATTAATGATATTGCATATTAATGTTTCTGACTGGATATTTTTTTGAACATATAAAATGTTTATATGAGAGATAGAAAATTTTTGTGTTAATGAAACTGGGGCCACCACACCATTTTCGCTGTGCACTCTGATTGTTTTTCCAACAATTGGTATCAGAGGAGGTCATTAATCTTTGCATAGTAGTAATTATTGTGTGGGACTATGTACATTTTTATATTATATGTTATATATGTTTGAATGGATGGATGCTTATATTGATGATGATATATTTTTAAGGGTTGTTTATAGTTGTGTTTTTGGGTTAAGAAATTGTTCTTAAAATTTCTAGATGAAATATTGTAACACCCAAAATTGTTAATAGGGCTTAGTGCCTTAATTAGCATGTTGGGAGGGCATAATTGGATATATGTATGTTTAATTGGTTAAATGCATGCCTATGTGGAATGCATGATTAATATAATTATATGAATATATTATATGCATGTGGGCCATTTATAGCTTATAAGGGCATATTTGTAATTTTGGCCCGTTGAGGCCATAAATGTAATTGTATGTGATATTTTGTTTAGACTACATTATTATGTGGATATATTTGTAGTTCATGGCGCGAGATGGTCCAAGTGAGCGGATTAGTGAAATAGTCACATCAGGGTTTAAATACCTGGCTCGAGGGAGCCTGGGGGTATTTTGGGAATGTAGAAAATATTTTGGGGTTTATTGGGTAACAAATAAATATTTGGCAATTAATTAGACATGACGGAGTTAATTGATTAACAGTAGGAACACTTGAGGAATTAGCGGGAAAACGGGGGCGGAATGACCATTTTAACCCTTAGCACAAAGTAGAGGGATAAGTGATTCAAGGGGTAATTTGGTCTTGTTGTGTTAAGAGTTTAACCCAGTGGTAAGTCTAGACTCAGCCAGAAACCACCCAAGTGTTCTGAAATCGCAGCTCTCTCTCTCTCTCTCTCTCTCTCTCTCGAATTGTGTATTGAAGCTGAAGAAAAACATAAGAAAATTCAAGGTTTTGGGCTGGTTTGAGCTAGGGGAAAACAAGGCTAAGGTCAATCAAAGGTTTTTGGGAAGTTTAGACCATCAATTAAGGTAAGAGTTCCAATCCTAATCTGCTGATTTAAGCTGAGCTATTTTGGAGTTTAAAACTTGTGTAAATTCTGGGTTTTGGTTGAATTTGGGTGTTTAAATAGGTGTAAGAATTGATTACAAGCTAGATGCAATGTTTAGACTAAAAGGATGGGAATTTTGGGCTTGAATTTGAGTTTGGCTGAAAGTTTGGAGTGGAATTTGAGGTTAGGTTTGTGGAAAAACGTTGAGAAAATTGGTTTTTCTAGGGTTTAGGGCTCGGATCGTGACCCTAATCTTCAGACGTCGCGGCCTGGATGAATTTTGGAGGCTGGGAGCCTCTGTTTGCCAAGTGCGCCGTGACTCGGAGGAGAGCAGGTCGTGACCCGTGTCCCCCATCAGGGAGGATTGAGCCTCTGTCCAAGGCGTGGGCCGTGGGCCTCAAGGGCAAGTCGCGGCCCTAAATGGGGAATTAAGGGAGAATGGGGTTTTAAGGCTCGGGGAGGCTTGTGAATTCAAACTTAAGCACTCACGACAATTTCTACTACCTGATTTAGTAGAAATTGAGGTCCCAGAGGCTAGCTATTGTTTCCTAAGTATTTATTTGGATTATAAATTGATGGTTACCCATTGACATTGTGACTAGGTTTATCATCAAGGCTCAGGACTAAGGATCGTACTCGGGAACGTTTTGTATTCTTCGCTCAGGATTTGAGGTAAGAAGACAGCACCCTTGTGGTTGTGAATAGGACTGAGGATCCCAGTAACAGGATATGTGTATTGTGTGATTATACGATTGTTATGTATACGAGAATCAATGACCGAAGAGTGTCGGGGCTAATGATAAGCGTATTGAATGCAGCTCGGCTTGAGCGAGTCGGGCCAGCTAAATAAATATGGCTCGGCCTAAGTGTGCCAACCCTAAGCATTTGTGTAATTGATTATGATATGTCTTTGAGATGATATGTTTACTATTGTTTAGTTATATGCTTGAATTATGTTAAATGACTGAACTGGTTGAGTTAAGAATGATTGAATATTATTGTTGTTATATGTGCTTGTTGTGTATGGTTTTCTTGCTGGGCCTTGGCTCACGGATGCTACGTGGTGCAAGTAAAGGCAAAGGAAAACTGGACCAACCATGAGTTGGAGAGCTCTTGGAGAGAGGTGTACATAGTCAGTTGCTCGTCCGCCACGGTCGAGGGGAAGTATAGGGACAAAGCCTTAAAACTTGTATTTTTCCATTAGAGTGGCTTTTGATTGTATTAAACTTTTGAGGGTTGTAAATTATAACTTATACCCTGTTTTTGGGATCCCATGTACCAAACATCTGTTTTAATGAAAATTAACCATTTATGATCAAAATCTTTTAACCCTAACCTGATAGTTGACTTTAGGAACACATTATTATTAAACGACTTGATTAGCAAGGCATGCACTATTATAAAATACACAGTGTAACGGTCTTGGTTATCCAGGGCGTTACAACTTGGTATCAGAGTAATCTAGGTTTATGAGTTCCCAAAGACTAGCTAGGTATGTACACTGGCCACTAAAGACAAGCCCAACTCAGGGTTTGGTAACTGTATATATGTGATTACATGCTTAAATGCTTGAATGAAATATAAATGTCTCAATTTGTATGATTAATAAGGAGCATGAGATACTTATAGGGTCGGGCCCTTGACTGATGTGTGATTATAATGAGGCATGCTTATTAGCATTGCTACTGCATGTGAATAAATATTTAAATTCTTGTTTGCATCTTGACTGCATATTGCTGGTTGAGTTTCAATGAGGGACTATCGAAAGACTGTTAACCTGTCATCATTGCCTGACAGCCGAGTCGTTGATTGCAGATAAAGTTGGATAGCTATCTGTCCAAGGTAATAAATATGACTAGGTGGCACAGGGTCTGAGGCTAAAGATGATGAACAAGGTTAGTACCCTCCGTGAGTCCTTAAGAACTGGTAGCAGATACTTGCTGATATGCAAGCTCGGTTACAAAATCAGGAAGAGCATATCAGTCTCTTGAGACAACAGGATCTGTCAGGGAGTGCTGCACTTATTATGGCACCAGTTGTAAAACCACCTGAGGTTGGGAGCAGGTGGGAGCCACTATATGAACAGTTCAGGAGACAGCATCCTCCAACCTTTGAGGGAGGACCAAATCCACTAAAGGCTGAACAGTGAATGAGTATGATTACCTCCATCCTAGATTTCATGAGGGTGGAAGGTAATGAAAGGGTGGCATGTGCCACCTATATTCATAGGGACGATGCCCGTATTTGGTGGGAGGTGGCATCACAGACCAGGGATATTTCTACTTTGAGTTGGGATGGGTTTAGCGATTTGTTGCCATCAAGGCAGCAAAGGTGAATGAATTCACGGGGCTGGTACAAGGCAACATGACAATTACAGAGTATGCCCTGATGTTCGATAGGATGGAGAAGTTTGCATCGGACTTAGTGCCTATAGATGTGGCAGGCAGGACAGGTTCGTTCGAGGGCTCAATACTATGATAGCCGGGGATGTGAGGATTACATCGATATCTGGGCAGACAACTTATGCCCAGGCTATTGAGAAGCTCTTACCGCGGAAGAGGCAGAGAATAAGATCTGGAGGGAGAGCGCTGCGAGACGTGATGTTTGCAAGGCAGTGCCTCCATATACATGGTCTAGTAGGGGTGAAGGCCCCAATGATCTGAATAGGAAGACCCCTAACACTTCAACCACTACTTGTCCTGATTGGAGGGTTCAGGGTGCTTAGGGTGGCCGCCAGGGAGGCGGTGAGACATGCACGAGATGCAGGAAGCGCCATCTGGGTGAATTTTGGGCAAAGGCTTGTTATTTGTGAGGGGTGGTGGGACACCTCAAGAAGGATTGCCCAATAGTGAAGAAAGAGGAACCAAGGATGATGGAAAGCTTGACTCTAGCTTGATTGTTGACCTTGATGCAGGTAGAGGCCGAGGCTAGTCCCTTGGTAGTGACAGGTTAGCTTTCTAGCACTGGCTCTTCGTATACGGTATTGATTGACTCTGGTGCTACACATTCGTTTGTTTCTATTAAGGTAATTGATAGATTGTGTAGACCTAGTTAGTATTATACTGTGGGGTTTGGGACTATACTACCTACAAGGGAGCTGGTAGTTTCTAGGCGATGGTTTAGAGCACTACCAGTGATGGTAGACAGTAAGGAACTATTAGTAGAATTGATCGAGTTGAGTATGGATGACTTTGATATGATTCTAGGGATGGATTGGCTGGTCAGATATGGGGCTACTATATATTGCAGAAAGAAGATGGTGACCTTTGAGCCTGAGGGTAAGGATCCCTTTGTTTTCGTGGGTGTTGTGTATCGACCCCGCATAACCACGATATCAGCGTTGATAGCTAAGGACCTATTACAAGGAGATTGTATAGGTTTTCTAGTTAGTGTGGTGGATACCACCAGAGGTGTGCCAGCGGGGATAGGAGAAACAAGATTGGTATGCCAGTTCTTGGATGTATTTCCTGAGGATTTACAAGGACTGCTGCCGCACAGGGAGATTCAGTTTGTCATCGAGTTAGCATCGGGTACAGAGCCAGTGCCAAGGGCACCATATAGGATGGCTCTAGTGGAATTGAAGGAGTTGAAGATACAGCTGCAAGAGCTTCTAGATTTGGGATTTATCAGGCCTAGCTTCTCACCATGGGGTGCTCTGATTTTGTTCGTGAAGAAGAAGGATGGGACTCTGAGAATGTGTATAGACTACAGGGAGTTCAACAAGTTGACCATCAAGAACAAATACCCCTTACCAAGGATCAATGACCTGTTCAATCAGCTGCAAGGAAAGACGGTATTCTCGAAGATTGATCATCGATCTAGTTATCACTAGCTGAGGATCAAGGACGAGGACATACCAAAGACAACCTTCCGAACGAGGTATGGGCATTATGAGTTCCTGTTCATGTCATTTGGTCTGACCAATGCCCCAACATCATTCACGGATCTGATGAACAGGGTTTCCAAGGACTTCTTAGATCAGTTCGTGATTGTCTTCATCGACGACATCTTGGTTTACTCTAGTTATGAGGAAGAGCATGAGCAACATCTTCGACAGGTATTGCAGAGATTGAGAGAGCATCGGTTATATGCTAAGTTTAAGAAGTGCGAGTTTTGGCTACCAGAAGTGACATTCCTTGGACACATTGTGTTAGGAAAATATGTATTGCCTCAATGGAAATGGTAAGAAAATATTACAACTCTATGCAAAATATTACAATAGACAAGGATTGATTAAATAAAGTGTTACAACTCTATAACTGAAAAATACAAATAAAAGGAGAAGGAGATGCAAGATGATAGAAATAGAAAGTACAACTCTATTACAAAAAGATACAAGTAAACTAGAAGTGTTTGAACAAAGGAAATAAAAGGATTACAACTTTTAAACAAAAGTACAAGTAAATAGAATGAGAAGAAAAGAAGAAAGAGCAATAGAAGAAAATGAGAACAAGAAAATAAGAACAAGAACCAAAACAATAAACTCTCACTCACACAACCAACTTGAACAAGATTTGAAACCTTTGTCCAAAAGCTTATTTCCATCATAGAGCCTATCGGACAAGGCGTTGAGGATATGACCCCTACAAAGGAGATTGTCCTCCTCCCTCTTCCTTCTCTTCTCCACCTCCTCGGGAGTGTCTTTGTCGGATGGCTTGGCTAGAGGTGCCAAGGATGACTCAAGGATGTAGTGGTTAAAAGAAATCACACCTTGTCTTGCGACCTAGTAAAATTGGATCCATCAAACCTATCCAATCTCACTAGATCTTGGTTCATGATGTTGATTGTCTCCCCTTCCATTGAAACAAAAAAGGGATAAAAGGAGAAGGAGATGTAAAATGATAGAAATAGAAAGTACAACTCTATTACAAAAAGATACAAGTAAACTAGAAGTGTTTGAACAAAGGAAATAAAAGGATTGCAACTTTTAAACAAAAGTACAAGTAAATAGAATGAGAAGAAAAGAAGAAAGAGCAATAGAAGAAAATGAGAATAAGAAAATAAGAACAAGAACCAAAATAATAAACTCTCACTCACACAACCAAAGTGAAGAGTGTTAGGGATCACCAACTTGAAAAAGGTTTGAAACCTTTGTCCAAAAGCTTATTTCCCCCTAACTCAAGCACTAAGGGATCTCTCACAGATTTTGGAAATGCTTTCTGGAATAATCAAGCCTCAGGGTGTTTCTAGCCAAGTGCTCTAGTGGATAGAAAATGGTGTGTCTTACAAGTGAGCATTAGGCTCCTATTTATAGAGTTTAGAGACACCCTTTGAATTTCAAATTCCACCAACCCCCATGGCTGTTACCAATGATTAATTGGATGTTTTATGGAATTAAAAAAGAGATTTGGGAGTTACTTGGCTTTTGGAAATGTTCAAAATTGGATAAAAACAAAAGTTGGAAGAGGCTGTCAGGCACTAGGGTCGCGGCGCATGTTAACAGGCGCCGCGGCCCTCAGTCAGTTCCAGCAACTATTTTTTGAGTTTTTTTCAAAACGTTCCAATTTATTCCCACTTGATTTTGTAACTTCCATACAAAATATGGGAGTTAAAATCACATCTCTATCAGCCATTTCTCATATGGCTTTAAGAAATTCATCTCAATATTGTGTAACAACAAATCTACACAATAATGGGTGATATTTTAGGAGATACAAATTTGTGATGAATTTGTTACACCAAATATGTTAGATGTTTTGATATTTCACATTGTTGAGCCAGATTTTAGTCAACTGACACGGAGTCAGAATATGCTTGATGTGAATGAATGCCTTGAAAAGAACCGAATGACAAAAAGTAATAAGAACACGATATTTTATAGTGGTTCGGCCTCAGGATCTGGTAATGACCTACGTCCACTTAGATTGTTATTGATATGGGAATCAAAGGAGTGATTAAAGAACAAGGGTTCAATGAGTTTCACCAACCTCTGAAGAACAATACAATATTTCAAATAGAATTACACTAGTCTCAAGTAATTCGAAAGCCAAAGATCCCTCCCTTGAGCTATCTTTCTCTATTTATAGGCTCAAGGGGGATTACATGATTTTTTTGCCGATATTCTCTCCTAAATAACCGGATATCCAGGAGATTGTGTGAATTAAATTCGAGATTTACAAAGATCTTTATAGTAATATTACATTGCATGCGGAACCATCGACCAGACTGGTCGTAGGTGAGTCGCCTCCTGCTTATAATGTACCTTCTGGTAGATACACTAGCAGAGTTCCTCCAGATGTCAGCCACGTGTCCAAGGATCACTTGCCACGTCATCAATGCCAATTTTTTGGATAACATTTGCCCCCCAAGTTTATTTATTACGAACAATAAATAAACTTTTGAGCGAACGACTCTTCGGTGACCCCACCATACGTGTCAGAACCCTTCGTGTGCTCTTGGAAAAAGCAACCTACTCTTGTCTAATCAAGACTTTTCGGTTCCCCAGTAATAATTCAACGGCTATTCCGCTTCCCCATACTTCAAAAAAGGGAAACTGTTGATTACACCTTTTTTATGGCACAGACAAACTTATATAACATTTCCAAACTTCCCTTTTTCTTTTTACGCACGCCATTGCCTTCTCAAGAAACCCTAAAAACCAGAGCTTCAATCTTCTCTGAAGACCGTTCTTCTGCATTTTCAAGACTCAGCCCGAGAGTTCCTTGATTTCCGAAGACTCTTTACCAGTCTCCACGACCATCTTTTTGGTAAGTTTTTGAATCCTTATGCTTCAAATTTTCATAATGCATGCTTCTGTATGTTGACTGTTTGAGTTCATCTGCTTCTGGTTTGAGATGCTTGTGAGTAGAATGTCTTGTAGGCGAAAAAGGTTACGAGTTAGTTTAATAGTCGGGATCATACTTTTAGGACGTAAAATCGAAGTAAAAATTCGATCTTTAGGCTAGTTGGAAAATAGGTTTTTCCCGCCCTAAGGGGAGTTGAAAAAGCTTTTTTGAAAAACTTTTTACTTTCACCCTTTGATCCGTTTCTCAAACTGTTCGTGTAGAAAGATTTAGCTTTTTGTTAGAATGTTGTTGTATAAAAGCTTGACTTTTATACTCGACCAACACTATTCTAAAAATCCTTTAAAAATTCTCTATCCTCACCTCTCCATTCTTCTGTTTGCAGACCTTGATGCCATATTTGTGGGGAGGTGAACGGCCCATCGACGACGATCTTCTCGCCCAGCTGCTCGAAGGCGAAGAACGACCGACCGACCGAATTCACGAGATTCCCTTTTCACGATCTTCTTCCAGACCTCGTCCCTCTCCTCCTCAAATGGCTCGTTCCAAATCTTTAGGCAAGAAAAGACCTGAATCCGACGATAGTCCAAACCCTCCTGCCCAGCCTGATTCACAGGCTGGTGTTCCTTCAACCAGTGGCCGAAACAATCCTGCTCCTGACCCTAACATCCAAACTAGAGCCCACCCTCGCCATCAGAATCTGCCTGATGTCGAGTGGTATTTCTCCCCGACCAGCCTTGTTACTCCCAGGATGCTTGCCAACTATCTTAGGAAGTATCCTCTCACAGGGGTCACTCTCAAAGTTCCTGCCGCAGACCAAAGGGCTAACCTTCCCGGAGGTGTATACAGTGCTTGGTCTCGGTACCACATAGAGGCGGGGGTTATGCTCCCGCTACATCCTTTTTATCAGGGGGTGGCTAATTATTTCGATGTCGCCCCCTTCCAGATTACTCCAAACGGATATAGAATGCTGGCCGCACTCTATATCCTGTACAAAATTAAAAAATGGCCAGAACCTACCCCCCATGAGATCAATTATCTTTTTGATCTCAAGTCCAACCCTCAACAGTATGGGACGGGCTTCTTCAATCTTTGTCACCAGGAGACAAACCGGATGTTCCTGAGTGCCACTAGGCACATATTTAACGTGGGGCAGTACAGCAAGGAGTACTTCCTTACTCCGGACATAACCAGCAACAACTTGGCCTTTGCTCGAGGAGGTAAGTGCTGCTTTTACTGGTCGGTATTTTTTATTAGCGAATTTCCCTTCATTTTTCTTAGAGTGTGTTTTGTCTTTCAGGCCCATGGTTACGTCCGACCCCAACACCAGACATGGTGTTGAGGTCCAATGCACTGGCCAGGACGACGGACGCAGAAAAAAGCGTCAAGTCCCTGGTCACTGATGATAATCTGAGGCTAGCTGGCCTCCTGGCTCCTCGCCATGAAACAAGAGGACCCGTGGTAGCCGATGCCACTGCTGAGGGGGTTCCCGAGCAACAACCTTCTGTGTCCCCTCCCCGAAGGAGGCCGACGGGGGTTACAATCAGGGAGCCCACAGGCAATCCTTCCGCAGAAAGGCCTTCTGCTCCCCAAGGCAAGGGGAAACAAAAGGCAAAAGAGCCGGTTGTGGACTTGGGGTATTCCTCTGATGAAAACGGTACAGTAATTTCGCTTTTAAATAGCTTGCCAATTCCTTGTCACTTGTTTGACGAGGAGGACAACTTTACATATACTCCAAATCTAGGACCAGACTTCTTCGTGCCAGATAGTGAGTGTGTGACTAATAGAGTCAATAGTATAGCGACCAGTAGTTGTAGCTCGAGTATTAACTTTGTGACCTTCTTTTCCGTTTGATAAAGAGTTTTCATCTGCCTTTATCTCACCCTTTGCATGTGTCTACTTGTATGCAGATAAGGCCACTCCCAACGTCTTCGACCTATACCAGGCTGAGGAGGAAGAGGAAGTTCCTCAGCTCCGGCGAAAGTCGTCAAGGAGACACAACGGCGAAACAAGCCAGGGACCTACCAAAAAGAGTCGAATAGAAGATCCTTCCAAGGATGTCCCAACTGGGCAAACCTCTGCTCATCCTTCAGCTCCTGCTGAGAAGGAGACTCCTCCTGCTCCGACAAACCCTCCGGCTGCGCCCACCAGGGAACAAAACAAGCGGGAAGAAACTCTTGGGGCCAAACTCTCGAGCTGCGCCTTACGAGCAGCCAAAGACTGACTTGCGCACATCGTGAAGAACGACCGTGTTAAGGATGCAATGGTTGAGGCAGAGAGTATGGGGATTGAATAGATTCTGAACAGGACCCTAAATGAAATAGCCAGCGTAAGTGCTTCTTATCTCTTTGGCCTTAGTCTTTTATTCTTTGCAACAGGTTCTAACTTTATCTTCTGTCCTCAGGCTTTGCTATCTGCAACTACAGCTCGTACCCGCATCCAAGCCACCATCGAACAGGCTCGGGCAAAGGCTATCGAGAGGTACCAGGTGAAAGCGGCCAAGGAAATTTCGACTGCAGAGGCCAGGAATGCAAAGGAGTTGGAGGCAATCGTTCAGAAGAGGGATGCTATGGTGACAAAGCTATCGGAAGCTGAAGCTTCGAAGGCAGCTATAAGCAAGCAGAGGGAGGAGTATCAGGAGTCCAGCCGAGTCCAATTTCGAGAATGCAAGAGACTGGGCGAGGAGCTCAAGTCCAAGAACGAGGCCATCGCCACCCTTGAGAGCCAAGTGGAGCAGCTGAAGCTTGACAACTCCAAGAATCTGGAAAGGTATAAGAACGCGACGCTCCAGTGTTTTTACAACTTCTGGAAAAAAAATTAGGGCGCCAACTTCGGCTATCTTTCAGAAGATGTCAGAAATGCTAAGCTGTCCCGCTGTACTGCTCAACTGGCTGAAGAGGAGGCAAGAGCAAGGATCCCTGCTTCCCCAAGCATTGCTGGTGCAGAGGAAGAAGGAGTTGCCGAGGATGCTGCCAACCAGAACGCTGATAAAGACCCTCCTGCTCCTAATGCCTCTTGAGCTTTTATTATTAGTTTTTCTTTCTTTTGATTACACGACCCACGGGACATGATGTAAAGACAATACCTTTTTCGAATTTGCTGCATGGGCAGCAAACTTTTCCTTTTATTTGAACAGTTACATCCAAGCAGTGATGCTTGCGGTGTAAAAGATTGCATCATGATGCTATAACATTTTCATTTATTATAACATTTGTCCGTATGACCGAACTTAGCATAGTACTTTGGCTTGATTTAACAAAATATAAATTTTGAAAAATACTCTAAGTACCTTAGCATGCTTTCACTCATTTTGTTCATGTGTTTACATACCTCATGGTACGCTTTGCTATCGATGTGCCTTATATACCCCCCAAGTGATCGAGGAGCTTTAGGTCCTAGGTCACTTGCCTTGACCATGACCTGTTCGAACATTTCTGCTCGGGTGAAAAAGTAATACTTGTAATACAGCAAAACAACACACGTAATGAACAAATACTTATAAATATAAATTCACAAAGGTTGGCAAGAATGACTGGCTCCGCATAGTCCCTTATAATCTCGTATTAAAAATGGACTAAACATGTCTTTACGAGTGATACTAAAATAGAATCTTACATATACGAGCGATTAGCCATACAACGTGGCTGATTCTCTTTGCAAAACTTGTACAAAGTAAAATTTAATACAAGCCAGTCCTTTAAGAAGGACTGTTCACTGATAATACTTGTGCAGGTGTTCCCCATTCCAATATCGTGGAACGAGATTTTCGTTCAGGCGTGCAAGTTTATAGGTGCCTAGATGAAGGACTTCTTCAATCTGGTAAGGTCCTTCCCAATTAGGTCCGAGTACTCCAGCAGTGGGGTCGCGGGTATTTAAGAAAACTCGTCGTAGCACCAAGTCACCGATGTTGAATTTCCTTTCTTTAACTTTGGAGTTAAAGTACCGGGCGACTTTTTGCTGGTACGCAGCAACTCGGAGCTAGGCCTTCTCCCATATCTCGTCAATTGAGTCTAGGGACTCCATCATTATTTAGCTGTTCTGGTCCTGGTCGTATGTTATACGCCGATGTGAGGGGGGATCTAACTCGACAGGTAACATAGCCTCATATCCGTAAGCTAGGGAAAATGGGGTATGTTCTGTCGCTGTTCGGTGAGATGTTCTATACGACCAGAGGACTTCAGGCAGGTGCTTTGGCCATGCTCCTTTAGCATCTTCAAGCCTCTTCTTCAGGGTATCTTTAAGAGTTTTATTTACGGCTTCGACCCTAGTGCGCGACTGAAGAAAAGCTTTTAATAACTCTGTGCTTTTCACAGAAGTCGGTGAATAAGTCGCTGTCAAACTGGGTTCTGTTGTCTGAAACTATCTTTCGGGGCAAACCATAGTGACAAACAATGTTCTTGATGACAAAGTCAAGAACTTTATTGGTCGTTATGGTGGCGAGTGGTTCAACTTCGGCCCATTTAGTGAAGTAATCGACTACGTACTTTACTCCACCTTTTCCCGTTGGTAGGGACCCAATCAAATCTATTCCCCACACCGCAAAAGGCCACGCACTTTGCATTTGTTTCAACTCATTTGGAGCCGCTCGTGGAATTTTGGAGAACCTTTGACATTTATCACATCTTCGTACAAACTCCATCGAATCCTCGTTTATAGTTGGCCAGAAGTAGCCTTGCCTTAGAATCTTCTTTGTCAAACTCTGCCCCCCAGCGTGATCCCTGCAGAAGCCTTCATGCACCTCTTTCATAAGTTCCTTAGCTTTTTCTGGTGTAACTCATCTTAGTAGTGGCATTGAATATCCTCTTCGGTACATAACACCATCGACCAGTATGTACCTAGCGGCTTGCCTTTGTAGAGTTCTGGCTTTGTTTCTATCTGCCGGTAGCACACCGTTCGTCAGATATTCCAAGTAAGGTGCCATCCATGTATCCTCCATTCGAATCTCCATATTGGTCTCAACCGCTTCTATGCTTGGTTTACTCAGTCTTTCCATTGGCACAATGTTCAAAGTGTTAGCATCTTTTGCGCTCACAAGTTTGGTACTCTGTGAACTGGGCTAGCAGGTCCTTTGTTTTATTCAAGTAGGCCACCATTTTTAAACCTCACGCTTAATATTCTCCTAGAACCTGGTTCACGACCAGCTGTGAGTCACTGTAAATATCAAGCGCTTTTATGCTCATATCTTTCGCCATCCTCAATCCAGTGAGGAGCGCTTCGTATTCGGCTTCATTATTTGACGCGGTGATGTCGAACCTGATGGCGCAGTGAAATCGATGCCCTTTAGGCGTTATCAATATCACTCCCGCTCATGCGTGGGATTCATTGGATGACCCATCCGTGAATAACTTCCATGAAGGAGCTTTCTCTTGAGGCTCAGGCGCACTAGGCGATTCGCATTGTTCGCTGTCTGAAAGTTCTGTGAACTCTGCAATAAGATCAACCAATACTTGTCCCTTTACTGCCGCTCGCGGTGAATAAGTTATATCGATCTGCCCTAGTTCGACTGCCAATTTTAATAATTGCCCAGCGGCCTCTGGTTTTTGGAGGACTTGCCGTAGGGGCTGGTCAGTTAAAACTGTGATAGGATGGGCTTGGAAGTATGGGCGTAGCTTCCTAGAGGCCAGGATTAAGCAATATGCTAACCTCTCGATTGGTGGATATCTCAGTTCTGCTCCAATCAGCCTTTTGCTTACATAGTAAACCGCTTTGTGTACGCCTTCTTCTTCTCGTACTAGCACCGCGCTTGCAGCAACTTCTATAATCGCCAAGTACATAAACAAAGTTTCTCCTTCTATTGGCTTTGACAAGATGGGAGGATGTGCCATATGAGCTTTCAAGGCCTGGAATGCTTGCTCGCAGTCTCCTGTCCATTCAAACTTCTTATTTCCCCTAAGTAGATTGAAAAAAGGGACGCACTTGTCTGTTGATTTCGAAATAACTCTACTTAGAGCTGCGATTCTCCCAGTTAAACTTTATACATCTTTGATCCTTTCTGGCGACTTCATGTCGATCAGGGCTTTTATCTTGTCGGGGTTGGCCTCGATTCCTCTTGAATTTACAATGAACCCCAAGAATTTCCCTGATCCGACTCCGAAGGAACATTTGAGGGGATTTAACTTCATCTGGTATTTGTTCAAAACATCAAAGCACCCTTGTAAATCCTTTACATGTCCTTCTACCTTTTTAGAATTCACCAGCATGTCGTCCATGTATACCTCCATGTTTACTCCGATCAGCTCTTTAAACATGTGGTTGACTAACTGTTGGTAAGTCGCCCCTGCATTTTTCAGTCCGAAGGGCATTACTCTGTAACAGTATAAGCATGTATCGGTCCGAAAGCTGGTGTGATCCTCGTTGGGGGGATGCATGCTAATCTGGTTGTAGCCCGAATATGCATCCATGAACGAGAGGATCTCGTTCCCTGCAGTTGCATCGACCAGCTGGTCGATTCTTGGGAGTGGGAAGCAGTCCTTTGGGTAGGCCTTATTGAGATCTATAAAATCTACGCAGGTTCGCCATTTTCCGTTAGGCTTGGGAACCAACACTGGATTGGAGACCCACGATGGATAAAATGCCACCCTGATGAACCCATTCTCCTTTAATTTTTCAACTTCTTCCTTTAAGGCTCTCGATCTATCCTTATCGAGCAGCCTTCTCTTTTGTTGCACGGCTGGAAAAGTCTTGTCTATATTTAGGACATGGCTGATAACTGCAGGGTCTATCCCAGGGTTTATCCTTTGTGTGGCCAGGCAAAAACCTCCTAGTTCTTCTGTAAAAATTCCACCAGTGCATGCTTCGTGGTGGGCTCTAGGTTTTTCCCAACCTTTACAACTCTGGTCGGGTCTTTTTCGTCGAGTTGGACCTCTTCCAGGTCCCCAACGGGTCCAACGTTTTCTTCAAAATCCCCAAAGCGAGGATCTAAGTCTTTATCCACACTTTGGGGAACACCCTATTTGGTGACTTCATCACCGGATTGGGTTTGTGTATCAACCGCCATCTGCAACCTATCTGAGGTAGTGCTCTTTGATGTTCCTTTTTTCTCCTTCGTCACTGAGGCGTTATAGCACTCCCTGGCTTCTCTCTAGTGTCCCAACAGGCGTCCTACTCCTGCGTCCGTTGGGAACTTCATGGCTAAGTGCCACATTGAGATGACGGCCCGTAGATCAACCAGTATAGGCCTTCCAATGACGGCATTGTACGCCGAAGGACAATCGACCACTACAAAAGTGGCGAGTAATGTCCTTGTAGCAGGCGCTGTACCTGTCTTCACTGGTAGTTTGATCAACCCGGCGGGGGCGAGTCCTTCTCCAGAGAAGCCGTATATCGTTTGGTTGCAGGGCTCCAGGTCCTTAACGGAAAACTTCATACGTTCCAACGAAGACTTATACAGGATATTCACCGAACTTCTCGTATAGACTATCACTCTCTTTACCATCGTGTTAGCCATCTCGATATCCATGACCAGCGGATCGGTATGTGGGAATCGGACGTGTTGGGCATCGCCATCAGAGAAGGTTATTTCGCCCTCTTCTAATCGAGCCTTTTTTGGCGCGCGGTCCTCCACAGTCATCATCTCGATGTCCTAGTCGTGGCGCAGGGTCCGAGCATATCGTTCCCTGGCCTTTCCGCTATTTCCCGCGAGGTGCGGGCCTCCACAAATGGTCAATAATGTGCCACTCACGGGGGCAGGCTGTAAGGACACCGAGCGTTGGCGCGTGGGCGCCTGCTCATTGCTACCCGGAGCTTCTCGTTGGGAATTTCCCGAGGCCCGTACGTATCTTCTCAAGTGTCCTTGTCTAATAAGGAACTCGATTTCGTCTTTCAGCTGGTTGCATTCGTTGGTGTCATGTCCGTAGTCATTATGATAACGACAGAACTTTGTAGTGTCTCTCTTCGAAATATCCTTTCGAATGGGGCCAGGTTTTTTATAAGGCACACTGGAACTTGTGGCCTAATAAACCTCTCCCCGAGACTCAACGAGGGCAGTGTAGTTAGTGAACCGAGGTTCATAACGGTTACCCTTGGCTCGTTTATTGTCGGAGGTGGAAGGCTCATTATGCGGCCGTTTTCCACCATTCTTGCCATTCTCGTTGCCCTTGCCGTTGCCATTAGGTTTAGATCCATTGGCGGCTTTGACGGGCTTGGCAGCCTTCTTACCCTTGTCTGAGGGCTTTCCATCATTGGCAATGGCTTCTTCGAGCTTGATGTAACGATCAGCCCGGTCTACGAACTCTTAGGTAGTTCTAACTCCTTCCTTGCAGAGGCTCTTCCAGAGGGGGGAGCGATGCTTAACTCATGCGGTTATGGCCATCATTTTTCCTTTGTCTCCCACTGTTTTTGCTCCAGTCGTTGCTCGCATAAAATGATGGATGTAATCCTTCAGTGACTCTCCATCCTGCTGGCGAATTTCAACCAGTTTGTTTGCTTCGGTCGGATGCACACGACCTACATAGAACTGTCCATAGAACTCCCTTACGAACATTTCCCAGGAAACTATGCTTGCGGGAGGGACCTTAAAAAACCACTTCTGCGCGGCCTCAGAAAGTGTTGCAGGGAAGATCCTGCACCGAGCGTCTTCGAACACTTTCTGAATGTCCATTTGTATCTCAAATTTATTAACATGAGATACTGGGTCTCCGTACCCGTCAAAGTTTGGAAGCGTAGGCATTTTGAACCTGCTTGGAGTTTCTGCCATAGCTATCCTCTGGACGAAAGGAGTACATTTCCTCCTATCGTGGTCGATATAAGATGTCCTTCCCCCGACCAGCTGTTGCAATGCCTGGTTGAGGGCATCTATCTGGGCCTGTACAGCGGCAGGAATCGCCGTGGCCTCTGTTGCTGGGGGGATGTTCTCGCCATGTCGCTCGCGGCAATCGTTGAGTACGTCTCGCAAATCCTCGTCTCTTCTCCGCTGCTCGCTACCCTCGAGCCGGTTGAAGACATTATTTTGCCTGGGCTGCCCCCCAACATCCCGTCTATTAGGTTGGTCATCTTGAGGTACCTGGCTCCCGCCTTTACCTCTTTCTTCATTCCTTCGGCCAGCGTTTCCCTTGCCTGAGTCGGCCTCATTATATCCATGGCCATCTCTGAACCTCGATTGGCTATTGTGGGACTGACTGTTCCCTCGATTTCCATCCCTGGCTAAAACGTCCCGAACGTTAGAGGGTGGCCTGCGCTGGTCGTTATGTCCCCGGGCATTATCATGTCGTGGGGGACCCCGGACCGCAGAGCCTAACTCTGAGTTCCTCCTGTTACCAGGAGGATACTGACCTCTATTCGGTAGGTTTGGCTCATCGCCCCTACGGCGTCTAGGACTACGAGGCTAATGCTCGGCCCTATTCTGCCTCTGTTGCGGGGGATTGACGCGACCAGCTTGGGATGGAGGCTGTGCCTCAGGGTCCAGCGGGACATCGTCATGAGGTACCTGAGGCTGCTCGGGCCTTTGCGGACTCGAGGGCTGGATTGGTGGGCTAGGATTAGGACCCCTCTGGGGTGGCCCATTGACAGGTTGGTCAGGCGGTGAGACAGGTGCGGCCTGATTCCTAGCCAGTTGCAAGGTTTCCTCGAGGGCTGCCATGGCTTCACTCTGGTGGCGGTCCATCTCTACTTGCCTTTCGCTTAACTTCGCGCGCTGCCGTTCAATCTCCTGCTGTTGCCGTGCCATAAACTCGGCAGTTGTCTCTTGACTGGCTCTCAGATTAGCCAGCTCTTCTTGCAGCGCTCCCAGAGTACTCTTCAGCGTCGCATCATCCATTTCTTCCTCCTCAAAATCTAAATGTGGCTCATCCTCAGCCACGCTTTCAGGAGGAGGAGGAGGTGGCGGGTTTGACGGTGCAGCGGCGGCTGCCTGTCCAGTTTTCCTTGCAGTTTTCGCCATTGATTTTCTCAACAATGATAAATCAAGCTCTCAATAAAAGCACCAAAATGTTGACCCATATTTTAGTCAACTGACACGAAGTCAGAATATGCTTGATGTGAATGAATGCGTTGAAAAGAACCGAATGACAAAAAGTAATAAGAACACGATATTTTATAGTGGTTCGGCCCCAGGATCTGGTAATGACCTACGTCCACTTAGATTGTTATTGATATGGGAATCAAAGGAGTGATCAAAGAACAAGGGTTCAATGAGTTTCACCAACCTCTGAAGAACAATTCAATATTTCAAATAGAATTACACTAGTCTCAAGTAATTCGAAAGCCAAAGATCCCTCCCTTGAGCTATCTTTCTCTATTTATAGGCTCAAGGGGGATTACATGATTTTGTTGCCGATATTCTCTCCTAAATAACCGGATATCCAGGAGATTGTGTGAGTTAAATTCGGGATTTACAAAGATCTTTATAGTAATATTACATTGCATGCGGAACCATCGACCAGACTGGTCGTAGGTGAGACTGGGTCGCTTCCTGCTTATAATGTACCTTCTGGTAGATACACTAGCAGAGTTCCTCCAGATGTCAGCCACGTGTCCAAGGATCAATTGCCACGTCATCAATGCAAATTTTTTGGATAACACACATATATCCAAATAATGTAACTCTCTATTATATGTTACAATATGTGACACTCTATGTCACATTTATTTAATCTAAAACATTATATTATAAAATAATATAATATTACATTATATTATAAAATAATATAACATTCCCCCACTAGATTAAATAGTCATCTATTGTAACACTTATTTAATCAATCATTATATTTAAAAATATAACATATCCCCCACTTGATTAAATAAGAACTCTCTCTTATAGGAGTCATTGCATTGATGCATAAAGTAGAGTGTTTTTCAACTTGAACTTTACTATAGTGTAATTATCACAAAATTTGTCCAAAATTTGGTTGCACTAGGCATTGAACCATCTTTTCATGATGACAAATCGGTGATAATACACACACCTTTGCGATGTTCACTTGAGACCTCTATGTCTCGCTTTGCACCGTTAATGGCCATGTGCACTTTCCATTCAAGGACGTTCTTGAGAATACTCCCAATTCTCATGAGAGGCGGCACCACCCCTAGGTCCATATAGGTAGAATTCTTATAGTATTTTGTTACCAAAAATACTTGTCTTTACAAGACTGAATTCTATTAAAAAACCTTTCGGTTTTAACCCTCCACTTGGTAACACACAAGTACTCAATATCTCAGATGGGACTTGTTTTGAGTACAACTAATATTCACTTTATTGACTTATTATTACCTATTGAATCTAACACTGGTTGAATAACTAGTGTTAAGACATGTTACCATCAATCGTGAATCTCTTTAGGGAGTTTAAGTCCCATCCCTCGAGATGATGCGGCCACTAAATCCCTCGTTAGTGGCTTAGTGAAAGGACCCGCCAGATTTTCTCTTGTTCTCACATAGGATATTGAGATGACTCCTCTTTGAATCAATTCTCTTACATATCCATGTCTTAGACTAATGTGTCTAGACTTCCCATTATACACTCCGATGTATGCTCTAGCCAATGTCGCTTGGCTATCACAATGTATCGATATAATAGATACATTCTCTTTGATTAGGGGAATCTCTATCAACAGATCCCTTAACCATTCGACCTCTTTGCCAGTAGCAGCTAGAGCTATGAACTCTGCTTCCATAGGGGAATGAGATATACAGGTTTGTTTCTTGGAACCCCAAGAAATTGCACCTCCACCAAGTGTAAATACCTAACCAGTTGTGGACAAGTTGTCCCCAAGATTGGATATCCAACTTGCATCTGTATATCCTTCTAATATCGAAGGAAATTTGGAGTAGTGAAGGCTTAGTCCTTTGGTTTTCTTGAGATAACCTAGGACTCTTCCAATTGCCTTCTGGTGATCCACACTTGGATTACTTGTAAACCTACTAAGTTTACTTACCGCAAATGCTATATTAGGTCTAGTACACTGGGCCCGTACATTAGACTCCCTATAGCACTAGCATACTCCAATTAAGCCACCGTTCTTCCTTCATTCTTCTATAGTTTTACACTATGATCGAATGGAGTATTGGCATCTTTAACCTTGAGATGGTTAAATTTGTTCAATACTTTCTCAACATAGTGGGCTTGCCCTAACGCAAAACCCCCCCTATGTTTCTTTACTTTGATAGCGAGTATGGTATCAACTTCTCCAAGATCTTTCATCATGAAGGTTGATGATAGAAACCTCTTCGTTTCTTCTATCCCTTTCATGCTATTACTTAGAATAAGCATGTCATCGACATATAAGCAAACAATGATCACATATCCCTTCCAAGTTTTGGAATACAAACACTTGTCTCCATTGTTATGTCTAAACCCATTAGACATGATGGCTTGATCAAATTTCTCATGCCATTGCTTAGGAGCTTGTTTCAATCCATATAAGGATTTTACAAGTCTACAAACTTTATGTTCATATTTTGGTAGGACAAACCCTTCGGGTTGTTCCATATAGACCTCCTCATTGAGGTCACCATTAAGGAATGCCGATTTGACATCCATTTGATGAACATACAAGTTGTGTATGAAAGCTAAAGCGGACAAAATTCTTATAGAAGATGTTCTTGCAACAGGCGCATAGGTATCGAAATAATCGATACCCTCTTTTTGCCTAAACCCTTTAGCTACTAGTCTAGATTTAAAGGTTTGGATAGTGCCGTCAGTGTGGTATTTTCTCCTAAATGCCCACTTACACCCAATTGGCTTAGACCCCGGTGGGAGGTCTACCAATTCCCAAGTGTTATTGGAAAGAATGGAATCCATCTCATCATTGATGGCTTCTTTCCAAAATGCAATATCTCTCGATTGCATAGCTTCTCTATAAGTCTTAGGATCATCCTCAACGAGAAGTACAATAGGAATTTTCCTAATGACTTCCTCTCTATTTCCTTCTACCATGTAGAATGAAATTCGTTGAGAATCTATCTCATCCATTACTAGACTTTTATGATTTATAAGCCTTTGACTTCTTCTAGGTTCAAAGGGTTGCTTTACATCCTTTTGAGAATTCTCCTCTTGAGAATCAACTTTGGATGTAGAAGCTTGAGAATTGTTCTCATATAACAAATTCTCCTTTAGAGATGTTGAAGCTTGAGAATTGTTGTCACATAACATATTCTCAAAGAATTCAACTTCTCTAGATTCAATCACAATATTAGACTCTAAGTCTAATAGCCTATAAGCTTTACTATTGTTGGCATAACCAACAAAAGCACACTTTATGGCTCTTGAACCTAACATTGTTCTATTAGGTTCGGTTTTCTTGCAATCTGAAAGACACCCCCACACTTGAAGTACCCTATGTTGGGTTTTCTTCCTTTCCATAGCTCATATGGAGATATCTCATTTTTCTTCATCGGTATTCGATTAAGAATGTGACAAGCGGTTAAAAGTGCTTCACCCCATAAGTTGAAGTTCAACTTAGAAAACACCAACATAGAATTTATCATCTCTAGATAAGTCCTATTTTTCCTTTCGACAACACCATTGTGTTGTGGTGTATAAGGTGCAGTGCACTCATGAATTATACCATTTTCTTCACAAAATGTATTGAATTCATTAGAGAAGTACTCTCCTCCTCTATCACTTCTTAGCACCTTAATCTTTTTATTTAGTTGATTTTCAACTTCTAATTTATAAAATTTTAAAGCATCAAAAGTCTCATCTTTATGCTTTAAAAGAAACACATAGGTAGATCTACTATAATCATCTATAAAAGTAAGAAAATACCGTTTACCACCTCTAGTTAAAACACCATTTAATTCACAAAGATCACTATGGATTAAATCTAGTAAATTAGATGATCTTTCTACACTAGGAAATGGTTTCTTAATCATTTTCGCCTTAACACATGTTTCACATTTACCATAGTATTTAATATTGCATGCAATCATACCACATTTTACTACTCTTTTCATGGTTGAAAAACCTATATGCGATAGTCTAAGATGCCACAAAAATAAAGAATCATACTCAACAATATAGGCGGAATTAGCATTTTTATTGATAACATTGAAAGTTACATCATTGGTGCACAATTTAACCATACCCTCACAAGAGAACCCCTTTCCCAAAAATACATTTGATTTGGTAAGTTTAAGTTTACTAGACTCAAAAATGGCTTTAATGCCGGGCTTGCCAAGAAAATCACCACTTACCAAGTTTCTACTCATTTCGGGAACATAAAGTACATTCACTAATGTAACTTTCTTGCCGGAGGTGAAGTAGACATCAATAGTACCTTTGCCAAGTACCTTGGATTTTCCCTCATTGCCCATTTGTATCTCATGGTTGCCCTTTGACTCTTCAAATGTCTTGAACAATGATTTGTCATAGGTGACATGGACGGTGGCACAAATATCATACCACCATCCTTTCACCTTGACTTGGACCGCATTCTCCTCACTAAGGGTAGCAACTATGTTTTCCTCTTGAGTTGCGTACACCTTAGGTCCTTGTTGGTCTTTTCTATGTCTACACTCTCTAGCATAGTGACCCTTTTTCCCACACACAAAGCAAGGACCTTTCTCGCCCTTAAACTTGTTTGGGTTGGTTTTTGGACCCAAAGGTTTCTCATTACCCTTTTTCCCTTTGTTTTTGGGATGTTTTGGTTGTGACACCGCATTTGCTTTGGAAGTCTCTCCATTAGACCCCTCCACAAGTTTATCTCTACATATCGATCCCTCTTCGATTCGAATATGCTTTTGGATCTCCTCCAAAGAATAATCCTCATTTTTATGAAGGATTCTTTTCCTATAGCTCTTCCAAGTTGGTGGTAATTTAGCCACTATAGCACCAACTTGAAAGGCCTCGGGAAGCTCAATCTTTAACACTTTCAATTTATTAATAATAATTTGCAATTCATGAATTTGAGGAAGAATAGGTTTATCACCAAAAAATTTGAAATTGAAGTATTGAGATATCAAATACTTTTTTGTACCTTCCTCTTCCGCCTTAAACTTTTTCTCAAGTGCATCCCATATCTCCTTGGCCGATTTGGTCTCGGTGTATAGGTCATAGAGCCTATCGGACAAGGCGTTGAGGATATGACCCCTACAAAGGAGATTGTCCTCCTCCCTCTTCCTTCTCTTCTCCACCTCCTCGGGAGTGTCTTTGTCGGATGGCTTGGCTAGAGGTGCCAAGGATGACTCAAGGATGTAGTGGTTAAAAGAAATCACACCTTGTCTTGCGACCTAGTAAAATTGGATCCATCAAACCTATCCAATCTCACTAGATCTTGGTTCATGATGTTGATTGTCTCCCCTTCCATTGAAACAAAAAAGGGATAAGCTTTTGAATGTTAGGAAAATATGTATTGCCTCAATGGAAATGGTAAGAATATATTACAACTCTATGCAAAATATTACAATAGACAAGGATTGATTAAATAAAGTGTTACAACTCTATAACTGAAAAATACAAATAAAAGGAGAAGGAGATGTAAAATGATAGAAATAGAAAGTACAACTCTATTACAAAAAGATACAAGTAAACTAGAAGTGTTTGAACAAAGGAAATAAAAGGATTGCAACTTTTAAACAAAAGTACAAGTAAATAGAATGAGAAGAAAAGAAGAAAGAGCAATAGAAGAAAATGAGAATAAGAAAATAAGAACAAGAACCAAAACAATAAACTCTCACTCACACAACCAAAGTGAAGAGTGTTAGGGATCACCAACTTGAAAAAGGTTTGAAACCTTTGTCCAAAAGCTTATTTCCCCCTAACTCAAGCACTAAGGGATCTCTCACAGATTTTGGAAATGCTTTCTGGAATAATCAAGCCTCAGGGTGTTTCTAGCCAAGTGCTCTAGTGGATAGAAAATGGTGTGTCTTACAAGTGAGCATTAGGCTCCTATTTATAGAGTTTAGAGACACCCTTTGAATTTCAAATTCCACCAACCCCCATGGCTGTTACCAATGATTAATTGGATGTTTTATGGAATTAAAAAAGAGATTTGGGAGTGACTTGGCTTTTGGAAATGTTCAAAATTGGATAAAAACAAAAGTTGGAAGAGGCTGTCAGGCACTAGGGTCGCGGCGCATGTTAACAGGCGCCGCGGCCCTCAGTCAGTTCCAGCAACTATTTTTTGAGTTTTTTTCAAAACGTTCCAATTTATTCCCACTTGATTTTGTAACTACCATACACAATATGGGAGTTAAAATCACATCTCTATCAGACATTTCTCATATGGCTTTCAGAAATTCATCTCAATATTGTGTAACAACAAATCTACACAATAATGGGTGATATTTTAGGAGATACAAATTTGTGATGAATTTGTAACACCAAATATGTTACATGTTTGGATATTTCACATATATCCAAATAATGTAACTCTCTATTATATGTTACAATATGTGACACTCTATGACACATTTATTTAATCTAAAACATTATATTATCAAATAATATAATATTACATTATATTATATTATAAAATAATATAACACATTGTTGGTGAAGATGGGATTAAGGTGGATCCAGCTAAAGTAGAGGCAATGAGAGATTGGTCGAAGCCAAGGAACGCCTCAAAGGTTAAGAGATTCTTGGGATTAGCGGGATATTACAGACGATTCGTGGAAGGGTTCTCGAAGATTGTTGCATCGATGACTGATAACTCTAGGATTTAGAGTTATTTTCACATCTTTAAACTTAATTTTCAAACCAAAACAAAAGAGTAATGAGTTGTAAGTAGTGTAATTGTGTCCATTTAGTGTATATTTGTATCAAGGGACTGTGTATCTGTATTATCATATTTTTCTTAGTGATTTATGTAGTTTCGTGTTTATGTTAATCAGGAAAGGAGGCTAAAGCAGGTGATTGGGAACTTTGGACCATGAAGAGGAACAATTCTGGAAAGAGCATGTTGATGTATTCTTAATGCTGTAGCAAACCTATCGTAACATTTGGCAAGGACCAGTGAAGAAACGTGACAAATTCCAGCTGGACTTAATGAAGAAGAAGTGATGCCTAGGTGGCGAGAATGTTGTACAATGAGTCAGCTGGATGGTGTGGCAAAGGACAAGAGGGCACAATTGACTTTGACTTACTAATTAGGGTAAACCAAGTACCCTAAAGAGGAGGCAGACGGAAATAAAAGGACACACCCATCATTTTTGAGAAGTCTGGATATTTTCACGGAAGAAAAGTACAGAGAGAAGCAGAAAGAAAGAAGAAGAAGGGAGTACGAAATAGGAGAGAAAAAGAAGGCAGACACCTAAGGGGGACTAGAGCTCAACACTCAATTCTCTCTAATCTCTATTTCTCTTTAATTTTGTATTATTTTCTCATCTCAATTTCTGTTCAAACTTCATGGAAATATTCTGTACTGGTCTTATGTTTATAATTTCAGCTATTAACTAACACCCTAAAGATTTGGGTGGTTATGAACCCTTATGTATGAACTAAATTTCTAAATGCATGGTTAGGTTGTTTATGTCATAGTTCAATTGAATGTGCTGTAATGATAAGTGAATGTTAATTACTGGCCATTTTTAGCATTTATTAAGTTAGATATAGCTTGGAAAAGGGAAGTCTAGCTGAACCCATTCAATTGATGCAAGAAACTTACCTAGTTTTAGGTGATTTTGAGTAGTGGAATAGGACTATTTTGCTGCCTTGGATAACCTAAAGATTTGGTGCTTGATTGGTTGGTTATAGTCTGTTTTAATATAGGAATGTATTGAGGGGGGTTATAGACAATAGATATTAAGTTTTGGGAAAAACTTACTGGGTTTTGCGAAATCTGTTAACTGTGACATAAATTGCTGACCCATTGCTGAGTCATTGTTGTAGCAACTGGAACGAACCGAGGGGAATTAACCACCCAAATCTATTTTTCTCATATCTGAAATCCACCCAGAATTCTTTCATTTTAATCTCTGATTTTTAGTTTAATTAATTTGCTCATTTACATTTATTTTCAGAATTAATTACATAAATTTTCTCTTGATTTGGTTACTGAATTGTAAATTGTTATTAGTTGATATTGCATTATTTTTAGTTTAAAAGTCCCTGTGGAGACGAACTTTGATACTGTATCACTGTATTACTTGTTGTTGACTGTGTATACTTGCACATATTTTAATCGTTAGAATTTCCACAACAAGTTTTTGGCGCCGTTGCCGGGGACTTTTAAATTAAATTCTGTTTTATCAACTATTTTACAGTTTAATTTCATTGTTTTTAACCTTGTTGGTTCGGGTTGTGCAAACTCAGGTACCTACAGTGTATGAACCAGCAAGAGGACACTGAACTTGCTCCTATTGACCCCGAGATCGAACGAACTTTCAGAAAAAGGAGAAAGGATCAAAAGGCTAAAAGCTGAGGCACTATGGCTGAACGTGTTGATGATGAGGGGGATGGCCAGCAAGTTACTAATCCCATTGTTTTGGCGGATGACAGAGCCAGAGCAATACGGGAATACGCTGCCCCCATGTTTAATGAGCTAAATCCAGGCATTGTGAGGCCAGAAATACAAGCAGCTCAATTCGAGCTCAAGCCAGTGATGTTTCAAATGCTCCAAATCGTGGGGCAGTTTAGTGGGATGCCAATGGAAGATCCTCATCTCCATCTTCGTTCATTTTTGGAGGTGAGCGATTCTTTCAAGCTACAAGGAGTGAGTGAAGAGGCATTGAGGCTGAAGCTATTTCCGTTCTCTTTGAGGGACCAAGCTAGATCATGGGTCAACACCCTTCCTCCCGATTCCGTTATAAATTGGAATAACTTGGCTGAGAAATTTCTAAGAAAATACTTCCCTCCCACCAGAAATGCAAAGTTTAGAAGTGAGATTATGTCGTTTCAGCAGCTGGAAGATGAGTCCACTAGTGACGCGTGGGAGAGATTCAAAGAGCTTTTAAGAAAATGTCCACACCACGGTATCCCACATTGTATACAAATGGAGACATTCTACAATGGTCTCAATGTAGCCTCTCGAATGGTCTTGGACGCTTCATCCAATGGAGCCATTCTTTCCAAGTCTTACAACGAAGCATTTGAGATTTTGGAAAGGATTGCAAGTAATAACTATCAATGGTCAAACACTAGAGCTCCTACAAGTAGAAAGGTGGCGAGAGTTCTTGAAGTAGATGCATTAACGGCTCTAACAGCTCAAATGGCCTCAATGACCAACATCTTGAAGAATATGAGTTTGGGAGGAAATATTCAGCCAGCTGCTGCCATTCAAAGTGCAGAAGTATCGTGTGTGTATTATGGGGATGGGCATACTTTTGAGAATTGCCCTTCAAATCCAGCCTCAGTTTGCTATGTGGGTAATCAGAATTTCAACCGCAACAACAACCCATATTCTAGCGCTTACAATCCAGCGTGGAAGAATCATCCTAATCTGTCATGGGGGGGTCAAGGAGCAAGTTCAAGCACAGCACCAGCACAAGGAAGACAAGCATATCCACCAGGTTTTTCACAGCAGCCGAGACCTTCACAACATGTTCAAAACACCCAGCCTAATTCTTTGGAGTATCTAATGAGGGGGTATATGGCTAAGAACGATGCAGTAATACAGAGCCAAGCAGCTTCTCTTCGTAATCTTGAGATGCAGCTCGGCCAGCTAGCCAATGAAATGAAAACTAGGCCGCAAGGATCTTTGCCTAGTGATACAGAAAACCCAAGGAGAGATGGGAAAGAACACTGTAAAGCTATTCAGCTGGGGAATGGTAAAAATCTGGGAAATTCTGAGGAAATACTGGGTAGTGGAGAGCCCACTTCAATCCAAAGTGAAGGAGAAACAAGTAACAAAACTGCCCAGGAAATTGCTGAAACTGGCCCAGTTGCTACAGCAAATGGTCAGCAAACTGCTCCAGTAAATTCTGGTCCTAAACCGCCTCTTCCATTTCCGCAGTGATTTCGCAAACAACAACAGGATGGTCAGTTCAGAAAGTTTTTGGATGTACTGAAGCAGCTGCATATTAATATCCCCTTGGTCGAAGCATTGGAGCAAATGCCGAATTATGTCAAGTTCTTAAAGGGTATTTTGACAAAGAAAAGGCGATTGGGGGAATTTGAGACTGTAGCTCTCACAGAAGGATGTAGCGCGATGTTGAAAAGCAAGATCCCTCCTAAGTTAAAAGATCCTGGCAGTTTCACGATTCCGTGTTCTATTGGAGGTAGAGATGTTGGAAGAGCATTATGCGATTTGGGCGCTAGCATTAACCTTATGCCTATGTCAATCTTTAAAAAGTTGGGTATTGGTGAAGCACGACCCACGACTGTTACATTACAGCTTGCCGACAGATCCATGGCTCATCCCGAGGGCAAATCGAGGATGTTCTAGTCCAAGTTGATAAGTTTATCTTTCCGGCCGACTTCATCATTCTAGACTATGAAGCGGATAGAGAAGTGCCTATAATATTGGGTCGGCCCTTTCTTGCTACAGGGCATACTCTCATTGATGTACAGAACGGAGAACTTACTATGCGGGTGAATGACCAACAAGTCACTTTTAGTGTATTCAAAGCCATGAAGTTTCCGGATGAAGTTGAAGAATGCTCTAGAGTTGATGTTATTGACACTTTAGTGGCTGAAAGAATCAGTAGAAGTGTGGAAAAAGCTGCTATGGGTACCCAGATTTTTGTAAATGAGGAGGATTATAGTAGTGAGGAAGAGCAGATTATTACATGGGTGGATTCTTATCAACCAGTAAAGAAATTCAATAAAGTCTTTGAAGCTCTAAATCTGCCAGAATAGCACTTCCAGCCACCCAAACCATCTGTTGAAGAACCACCCCAGCTGGAGTTAAAGCCACTGCCAAGTCATTTAAAGTATGTGTACTTGGGCGACAATGATAGTTTACCTGTGATAATATCTAGCTGTCTGGAGTGTGTTGCTGAAGAGGCATTGCTGAAATTGCTGAAGCAGCATAAAAGGGCGATTGGATGGACAATGGCGGATATTCAAGGGATTAGTCCAGCGCTATGTATGCACAAGATCTTGCTGGAATCTGATTGTACTCACTCTGTGGAGCAGCAAAGGAGGTTGAATCCAGTAATGAAGGACGTGGTTAGAAAAGAAGTCATTAAGTGGCTTGATTATGGGATAATCTATCCGATTTCCGATAGCACTTGGGTTAGTCCTGTCCAATGTGTTCCGAAGAAGGGGGGTGTTACAGTAGTTACAAATGACAGCAACGAACTTATTCCTACTCGCACAGTTACTGGCTGGCGGGTTTGTATGGATTATAGAAAACTGAACAAAGCCACTAGAAAGGACCATTTCCCTTTGCCCTTCATCGACCAAATGTTGGACCGCTTGGCGGGTAAGGAGTTCTTTTGTTTTCTTGATGGGTATTCTAGGTATAATCAGATATCTATCGGGCCTGAAGACCAAGAGAAGACTACTTTCACCTGCCCATACGGCACATTCTCTTTTAGGAGGATGCCCTTTGGGTTATGTAATGCACCAGCCACATTTCAGCGGTGCATGATGGCTATTTTCTCGGATATGGCTGAGAGTGTCTTGGAGATATTCATGGACGATTTCTCTGTCTATGGGGATTCTTTTGAAGTTTTCTTGGAGAATTTAGAAAAAGTCTTAAAGAGGTGTGAAGAAACTCATCTAGTGTTGAACTGGGAAAAATGTCATTTCATGGTGCAAGAGGGCATTGTATTGGGGCATAAAGTGTCTAGCAATGGGATAGAGGTTGACAAGGCTAAACTAGAAGTTATTGAGAAACTACCAGCCCCTACCACGGTAAAAGGCATTAGAAGTTTCCTCGGCCATGCTAGCTTTTACAGGCGTTTTATAAAGGATTTTTCAAAGGTGTCCAAACCCTTATGCAGCTTGCTGGAGCAAAATAAGCCTTTTGAGTTTACTGCTGAGTGTAAAGAGGAATTTTTGAGATTGAAGTCAGCCCTTGTTACACCACCAGTGATCACAGCACCCGACTGGTCGTTACCTTTTGAACTTATGTGCGACGCCAGTGACTTTGCGATTGGAGCTGTTCTTGGGCAGCGGAAGAACAAAATTTTTCATTCTATTTACTATGCAAGCAAAACATTGGTGGACGCCCAGATTAATTACACTACAACTGAAAAAGAGCTGCTGGCCGTGATTTTTGCTTTTGAAAAATTTTGATCCTATCTTGTGGGGACTAAGGTTATTGTGTACACGGACCACTCTGCTATCAAGTATTTGATAGCCAAAAAGGATTCTAAATCGAGGCTTATACGTTGGGTTCTATTGCTGCAAGAATTTGATTTAGAAATCCGAGATAGGAAAGGCACTGAAAATCAAGTAGCGGACCATTTATCAAGGCTGGAAACTCACATTAACAGCAGCAAATCAGAGGCAGAATTGCAAATTCAGGACTCCTTTCCTGATGAACAATTACTAGTTGTGGAACAAGAGGAGGTACCATGGTATGCAGACATTGTAAACTTTTTAGTTGGGGGCGTACATCCACCAGATTTCAACAAACAGCAGCTAAAAAGATTCTTACATGATGCCAGATTTTATTACTGGGATGAGTCGTACCTGTATAAGCAATGCCCAGACCATATAATGAGAAGATGTGTCTCAGCAAATGAAGTTTCCAGCATCCTAGAACACTGCCATTCAGCTCCTTATGGCGGTCATTTTGGTGGGCAATGCACCGCTACCAAAGTATTTCAGTCAGGGTACTATTGGCCTTCTATCTTTAAGGATGCTCACGATTTTGTTCAACGTTGTGACCGCTGCCAGCGAGTGGGTAACATCTCAGCCAGGAATGAAATGCCTCTTAATTGCATTTTGGAGGTGGAATTGTTTGACGTATGGGGCATTGACTTTATGGGTCCTTTCCCGCAATCTTTTGGGAATCTCTACATTCTAGTGGCTGTTGACTATGTGTCAAAATGGGTGGAGGCAGTAGCTAGTCCTACGAATGATGCAAAAGTGGTTATGAAGTTCCTTCATAAACATGTGTTTACAAGATTCGGTACGCCAAGAGCTTTGATTAGCGATGAGGGGATGCACTTTGTAAACAAAGTCTTGGCTGCCCTATTGGCCAAATATAGTGTCAAGCACAAAATCGCCACTGCCTATCACCCGCAAACCAACGGGCAAGCTGAAATCTCTAATAGAGAAATCAAGGGCATTCTTGAAAAAGTTGTGAATCCCAGCAGGAAGGACTGGTCCCAACGATTAGATGATGTGCTTTGGGCATACAAGACAGCTTTTAAGACTCCTCTAGGCATGTCACCTTATCGTTTAGTCTTCGGGAAGGCGTGTCATCTTCCTGTGGAATTAGAACATAAGTCATTTTGGGCGTTGAAGAAGTTAAATTTGGATCTTGTAGTTGCTGGAGAAGCAAGAAAACTGCAGCTGAATGAGCTGGACGAGATGCGGCTGTTCGCCTACGAAAACGCCAAGCTATATAAAGAGAAAACAAAGAAGTGGCATGATCAAAGAATTAAGGAGCGGGTGTTTGAGAAGAACCAGAAGGTCTTGTTGTTTAATTCCAGGTTGAAACTGTTTCCTGGCAAGCTAAAATCCCGTTGGTCGGGCCCCTTCACAGTGACCGAAGTCTACCCTTTTGGAGCTGTTTTAATTCGAGAAGATCAGTCCGGGAGGGAGTTCACAGTTAACGGGCAGCGGTTAAAACACTATTGGGGAGGCGAGGTCAACCGAGAAAAGACCTCGATCTCCTTGAAGGATGCTTAAACAAATTGTAACTTGGGGTGCCTTACAAAAAGAAAAGAGAGGAAAGAACAGAATTGAAAATCAGAAGAAAAAAAAATGAGGAAAGAAAAATTCAATGGCACCCCTTAAAAAAAAAAAAAAGAGAGAAAATAAAAAGAAAAATATATATATATATATATTAGATAGGAATAAATTGTTCAGTGGAATTCTGAAAAGTGTGTTTTCTGTGCAGGTTAATTCTGGGACGGTTTCTAAGGAACTGGGCGAAAATTGAGTCTGGGAAGCAGAATTAAGTTTGGGGTGGAAAGTGTTGCCCAGTTGCTATAGCAACCACTCAGCAATTCTGGGCAGCAACTAAATGAGTCTGGGTCCAAAATAGAAGTATCGGGGTTTCATCGAGGCTGGTTGGTCCGAAAAGTGAGAAACTGGCACGTGCTTGAATAAAGGATTAAATGATTAATGAATTAAAGGTGCAATCATTGGGTGCATTTAAATTGTCAAAATTTTGGATTTTTGTGGACCCAGCAGCCCGTGGACTTTATAAAAAGAAATAAAGAAAGGGTCCATTTGACCCTATATTATATTGGGCTCCCAAGAATTAGTCAGCTGGGCCCCCTTGCAACAGTAGCTGACCCTATTCGGCCGACCCAATGACCCCACCATTGACCCAAGAAAGAAAAAAAAAAAAAACCTACCCCATTTTACCTACTGTCACTTTCATCTTCTACATCAACTTCACTCCCAGCCACCGCACCTCCCCATTTCGAGCACCAGTCCCCGCCCAGCTACCACCGAGCTCCGCCGCCCACGGACCTGCCACAACCCAAGTTCCACGACCACCACGTACCCCGTACCCCACTCCCAAGCATCCCGAACCATTTCCCATTTCACCATACCTCTACTCAGCACCAAACACACTCCAAAAAAAGCAACCCGAGCCCCACGACATAGAAATTTCTTCCATTCAATCATTTCTCTCGGCTAACCAAACACTAACCGAGCCTATCCCTCAGTCTAGCTCCAACTTCAAAATGCCGAGAACCGAGAAAGTCGCACACAAAGTGAAGAGGAGGCAATTCCATGAAGTGCAGAGGTTTTACTGTCCCACGGCCGAAGCAAAATACAACAACCAAGTGGTTAGTCGGGATCTGTATATTGAGAGAGGTTTGGTGGCCGAAAAAGCTGGAATAGAGGAGTTACCTGAGTGGTTACGTACCAGAATCAGTGAGAGGCGTTGGGAGAATTTTGTGGTGCAGCCCGAGCCCGCAGTAACCGAGCTTGTCTGAGAGTTCTATGCGAACTTTCTGTCTCAAGAGTGGCCCACTACGGTCATGGTTCGTGAAGTTGAAGTCCAGTTCAGTGCTGCAGCAATTAGCAGCTTATTTGAACTAGAATCCTTTGAGTGCTCGTTTACCCCATGCTGAGGGGAGGTGACAGGGGACGCACTAATAGAAGTTATGGAAACAATAGCTCAGCATGATTCTACCTGGGATGTGGACGAACACGACAACTTACATTTTCGGAAGACGGAATTGGAGCATGATCTTAAATGTCTGTACTCATTTGTTCAGATCACTCTCTGCCCTACTTCACATGATTCTACGGTGAACAAGGCTCGCGCCTTCATGCTCCATTGCCTGCAAAAGGGATTCCAAGTAGATGTCAGGACAGTGTTAGCTCAAGAGATCTTCGAGTGTTCCCAACGCGGAAAAGGGAAATTGTTTCTGCCTGCTACCATCACCGTTCTTTGCCGCAATGCTGGAGTTCCTGTGTGGCCTGAGGAGGGATTGCTCCATGCTAAGGCACCTGTCAGTTTTGGCCCATCCCGAGCTACCAAGGCCACCCGAGCCCCTGCCTCCTCCTCGGCCTCTGCTTCTGCCCCAGTTAATGATGCCCTCTTGGGGCGGTTTACTCAGTTCGAAGTGATGCAACAACAAATGCATCACTGACAAGCGGAGATGTGTAGCCGTTTGCAATCCTTCTGGCAGTATGAGCAGCAGCGCGATGGCATCATGGAGCGCTCCTTCAAGTAGTTCACTCCGAGAGTTGTTCCCCAATTCCCACCATTCCTGCAGCAGATTCTTGATCCTTGGATTGCGCAATCAGCGCCTGAGCCTAATCCGGATGCTCCTAACGAGGACTCCGAGTGAAGGGGGTTTCCTTGTCCTGTTAACAATTTTAATTTCTGTTCTGTTTTATGTTATTGTTGTTAGTTTTTTTTTTTTAATGTTATGTTTTAGACTATGTTTTTCGTTTTCTGTTTCTGTGTGGTTCTGTTATTGTTTGTTTGTTTGTGTGTGTCGTTGAGAGAGTTGAAAATATATTCCTGTGGCCTAGTGTTCTGCTCGATGATGATATTTTTCCATTCGCTCCATTCATGTAACTGCCTGGCTTTCTATGTTGCTTCTGCCTGTTTAATTGCTGGATATTATGGATGTTTCTCTTTAGTCTCTTTTCAATAGTGTATAATGTTGTTTTCCCACCATACTTTGAATTTTTTCCAATGATTGCTGAGTATATGCTATTAGCATCTAGAATTGGTTAGTGCATTTCCTTGAGGCGAAATCCTAGCTAGACTTATCCCTAAGACATGATTTAGGCCATCTTTGGACGTTTGAGCCTTTCTAGCCTTCCTTATAAGCATATTTTTCCCTTAGTCACCCATTTTTGAGCCGATTAGCCTATTCTTGTATTTCACCCGATCATACATACCCATTACCCCTATATTACACTTTCCATATATGTCCCAACTTGATTGCTATCACTTGTCAAAAAATTAATTGTCACACTAAGTTTGGGGTGAGTGCGGTGAGTGTAGCTTGTGGCGAGCTAATTCTTGATTACTATTTTAGCCACATTGGGGACAATGTTGGGTTGTAAGTTTGGGGTGGGGAATTAGTTCACAAGGCATGCCATTATTTATTTGCATTTTCTCTTGCTATATATCATGTAATTGTATCTCTCTTGTGTTGAATCTGGGTGGTTTGAAAGAAAAAAAAATTGAAAAATGAAAATTAAATAAAAAAAAAATCAGAAAAGCAAAGAAGAAAAAATATCTATTATGTGGTTATGAAAAAAAAAAACAAAAACAAAAAGGAAGAGAGATAGGAATAAAAATAGCAAGAAAAATAGATTACAACCACATGCCTTAGTGAGTAGAATTAATTATAGGGAAGTGAGTCAAAAGAGATAAATAATGAAGGAGAGGTTCGGTTTTTGACAAGTGAGGTGGTTAGGTTTAAGCTAGTAAAATATATCCTTTACCATACCCTAGCCCAAGCCTTACATTACAAGCTTAGTAAAGTCCTATTGATCAAGGGGATAAGTTTAGACTACATTAGTGGAGAGGAGTGCACTAATTCAACTTATGGAGCTATTATGAATGAAAAAATCAAAGGGTGATTGTAGAGAAATTCAAAGTTCGGTGGGATGCAATTTTATACACTATTGATTAGATGACTCTAGAGAGATGTTAGTGATATCCAGTGAGAAAAATTTGAAAGGGCAGCATATACGGTTAAGGCAGAAACATTTCTTTATTCCACTTAATTCCATTTTTCTGAGAGCATCAATGTTCACTAGGCCATTTTGAATTCTTTTCAATCTCTCATCTGTTATTGGTGTGTTGTGTGTTGTTTATTGTGTTTACTATTGTGTCATCATTACTCGAGGACGAGCAATAGGCTAAGTTTGGGGTGTTGATAACTCTAGGATTTAGAGTTATTTTCACATCTTTAAACTTAATTTTCAAACCAAAACAAAAGAGTAATGAGTTGTAAGTAGTGTAATTGTGTCCATTTAGTGTATATTTGTATCAAGGGACTGTGTATCTGTATTATCATATTTTTCTTAGTGATTTATGTAGTTTCGTGTTTATGTTAATCAGGAAAGGAGGCTAAAGCAGGTGATTGGGAACTTTGGACCATGAAGAGGAACAATTCTGGAAAGAGCATGTTGCTGTATTCTTAATGCTGTAGCAAACCTATCGTAACAATTGGCAAGGACCAGTGAAGAAACATGACAAATTCCAGCTGGACTTAATGAAGAATAAGTGATGCCTAGGTGGCGAGAATGTTGTACAATGAGTCAGCTGGATGGTGTGGCAAAGGACAAGAGGGCACAATTGACTTTGACTTACTAATTAGGGTAAACCAAGTACCCTAAAGAGGAGGCAGCCGGAAATAGAAGGACACACCCCTCATTTTTGAGAAGCCTAGATATTTTCACGGAAGAAAAGTACAGAGAGAAGCAGAAAGAAAGAAGAAGAAGGGAGTACGAAATAAGAGAGAAAAAGAAGGCAGACGCCTAAGGGGGACTAGAGCTCAACACTCAATTCTCTCTAATCTCTATTTCTCTTTAATTTTGTATTATTTTCTCATCTCAATTTCTGTTCAAACTTCATGGAAATATTCTGTACTGGTCTTATGTTTATAATTTCAGCTATGAACTAACACCCTAAAGATTTGGGTGGTTATGAACCCTTATGTATGAACTAAATTTCTAAATGCATGGTTAAGTTGTTTATGTCATAGTTCAATTGAATGTGTTGTAATGATAAGTGAATGTTAATTACTGGCCATTTTTAGCATTTATTAAGTTAGATCTAGCTTGGAAAAGGGAAGTCTAGCTGAACTCATTCAATTGATGCAAGAAACTTACCTAGTTTTAGGTGATTTTGAGTAGTGGAATAGGACTATTTTGCTGCCTTGCATAAACTAAAGATTTGGTGCTTGATTGGTTGGTTATAGTCTGTTTTAATATAGGAATGTATTGAGGGGGGTTATAGACAATAGATATTAAGTTTTGGGAAAAACTTACTGGGTTTTGCGAAATCTGTTAACTGTGACATAAATTGCTGACCCATTGCTGAGTCATTGCTGTAGCAATTGGAACGAACCGAGGGGAATTAACCACCCAAATCTATTTTTCTCATATCTGAAATCCACCCAGAATTCTTTCATTTTAATCTCTGATTTTTAGTTTAATTAATTTGCTCATTTACATTTATTTTCAGAATTAATTACATGAATTTTCTCTTGATTTGGTTACTGAATTGTAAATTGTTATTAGTTGATATTGCATTATTTTTAGTTTAAAAGTCCCTGTGGAGACGAACTTTGATACTGTATCACTGTATTACTTGTTGTCGGCTGTGTATACTTGCGCATATTTTAATCGTTAGAATTTCCACAACAAGTTTTTGGCAGAATAGACACAGAAGAATCTGAGGTTCGTCTGGTCAGATAAGTATGAGAATAACTTCCAAGAACTGAAGTGGTGGCTGATTACTACTCTAGTGTTAAGTCTTCCTTCGGATGGAGGGAAGTTTGTAGTATATTGTGACGCATCGAGATTTGGATTGGGATGCGTATTGATGCAGAATGAGAAGGTTATTGCCTATGTGTCACGGTAGCTGAAGGAGTATGAGCAGCGGTACCCTACCCATGATCTGGAGTTGGCAGCAGTGGTGTTCGCACTGAAAGTTTGGCGACATTACTTGTACGGGGAGAAGTGCAAGATATACACCGATCATAAGAGCTTGAAGTATTTCTTCACCCAGAAGGACTTGAATATTAGGTAGAGATGTTGGCTACAGTTGGTAAAGGGTTATGATTATGATATCTTTTACCACCCAGCGAAAGCCAATGTAGTGGCAAATGTGTTGAGCAGAAGTGGCCCAGGACAGTTATTTAGCTCTATACAGATATCAAACGAGTAGGTAGAAGAGATGGCTAGAGCAAGGATAGAACTTGTAGTGGGCCTGTTGGCCAACATTACTTTACAGTCGACCCTTTTGGAGAGGATAAGAGAGGGTCAGATGGATGATGCACAGTTGCAGGAGGTTAGAGGGAATATCCTTGCTAGAGTGGCTAAGGACTATTCCATTTTAGAGACTGGTTTATTACAGTATAAGGATTGAATTTGTGTCTCAAAAAATGTGAGTATTAGACGAGACATACTTGATGAATCCCATACTACACCATACTCACTCCATCCAGGCACCATGAAGATGTATGAGGATCTGCGGACGTTATATTGGTGGCCTGGGATGAAGAAGGATGTAGTGGAGTGCGTGACCAAATGTTTGACCTGTCAGCAGGTGAAGGCTGAGCATCAGTGACCAACGGGGTTGCTACAGCCTTTGGGTATTCCCAAATGGAAGTGGGAGGACATTACTATGGATTTTGTGGGAGGTTTGCCTAGGACAGTGGGGTTACATGACTCAATGAGGGTTATTGTAGACAAATACACCAAGGCAACTCACTTTCTACCAGTGAGGACGACCTATACTATGGATTAGTACGCGTAGTTGTATGTGAGGGAGATTGTACGTATCCATGGGGTTCCCAAATCTATAGTATCAGACGGGGATCCAATATTTCCCTCCAAGTTTTAGGGTGGTTTGCAGAAGGCTATGGGGACTCAGCTGAAGTTCAGTGCAGCCTTTCATCCTCAGACAGATGGACAGTCTGAGAGGACGATTCAGGTATTGGAAGACATGATTAAAGTGTGTGTATTAGACTTTGAAGGGTCATGGAGTAAGTACCTTCTGTTGATTGAGTTTTCATACAATAACAGTTATCAATCAACAATTGGGGTAGCTCCATATGAGATGTTGTACAGAAGGAGATGTAGATCTCCCTTTCATTGGGATGAGATGGGTGAGAGGAAGTATTTTGGACCATAGTTGGTTCACAAGACAAGTGAAGCTATTGAGAAGATCTAAGCTCGAATGCTCGCTTCGCAGAGTAGACAGAAAAGCTACACTGATCCTAAGCGTAGGGACGTGGAGTTCCAGGTAGGGGACCACATGTTTCTATGAGTGTCACCAATGTGAGGGGTGAGGAGGTTTGGAAAAAAGGGCAAGCTCGGCCCTAGATTCATAGGACCTTTTGAGATCATGGAGAGGATCGGGCAGGTGGGCTATAGATTGGCTCTGCCACCATTGTTATCAGGGGTTCACGATGTACTCCCCCATTTATATACTTTGGAACTACGTCTAACACACGACTCATTTATTGAAGTATGAGGATTTGGAGTTGCAGACAAATTTGACATATGGAGAGCTACCAATTCAAGTCCTAGACTGAAAAGATAAGGTTCTACGGAACAAGATGATTCCTCTAGTCAAAGTGTTATGGAAGAATATCAATATCGAGGAAGTGACCTGGGAGCTTGAGTCAGCTAGGCGGGATCAGTATCCCAAGATATTCAAGTCAATTTCAAGGAGGAAATACTCAATAGGAGGGGATAGTTGTAATGACCCAAAATTGTTAATAGGGCTTAGGGCATTGATTAGCGTGCCGAGAGGGAATAATTGGATATATGTATGTTTAATTGGTTAAATGTATGACTATGTGGCATGCATGATTAATATGATTAAATGAATATATTATATGCATGTTTAAGAGTATTAGATGTGCATGTGGGCCCTTTATAGCTTATAAGGGCATATTTGTAATTTTGGCCTATTGAGGGCATAAATGTAACTTTATGTGATATTTGGTTGAGACCACATTATTATGTGGATATATTTGCAGTTCATGGCTCGAGACGGTTCTTGTGAGCAGATTAGCGAAATAGTCACATCATGGTTAAAATACCCGGCTCGGGGGAGCCTGGGGGTGTTTTGGGAATGTATAAAATATTTTGGGGTTTATTGGGTAACGAATAAATATTTGGCAATTAATTAGACGTGATGGGGTTGATTGGTTAACAGTAGAAACACTTGAAGAATTAGCGGGAAAATGGGGCGGAATGACCATTTTAACCCTTAGAACAAAGTAGAGAGCTAAGTGATTCAAGGGGTAATTTGGCCTTTTTTTGTTAAGAGTTTAACCCAGGGGTAAGTCTAGACTCAACCAAACCACCCAAGTGTTCTGAAATCACAGCTCTCTCTCTCTCTCCCTCATACACGTATTCCCCTCTCTCTCTCTCTCTCTCCTTGTGTATTGAAGCTGAAGAAAAACATAAGGAAATTCAAGGTTTTGGGCTGGTTTGAGGAAGGGGAAAACAAGGCTAAGGTCAATCAAAGGATTTTGGGAAGTTTAGACCATCAATTCAGGTAAGAGTTCCAATCCTACTCTACTGATTTAAGCTGAGTTATTTTGGAGTTTAAAACTTGTGTAAATTATGGGTTTTGGTTGAATTTGGGTGTTTAAATAGGAGTAAGAATTGATTATAAGCTAGATGTAATGTTAAGACTAAAAGGATGGGAATTTTGGGCTTGAATTTGAGTTTAGCTGCAAGTTTGGGGTGGAATTTGAGGTTAGGTTCGTGGAAAAACGTTGAGAAAAATTGGTTTTTCTAGGTTTAGGGGCTCGGGTCGCGGCCCTGTTCTTCAGGCGTCGCGGCCTGGTGCGATATTTTTGCTATGCAAGTGCACACAGTCGCAATTCGTAATAAAATGGTAAAACCAAGTATCATCCTCAACGACTGATTTATCAATTATCAGTCAATTAATTTCTTATTTTATTTGATGAATTGAAATTCTTGATTTTTTTGTAAAAACAGCAAGAGAAACTATAAAGTGCAGAAGCAATAATTGAAAATTGAATGGAATAACAACTAATAGAAAAACTTTTAATTTAATCACTGAGAAACAATTAGGATATTTAGTCTCATCAACTATCCTCCCTATTATTCCCTAATGCAAAGTGTGAATTCTTCTTCTTTTTACCTAATTCAATTAACAAGTTGATACAGCAGCCTATAATCATACTATGAATTATAAACTCAACCTAGGTAACAATTTCCTATATTTCTATGGTAAATTGAACGACAAATGTAGCATTAATCTCGAAAACATAATAATAGTTACACAATTAATTCAGATACTTTCGTTCTAAATTAGAATTATGTCCAATATAACCACAGCAAAATTAAATCTCACTTCTCAGATTTTGACTTAAAAACATATGTATATGACTAAAGATGGCCAATCAATAATCAATCTATAAAAACAGGTTATATGGAATTGAAGAAGATTGAAGAAGAAGAAAATTGAAATTGCATTAGTTCATAACAGGGATTCAAGTGATTCAATTAAACATCCTAAACAGAAAATTAGTTCATAGTCATAATGCTAATCACAACAAAAAATAAAGATAACATCAAGAAGAAGAAGAAAAACATGTAGAAATACTCTAAGTCTTCAGCCTTCAAAACCAGCTCTCATCCCTAATCCGTACGTCTCCCTTTCTCTTCTCTTTTTTCGCCATATTAAAACCTAGGACTCAAATTTTAAAGAGGCGGGACGTGGCTCTACATACACTATGCCGCGGCTCGTGTCCAATTTCCTGGGCAAAATGTCCTCTTCATGCCGCGGCATTAGTCAGCCATGCCGCGGCCCGTGTCGACGAAATCTGGGTTGATGCTCTTCAATGCCGCGGCCCTCTCTAGCCATGCCGCGGCCCTTGGATTTTCTTCAAAACATTGGTTCTGTTTCCCACCTATCCGCGGCTCTACTTTGCTCATGCCGTGGCTCTTAAGAGATTTCTCAATTTTTCGAGTTTTTATCCCAAAAATTCACCAACACTTCCAAATTATGTTGAGAACCATTCTTCCTCGAAATATGATGAAAAACTTGGTTATTTCTTCCATTTCTTTGACATTTTCTTCCAAGAGCTCAATTCTTCCTGATATTCACAAAGACAGACAAACAAAGCATAAACCCGCACTAAATGATAGAAAAACAAAATAAAAGACTACTAAAACATCACCAAAACATGATAAAAACTAGACTCAACAAACTCCCCCAAACTTAACATTTACTCGCCCTCGAGTAAAGACCAAGTTAAACTAACAAAAAGAAACAAACACAAAACGAACAAGCTAAACCAACATTACCATCTACACTACTTTGCCAAAACTCATGAAATCTCAATTGCAATATTTATAACCAGAATTTCAGCTCAATTGCCTTAAAGTCCAATTTGTAAAGTTCAATTAGGGAAATCAATAATATATCACGAAAATGACTACAACACTTGGACTCTAACATATGTACTCAACTCATTCCAGACAATTCCACAAACCAATTTTTCAATATGCTTGCATTACTTGACCTTCTCCACTAATGTCAATAACAAGTGTTTTGAAATCAAAAGGACGTTCACAGGTTATAGTGTTAGGCTTAGGCAAGGGTAGATGAAATTGTCATTTAGGCTCAATCGTTACCATAAGCATAAAAACCTTGAAACCAGCCAAATTTCTCTTCACCACACCAAAAATCACCCTTTTTAACAATTATAGAGAGAGATTACCACACTTTCATCATTTTCTTCTTTTCTTTTCATATCATTTTTTTTTCAAATCACACTCCCCCAAACTTAATATTTTCTATATAAATAAAATCAAGGAGTGTGACAAATTGATTTGTTTTTTTTTTTTTTCATAATCTAAAAACTTCTCTCTCTCTTCTTTTTGTACAATCATACTACATTCAAATCATACCAATACCTCACTATTTTTCGTTCTTCCTTCCCACAAATTATATGCTTATGATAACAAAGGAAAAGGAAAAAAAATAATGAAGTTAGGAAATTTAGGCTCAAATAGTATAATCAAGAAAAAAAACCAAGTTTAAGGCTCAAAAAGGGTAACTAAGGATAATTAAATCAAGGTTGGCTTGAAAGGCACAATCGATCCAATAAAATTGCCTAAATCACTTTTCTAAACACACGTCATCAAGGATTTCTCCTCAAAGGCCAAATAATGCAAGTTCTATCAAATTCAAATTGTCATTCCACCAACCCTAGTCAAACACATATAATAAAATCCAAAATGTTGCATTTTCAAAACATATTAAAAATTTCCCACAAAACTTTTTAAATTAAACTCTAAAACAATTTAACCAAGCACACAGTTGAATTGAATTTCATTTTCACAAGCAAATACAAAGCAACAACAGACACGAATGATGGTTTAACAGTTACACTAAACAACACAGAAAATAACACAACAGACTAAAAACTAAACTAAACAACGCACAAAACAAAAATAAAACAAAATATGCTCCCCCCCAAACTAAAGATGCACAGTGTCCCCAATGTGATAAAGAAAAGGACAAGGGAAGAGAACTTACCTGACGCCACATCAGTATGGCGGAGGAGGTGGTGGAGGCGGCCACTGGTATGGAGAGTACTATGGCGGAGGAGTGAAGTAATTCTCATCAGCAGAGCTCATAGTCCACCTCGTTACTAAAGCATTCAACTCCTCAATGTTAACCCGCCCATACTCATTTTGTTGCACCATGAAGTCATTATAGTGCTAATTTTGCGCATGATGTGATTGGATTAAGTACTGATTTTGTTGAATAAGGTAATCCAATCGAGCATGTGTGCGTTGCGTGTGCTCATCAATCGGTCCACCAATTGCCAAATTCGAAGGTGGGTTACTGGGACCTGCTGCATCTGCTTCCTCTTCCTTAGCTGGATCAATGTCCACTGGTTCATCAGCCCGGCTATGCTTGTTTTGCTGGCTAGAGGCACGTGGAGTAAGAGAGGCCGAAAGGAATGCCGTAAACATAGTCTGATTGATTGCCCCCATTGGCCTCCGGACTAGATCGCTTGGGTAGACTGGTACCTCATAAGTGTTGCATAGGGTCGAGAGGAAGGTACCATGGGCAACACCAGCTGTAGTATTGAATCTGCTGATGTTGCGAATGCTATAGCGAATTATTCGGCCCACATCAACCTTCATTTAGGTCATGATAGCATAAACCAACAAGCAGCGCTCTCTATCAACAGAAGACAGATGAGAGGTCGGCAATACTCGTGAACTTACAAAATAAACCCATGCCATCGCAATTGGATTGAGCTGCCACCTGTACAACTCTTTGGGCTTTCCATTATGATAGTTGAAACGTGCACCTTCCACACTCAGAACTGCAGCCACAGCATCATAGTCTGGCTCATCAAAATGGGCCAACTGCCAATGTTCATCCTCTTGTGCAGACAATGAAGGGAGGTCTAGTAATTGGTTAAATGAATAAGATGTCGTAGGCACCAATTTACCCCTGACAAAATTGTTCTGTTCTGCATCAAGATATGGGAAGTTGGAAAAGAATTCATACATCTGAGAGCAGTTGGTTGGTCCCACATAGGTAGAGTCGCAAAAGAAACCCCAATTACGTCGCAATATTTCAGCTCTGATGATATCATAGGCAGGGTTTTGTACCACGATTGCCTCATGAAGCTTAAATCCCCTTTCCCTTACCACAGATCTCTTATGAATCTTTTTAAACAAGTCAGCTGCCTCCTTATTGACAAATAATTTCGTGTCAATACAAGAACAAACTAAACCCCCTAATTGGTTTTCAAGAACTTGAGTACAATTTCCCCTTGGTGTCACTCCCCCAAAACTTTCTGATTAACAAAATCAACAGCCCAACCACTAATTCCCAGAAAAATAATTGACAAACCCCTTAAATGTCTCACAAGAAAAGCATAGGACTATCCACAATACCACAATGTAATCTATTATCCAATCAAAAACACTAGAATAGATATGAGACACTTACTTGAATGGCACAAAACTTCTTCTTTTTGTCTCTTTGGCTGATGGAAGTCTCAAGAATTAGAGAGAAAAGGAGGTTTGAGTAGGATGGTAGATTGTGAAAGTGAAAGTGAATGAGAATATGGCTGATTTAGGGCTTTTTACCCCAGATTTCGGACACAGGCCGCGGCATTACTTTGACCATGCCGTGGCCCGCATCAACTTTTCAGCCTAGAATGTCGCGGCATCATGGTATCTATGCCGTGGCCCGCCTCGATTTTCTGGGAAAAATTGGGTTTCAATGTCGCGGCCCTCCTTATCCATGCCGCGGCCCGCCCCTAGACTTCAAAATTCGTGGGCCTCTGGAACCCCCAATGTCGTGGCCCTTAAGGATTCTCCATATTTTTTTATTTTTTTGAGATTTTTTTTTATTTTTCACGTTTTTCACGATTCTAACAGTCCAAAGATAAAACAAAAATCCATTGTTTACAAATACAAAAGTAAAATAAATAACAAGTAAAACATAGGGTGCCTCCTACAAGCGCTGTCATTAACGTCATTTAGCCGGACGCTGAACCCTTCTTCAGAGAGGCTTTAGAAGGAGGATAGACTTCGCTTGATCAAAACTACCACCCAAGTCGGGCTTCAATCTCTGACCATTGACTTTAAAGGAATCACCTGAGTTGCCCCAAACTTCTACAGAACCATATGGAAAAACTTGAACAACATTGAATGGCCCTGACCATCTTGACTTCAATTTGCCAGGAAACAGTCGCAGTCTTGAATTAAAAAGAAGTACCTGCTGCCCTGGTTGGAACTCTTTTCTGATTAATTTCTTGTCATGCCAAGCCTTTGTTCTCTCTTTATAAATCTTGGCATTCTCATAAGCCTCATTTCTGAACTCGTCAAGTTCATTCAGTTGCAACAGCCTTCGTTCACTAGCGGCACTCCAATCAAAATTCAACTTTTTCATAGCCCAGAATGCCCTATGTTCCAATTCAACTGGCAGATGACATGCTTTACCAAACACCAACCTGTAAGGAGACATTCCTATTGGTGTTTTGAATGCTGTTCTGTAAGCCCAAATCACATCATCTAACTTTTTCGACCAATTTTTCATCGAACTGTCAACGGTCTTCTCAAGGATGCTTTTGATTTCTCTGTTTGAAACTTCAGCTTGCCCATTTGATTGAGGATGGTAAGGCAAAGCTTTTTGATGATATACTCCATAGCGAGCCAGCAATGCATCAAGTTGTTTATTCACAAAGTGTTTCCCTTCATCACTAATCAGAGCTCGGGGAGTGCCAAATCTAGTAAAAATATGTTTATGCAGAAAATTAAGCACAGTTTTACCGTCATTGGCTCTAGTTGCTGCAGCCTCCACCCATTTGGATACATAATCCACTACCAATAGAATATATTCATTGTTGTAAGATGGTGGAAAAGGCCCCATGAAATCGATGCCCCATACATCAAACAGTTCCACTTCAAGAATCCCCTGTAAAGGCATTTCATTTCTCCTTGAGATATTACCAATTCGCTGACATCTATCACAAGCCTTGACAAAAACATTGGCATCCTTGAATAATGAAGGCCAATATAAACCACTTTGTAATACCTTGGCCGCCGTTCTTGATGCTCCAAAGTGCCCTCCACATTGTTGAGTGTGACAATGATTAAGAATGGACTGCATCTCTTCTTCAGGAACACACCTTCTGATAATCTGATCAACATAGTGCCTATAACGAATCGGTTCCTCCCAATAGTAGTGTTTCACCTCAGAAAAGAATTTCTTTAATTACTACTTTGAAATTTCAGGAGGCACAATCTTTGCAACCAAGAAGTTCACTATGTCAGCAAACCAAGGGACAGCTAAAGTCCCACTCACCCCAAACAACTGCTCATCAGGAAAGTGATCATTGATTTGCACCGCTTTCTTATTTTCAGTCTCCTCCACCTCAAGTCTAGAGAGATGATCAGCTACCACATTCTCACTCCCCTTCTTATCACGAATTTCCATGTAAAATTCTTGAAGCAAAAGAATCCATCTAATCAGGCGGGGCTTGGCATCTTTCTTTGACATCAAGTATTTAATAGCAGAGTGATCAGTGTAGACAATCACTTTGTTACCAATCAGATATGGTCTAAATTTGTCACAAGCAAACACAATAGCTAGCAGCTCTTTTTCTGTAGTAGCATAATTCAGCTGAGCATCATTTAGAGTCCGACTAGCATAATAATAGACCTGAATACCTTGTCAATCTGCTGTCCCAAAACTGCCCCCACTGCGTAGTCACTGGCATTACACATCAACTCAAAAGGTAATTCCCAATTCGGAGCTATCACAATTGGAGCAGAAATAAGCTTTTCCTTCAAGAAATTGAAAGCCCTCAAACATTCGTCATTAAAATCAAAGACAACTCCATTCATAAGCAGATTTGAGAGGGGCTTGGACACTTTAGAGAAATCTTTTATGAATCTTCGATAGAACCCAGCGTGACCAAGAAAAATTCAATGGTAGAAATTTTTGCTCAATCTACCTCAATTCCCTCACTTGAAATTTTATGGCCAAGAACAATCCCCTCTTTCACCATAAAATGGTATTTCTCCCAATTCAACACCAGATTAGCCTTCTCACAACGACGCAGAACGTTCTCCAAGTTACCCAAACAGAGGTCGAATGATGTGCCAAAATCAGAGAAATCATCCATGAATATCTCAATACACCGGTCTACCATGTCTGAAAATATGGCCATCATTCATTGTTGAAATGTTGCAGGGGCATTACATAGTCCAAATGGCATTCTCCTGAAAGCAAATGTGCCATAAGGACATGTAAAGGTTGTTTTCTCTTGATCCTCTGGTACAATAGCGATCTGATGATACCCAGAATACCCATCCAAGAAACAGTAGTAGCTATGGCCTGCCAATCTGTCAAGCATCTGATCAAGGAAAGGCAAAGGAAAATGATCCTTCCTTGTTGCCTTATTGAGCATGCGGTAGTCTATACAAATCCGCCACCCCGTTACAGTTCTTGTTGGAATGAGTTCATTGTTCTCATTTTTCACCACACTCATTCCACCCTTCTTAGGTACCACTTGCACAGGGCTCACCCATGCGCTATCAGAAATTGGGTAGATCACCCCAACATCCAACCATGTAAGAATTTGCTCCAGTACTACTTCCTTCATGGCTGGATTGAGTCTCCGCTTGGCCTCTATCGATGGCTTGCTATTCTCCTCCAATAAAATTTTATGCATCACTGTCGATGGGCTTATTCCTCTAATATCCGCCAAGGTCCACCCAAGGGCCAATATATGCTCCCTTAGAACCCTCAACAGTTTCTCCAATTCTATCTTTGACAGGTCAGCTAACACAATGACAGGTAAAGTTTCATTCTCTCCCAAATAAGCATATCGCAAGTGATCTGGGAGGACCTTTAATTCCAACGGCGGTGGCTGCTGAATGGAGGTTAGCGGTTTATCAGTCGCATCTGCTAATTCTTGAAACTTCTTCCAATATGGTAAGAAAGAGTTTATCCAGTTTACACATTCTCTGATCTCAACATCATCATCATCATCATCGCCCTCATCACCCAATCATACTGCCTCTAAGGCATCACTACTCATCCTTCTCTTGGAGACTGCCTTTTCTATCACATACACACTAAAGCAACTGTCACTAGCCACCGGATACTTCATAGACTTGAAGACATTAAAGACCACCTCATCTCCTTGAACTCTAAGCTTAAGCTCTCCTTTGTGAACATCAATAAGAGCTTGGCCTGTGGTTAGAAATGGCCTACCGAGAATAATTGGGACATATGTGTCCTCCTCCATGTCCAGAATGATAAAGTCAGCTGGAAATATGAACTTATCCACCTTCACAAGAACATCCTCAATAATACCTCGTGGATGTGTTAACGATCGGTCTGCGAGCTATAAAGTGACAGTTGTTGGTTTTGCCTCCCCCAAACCAAGTCTTTTAAACACAGATAAGGGCATCAGATTGATACTTGCCCCCAGATCACATAAGGCGTGCTTGCATTCAAACTTGCCAATGGTGCAAGGTATGGTAAAGCTCCCCGGATCTCTCAGCTTTTGGGGTAACTTCCTTTGTAAAATCGCGCTGCACTCTTCAGTGAGTGCTATAGTCTCATAGTCCTCCATCCTCCTTTTCTTTGACAGAATCTCTTTCATGAATTTAACATAGCTGGGCATCTGCTCCAAGGCCTCAGCAAAAGGAATGTTTATGTGCAGCTTTTTAAACAGCTCTAGAAACTTAGAAAATTGTTTATCAAGTGTAGTCTTTCTAAACCTCTGAGGGTATGGAACTCGAACTGGCTACTCAATAACAACTGGTGGACTCTGTTCTGACTGCTGATGGTCTTCAGTAACCCTTTTTGAATCAGACTGTTCACCCATCTCTTTATTCTGAACCACTGCCTGTGGAGGTCTAGGCTGCTCAGTTTGCTTCCCACTCCTTAGAGTAATTGCCTGAACTTGCTCCTTGGGGTTGACTTCAGTATTACTGGGCAAATTTCCCTGGGGTCTGTTATTGAGCATATTGGCCAACTGCCCAACTTGTGTCTCAAGGTTTCGAATAGAGGATCTGGTCTCAGTCATAAATTGAGTCTGAGTATTAGTGAGTGTCAACAAGGCAGCTTGCAGTTCATTAGGCCTCTCAGGTTGAGGCATTGATTGTTGAGGCCTAGGCTGTTGTTATGACGAAGCTTGATGCATAGGTGGCTGAGGCATGTTATTATGAAATTGGCCCTGAAACTGAGGTTGTTGGCCTTGATTATTCTTCCACGAAAAATTGGGATGATTTCACCACCCAGGATTGTAAGTATTGGAGAATGGGTTATTGCGTGGCCTTTGAAAGTTTCCCACCGCTTGAACTTGAGCATGATCCATTGGGGTGTTATTATTCATACAGATAGGGCACTGATCGACAAAATGAGCACCACCACACATTTCACACCTCACTGCCATCTGAACCGCATTAGCAAATACACTGCTCTGTTGTAACTGCTTTGTCAAAGAGGCTACTTGCGCTGTTAGAGCAGTGATTGCATCCAGCTCATGCACCCCAGCTACCTTTCTGACTCCTGATGAGCTTTCCTCAGACCACTGATGATTGTTTGTGGCCATGTCCTCTAGCAGCTCATAAGCACCAATTGAACTCTTGCTCATAAAAGTGCCACCCGCTAGAGCATCAATAATGGTTCTGGTTGTAGGACATAAACCGTTGTAGAAATTCTGTACTAGCATCCACTGTCCAATGCCATGATGAGGACATCTTCTCAGGAGTTCCTTAAACCGTTCCCAAGCTTCATACAATGACTCTCCGTCATTCTGGCAAAAGTTATTGATCTCTCCCCTCAATTTAGCAGCTTTGGACGAAGGGAAGAATTTAGACAAAAATTTATGAGCTAGATCTTGCCAGGTGAGAATAGAATTTGGTTGCAGCGAGTTCAGCCAACTTTTAGCTCTGTCCCTCAGAGAAAATGGGAAAAGCCTAAGCTTGATTGCATCGTCACTCACCCCATTATATCTGAAGGTTCCACACAACTCCAGAAAATTGGACAAATAGGTGTGAGGATCTTCAGAAGGTAACCCATTGAATTGCACAGAGGACTGCACCATTTGTAGAATAACGGGCTTGATTTCAAAGTTGTTGGCCTCTACAGCTGGTGGGCGTATACTATTTTGTACTCCCGTCAGAGTGGACAGTACATAATCCCTCAGGCTCCTCTCAGCATTGTTCTGAGCCTGACCCCCTTGTACAATTCCAGGAATTAGAACATTCCTGCCATCCCCTTCATTCTGTGCCATCTTCACAGATTTCTGGGCCTCCTTCTTGTTCTTTCTGATTTGCTTGCAAGACTCTTCAATCTCAGGATTCAGAGGAACAAGGGTGTCTTTTCCTCTTCTGCCACGCATATACCAAAATTCACCTGAGATAGACAAATTAAGCAACTAAACAGATTAGAAACAAGAGAAATTAAAATCAAATTAGAATAAAAATTAATTAGACTGATATTGATAATTATTTTTAGTCCCCGGCAACGGCGCCAAAAACTTGTTGCGATATTTTTGCTATGCAAGTGCACACAGTCGCAATTCGTAATAAAATGGTATAACCAAGTATCGTCCTCAAGGACTGATTTATCAATTACAAGTCAATTAATTTCTTGTTCTATTTGATGAATTGAAATTCTTGATTTTTTTGTAAAAACAGCAAGAGAAACTATAAAGTGCAGAAACAATAATTGAAAATTGAATGGAATAACAACTAATAGAAAAACTTTTAATTTAATCACTGAGAAACAATTAGGATATTTAGTCTCATCAACTATCCTCCCTATTATTCCCTAATGCAAAGTGTGAATTCTTCTTCTTTTTACCTAATTCAATTAACAAGTTGGTACAGCAGCCTATAATCATACTATGAATTATAAACTCAACCTAGGTGACAATTTCCTATATTTCTATGGTAAATTGAACCACAAAGGTAGCATTAATCTTGACAACTTAATAACAGTTACATAATTAATTCAGATACTTTCGTTCTAAATTAGAATTATGTCCAATATAACCACAGCAGAATTAAATCTCACTTCTCAGATTTTGACTTAAAAACATATGTATATGACTAAAGATGGCCAATCAATAATCAATCTATAAAAACAGGTTATATGGAATTGAAGAAGATTGAAGAAGAAGAAAATTGAAATTGCATTAGTTCATAACAGGGATTCAAGTGATTCAATTAAACATCCTAAACAGAAAATTAGTTCATAGTCATAATGCTAATCACAACAAAAATTAAAGATAACATCAGGAAGAAGAAGAAAAACATGTAGAAATACTCTAAGTCTTCAGCCTTCAAAACCACCTCTCATCCCTAATCCGTACGTCTCCATTTCTCTTCTCTTTTTCTGCCATATTAAAACCAAGGACTCAAATTTTAAAGAGGCGGGTTGCGGCTCTACATACACTATGCCGCGGCCCGTGTCCAATTTACTGGGCAATAGGTCCTCTTCATGTCGCAGCATTAGTCAGCCATGTCGCGGCCCGTGTCGACGAAATTTGGGTTGATGCTCTTCAATGTCGCGGCCCTAGGATTTCCTTCAAAAGATTGGTTCTGTTTCCCACCTAGCCGCGGCTCTACTTTGCTCATGCCATGGCTCTTAAGGGATTTCTCAATTTTTCGAGTTTTTATCCCAAAAATTCACCAACACTTCCAAATTATGTTGCGAACCATTCTTCCTCGAAATATGATGAAAAACTTGGTTATTTCTTCCATTTCTTTGACATTTTCTTCCAAGAGCTCAATTCTTCCTGATATTCACAAAGACAGACAAACAAAGCATAAACCCGCACTAAATGATAGAAAAACAAAATAAAAGACTACTAAAACATCACCAAAACATGATAAAAACTAGACTCAACACGACCCGCATGAGTTCTGGAGGCTGGGAGCCTCTATTCGCCAGGTGCACCACAACTCGTAGGAGAGCAGGTCGTGGCTTGTGTCCCCCAAGGGGCAGGACGCGGCCCTCAAGGGGAAGTCACGATCCTAAATGGGTAATTAAGGGAGAATGGGGTTTAAGGCTCAAGGAGGCTCGGTAATTCAAACCTAAGCGCTCGGGACAATTTCTACTACCTGGTTTAGTAGAAATCGAGGTCCCAGAGGCTAGCTATTGTTTCCTAAGTATTTATTTGAATTAGAAATTGATGGTTACCCATTGACACTGTGATTAGGTTTATCATCAAGGCTTAGGATTAAAAATCGTGCTCAGGACCGTTATGTATTCTTCACTCGGGATTTGAGGTAAGAAGACTGTACCCTTGTGGTTCAGAATGGGACTGAGGATCCCAATAGCTAGATATGTGTATTGTGTGATTATACTAGAATGAATGGCCAAAGAGTGTCGGGGCTGATGATAAGCGTACTGAACGCAGCTCGGCCTGAGCGAGCCGAGGACAGCTAAATAAATAGTGGGATCGGCCTAAGTGTGCCAACCCGGAGCATTTGTGTAATTAGTTACGATATGTGTTTGAGATGATGTTTTTCCTATTGTTTAGTTATATGCTTGAATTATGTTAAATGACTGAATTGAGTGAGTTAAGACTGATTGTATATTACTATTGTTATATGTGCTTGCTATTTATGGTTTTCTTGCTGGGCCTTGGCTCACAGGTGCTATGTGGTGCAGGTAAAGGCAAAGGAAAACTGGACCAAGCATGAGTTGGAGAGCTCTGGGGGCAAGGTGTACATAGTCAGCTGCTCGTCCGCCACAGCCGAGGGAAAGTACAAGGACAGAGCCCTAAAACTTGTATTTTGCCATTAGAGTGGCTTTTGATTGTATTAAACTTTTTAGGGTTGTAAATTTTCACTTATACCCTGTTTTTGGGAACCCATGTACCAAACATCTGTTTTAATGAAAATTAACCGTTTATGATCAAATCTTTTAACCCTAACCTGATAGTTGAGTTTAGGAACACATTATTGTTCAAACAACTTGATTAGCAATTCTTGCACTATTTTAATATAAACATTGTAATTGTCTTGGTTATCCAGGGTGTTACGAATATGTAAGCCAATTATTCGGGGCATAGGAATTTTTAAGTTTTTCTTTTAAAATTTGTGGACAAAATTTTGATATGGTCTGAACCCCAAGCACGAACCCTGAGGCTCGAGCCGTGCCCCTGCACCCACGCACTCCTGCCTATGCCCACGCTACACCCGAGCCATACACCTGCACTCTGAGCTATGCCCATGCACGCCAGCCCAGTGTTGCTCATCTGTGTCAGCCACGCCCCTACGCCCACGCTGTTTCGCAAGCCCAGGCCATGTAGTGCCCCTGCGCCCAACTATGCGCTCACGCCACCTCCACCCCAAGTTGTGGCCTCCTCCACCGCCGGACCTTCTTGCCGCTGCCCATAATGGTGACACACCTATGCTTTGTGTTATACAAACCCTAATGAGTTGTTACCAAAATTATTTTAATTATTCATTTATTTAAAAATCTGAAATTTAATTAAAGTGGTTTTAATTTAGAATTTCTTTAATTGAAATAATATTGATTATTTTCCTTAATTAAAAATGTTTTACTCATTCTCTTCCATAATTAAAATTTTTTTAATTAAAAATCCAAAATTAAAATTATTTTGAATTTTAATTTATTAAAATTAAATTGTTTAATTTTATTTTTTAATTAAATTACCCGAATTCAAATTGGGCCTTAGAAACTATTTGGGTGTTAAAACCTAAAGTTTAATTATTTTAAAAGGTTGTTTAAAATAATTAAAAAGTTGTATAATTCAAAATGGATATGGAAAAGGGTGGCATTGGCTCAACAAGACTACATCTCAATGTTCGAGATCAATGTGCTCTTCATTAGGCCTTAGCTAGTCTAGTTTACATTTTCAGGTATTTTCTTTCAAGTGTTGTAATTTTTCTAGAAATACCCAAAAATTATCAACCCGCTTTTATTTACTTATTATAAATGTTTGAATATTATTAAAGTGTTTAATGTTTTGTCATGCATTATAACATGCAATTCATATACCCACACAATATACAATTAGCATGCTTTACATTCATGTAGAAATATGCTATTAGGAACGTCCTATATTTTATTATATGTTTATATATAATAATTCGTATAATAATAAACTTAGTCTTAATTAGTTAAGATGATAAAACAAAATTAAAGTTGTGTAATTTTATTTTATTGAAAAATGCTTTATTAAAATAAAAATGATATTCTCTTAATTGAAGCAAAATTAAAATTAGAATTAAGGGCACAATTTTTTATTTTTTGCTTAATTGGATTAGTAATTATTAGAATATCATTTGGTAAAAATAATTAAATTTACTTTTACAACTAAATTAAAATATATTAATATTATGAAAGACACATTTTTTTCAAAATAGTGAGTGGGAGAGAGAGTTATGGCAATAAGTCTCATGGTCTCCATTATTGGTTGAACACCGAGAGGCATAGGAAGGGCCTCGTGTCGCCTCTGTTTGCGGCCTCCCTAAGGAAAGGCTTCCTAATATGTTTATTTTATCTCAAGGTTGACTTATCTTATGAGAATATAATTAGTGATGTATTTGAAGTTTGACTGACCCTAAGGTACACTCTTGAGTTAAGTCATTAATTGAAAATAATGGGTTACACTCCGAAGGTGTATCTAGGATTTCGAGCACAACTAGTGCATCTTGACCAAACTAGTGGCAGTTCATAAGTCAAAAGAGAAAAAATGCGTTTTTAAGTTTTCACTTATGAAATTGAGATTTGTCTCAAAATTAATTTTGAGTTAGTCTAACCTACCCCAAGGTTGGTCCATTAATTTTTAAATTAATTTATCGTTGATTAGTATATAATTTTTATGTATTTTTTATGTTGCATTCATGCATCGTGTTCACTTGTCCCAATAAAATCTGGTATTTATTATATGTTTTAATTCATTATATTTTATTTATTTATTTCCAACAACAATGGTTCATTGTCTTAATCCTAATCAAGGACCGGAAAATGTGAAAGAACCAGTGAATCCTTATGACAGCTACCTAAGTACTTTTCATTTAGAGTTCAACAATCTTGATGATTGGTACAGAAGCATACATATAGTTTTGAGTAAACTAAAAGTGTATGATGCAATCATTGATGTGTCTCCAGATGAGCCATCAACTTTTTCTGATTATGATGATCATCAAAAATATGCGGATCGGATGAGGTCTGATTATTTGGCTCGTCATTGCATACTAAAGACTATGCCTAACGAAATTAAATCGAGAAATGTAAACTTTAAATCTACACACGAGATATGGGAAAAGATCAAAAGAGACTATTTTGATCACTTGAGAAGTTTGCAAGAAGAAATGGTAAATATGATTTGCTCATCTCCTTTTAATATATTTGAATAGTTTATTCAAATTTTTATGCCACAAACCATATTTTTGACTTGTTTTCAGGAACGCATTATTCAAGAAAAGAAAGAAATGCGAAAGAAAAACAAGAAAATGATTGTAGATTGGTAGACCAAGAAATAACTGGCATGGAATTTAGTTTTTTATTTTCAACTTTGTATTAAGTGTGTTTCTTTAAATTAGTTCTAGAATTCTTTCTAGAAACTATATTTTATATTACTTTATTTGATGAGTGAACAAGTTTAACATTTATTTTGAATAATAAATTCAGTTTTTATTTTTAAAATATATTTGTTCCACCTATTTCATCAATGAGTATAAATGATAATTATGAATTATTCATTATGGTACAAATCATAGATTTAATAAATAAGACACATTAATCCAATAACAATTAAGTGAAACATATATGTGAATTATTTTGAGTTTGGCTTATAATTAATTCGACACATAAAACACACAAAATGACTATCTTTTATTGGAACCATTCATTGGTTCTCTCCCTGTTTATATAGTGTATTAATTAAAGTTAACCAAAAGACATTTCTTTAATAAGGGCTCAAAAATCACATAATCGTTTAGCTAATACATAGAGATGTATGTTGAACATTTTAATGTTCAAAGCTAAAAGAGATAATAAATAGAAGGTCAATATTGATTGACAATAATATTAGATATGTTTATTTTGTTGAATGCAAAGAAAATTTCTAGAATGTTCAAAGCTAAACTCAAATTTGGAATTCAAGTACTATGCATGTGAACTTGGAATTCAAACCCAACTCATATACAACTAGAATGCTTAAGCAAAATTAGTATTTTAGAAATGAAATATAATCATATTAGATAAGATTAAATAGATAATGAGTGATCATTATCGTCTTTATTATTTCTATACTTGTAATACTTGTTATACTCTGTACATGTTTTATTGTATAACATCAAAGACTTAAAAGTTGGGATTCACAAGTGGTTTTGTGAATGAATTGAAAATTTTCCTTGAAGTCATTTAGTGAAACAATTTAATAATCATAAAAGATTGCAAAAGTGTTTGTATCTCTTAAATGCTACATTAATGAAGCATGATTATTATAATCACTATATTTTTCTAGTTAAATTGTACTAGAAATAATGATTATAATTCAAGTAAGAAAGTTACTGATAATTAACAATGATAAAACCAAAGAATATCACAAACTCTGTAAAGTATTATTGTAGTGGGAGTGTTAGTTAGTAACTACTCCGTTGCAAATATAAAGTTTAGTTTGTTGTGTGTAGCACAATCTAACTATATTTCATTCACATACTAGTATGTAATGAAAGGTTTTAACATAAAATAATGGTTGAAACACCATGAATCTAGAAATGAAATTTGGAACTCCTATGACATCTAGATTCTTGAACATCCAACTAAAGTTCATTGAACTTCAGTTTGAAACAGGATATTCAAGATGAAGTGGAGAACAAAGCAAAGTACAGACTTTTCAAAGTAAGGTTAGCAACCTAAGGCTATAAACACCAAGAAGAATTTATTACTTGAATAAATACCTTCTACTGTAACCAAGCTTAAATCTATTTACATAGTCTTATCCATTGCTTTATGCATGGATTATGAGATTAATTTAAATGGATGTCTAAGTAGTCTTTACTGAATGGCTAACATGAAAAAAAATTTTAAAGATCTCGACCAAAAAGATTATGTTATGATTTTTATTCGTAATATTGATAACATTCTGATCATTGGGAATGATGTAGTGAAATTATCAATAGAAAATAAATGGTTAGCTAAACATTTCTAAATATTAGATTTAGAAAAGCCAAACATGTTCTACACATTCAAGTCTATAGAGATTGAAAGAACAATCTTTTGGCACTGTCTCAAGTGACTTATAAAGATTACAAGCTTAAATACTTTAATTTACAAAATTCCAGTAAAGGCTTTTTGTCTTCCCGGTCAGGAGGATGTATTATCTAAATAATAAAGTCCATTTATTCTCTTACTAGAAAAGAAGGATATGAGACAGTATTCCTACAACTCAGTGATGGATTGTTTAATGTATCGAATGTTATGACTTAGAATTAACATTTGTTAAATGGTGGGAATAGTCAGCAGTTGTCAATCCAATGATGGATTGAGTCATTGAATAATTATAAGGACTTAATTATTTGAGTATCTTGAATATAATGGAGATTTTATGTTTGTGTATTTAGGCAGTGACCTAAAATCCCAATGTGGTTTTAAAACAGGTAGAAATCTTCACAGATTGATATCAGAATAAGTTTCCATAACTGTGGAGGAAACACATTAATTTGAAAATGTGTTGGACATTTCAGAATTGTATGTTTCACCATAAAAGCTTAAATGTAACAGCTACGAGCAGTTAAATAGGCTATTTTATTTAGTTGAGTTCTTTGCCATTCTGGAAAGGATTTCAGACTAGAATAACCTACTAGTATCTCATTGCGAAAGCAATGGAGATACAACTATTCTATAAGAACTAGAAATTATGAGAGGGTAAAGCACATAAAATGAAGTATCATTTAATTCAAGACAAATTTACATAATTGATGTAATGATCTTAAAGATAGCTTCAAACTAGTTTTGTAAAAAACTGTTAGCAAAGACTTTGTTAGACAAATCCGTTCAGGATAATGTGATTGACACATTGAGAGAGATGTCTCAATTTACTTTAGGGCAAGTGGGAGAATATTGGGAATAGTGTCCTTAAAGAAATTGTAGTTGACAAATACTTTAAATGAAATAAATAATTAAATTGAATTATTATATATAGACTATGTCCGATATTATGTTGAAAATATTACGTAAATAACAGAAAATTCCAAAGTTTATCTATGTGGTCTTAATCACATATTGGTATGAAAGGATCAGGATTAAGATAATAAACTAGAAACAGTTCCAGTAAAATAATGTTATGGAATCTTTAGATTAATTACCTCTAGTACGGTTCTCTAGTATTATGAATACAAGTGCCTTAGATTCAAGTCACTAGTGTAGTAGGACACTTTAGTGAAGGTATTTTATGTATAGTGTTATATAGAACTAGACCAGATGTGATTTGATAATACTTGTTTAAACAATGTTTCATAATATTAATCAAACACATTAAACGATGATCATATACACGATGATCTTAATCCTAAGGTTACTACGAACTCCTATATATGTCATCTGATCTTTTGATTCATGTGTTAAGGTTTGTCAGAATGATCAGGCTAAGAAAATTTGTTTTGGGGACTCAGTGATATATGTGGCTGGGAACATAGTTTAACAGATATGGAATCTATACCTTCTTAAATATTGAATAATGGTTCCCTGTTGGGTTGACTTTTGAATTGAAAAGGTTATGAGCGCTCACGTTGCAAACTTGTTGTGACACAACCTTCACTAGTAAAGTCAATGGTACACTAGGAACAAGATATAGTTAACATGGTAAAACAGTAATTGTATTCCATTTTAATTATGAAAAATTATTAGAGGATTAACGTTGTGTGTAATGATTATATCAATGGACGCTTTATTCTTTAGTAAAGTTGTTGACGCCGTTTTTTGCCAACTTAGAAATGAAGAGCACTAAATAAAAAATCAGAAAAAATAAAGAGGAAACACGTGATTTTTCACGTGGTTCAGTAGTTAAAATATGCCTTATCCACGAGTTGATGTTATTCAACTATAGAATTCTCTCAAAGCTTTTTTGGAAGCAATTTAACAGAGTATTCCCAGTGCCAATTTTCAGTGTGTCTACAAATGAATTTCTCCATCTATTTATAGATTGGTTTATAGAATATCTCCCCTCACATTTCGGGGAGTTATGATTCAAATCTCATAAATAAATACAATTAAATGTATATAAATATATAATACGCGTATAAATCTCATGATATTCAGGATTTATTAACAGATTACAACAAATCCCTTAGATATAGGGATTTTTAAACAGTAACCGCGTCCACACTTGGCCATCGATCTCACACGTTCGACTTACATATCTTCAAGATCAGCAAATCATCACGAGCTTGCCAGCTCGACTTCACTTCGGTCTGATTAAGTATCCTTATTGAGGTCGTCCCTTCCGAGCTTGCAATATTCAGGCTTGAACCTTCTTGACTGATGCTAATACAAACAGACCAGGAAAATTAAACAAGTGTTGAACCCATGTCACTGTAACTTCAAGCTTGGCTCGAACCTTCGAGATCATGTGGTTCTGAGCTTACCACCTACGACGTCGCCATTTTTAATATTGAACGAGACTGTCAAACTCGATTCTCATTAACTATCAAACTTGATTCTCATTAATGCTGATCTCCTGACTAATTTGCATATTTCAAGCTCACACCTTACAAGCCTGGCTTTCGAGATGCGAACTTCTATTCTCAAAATTTGGGTGTAACAAAAGTACTCTGTAAATGTATGTCTATAATTATCAAGAGTTCAATCTCACATTTATAGTGGAGTAATCATGAGAATAATAAATATGATTATTAAATCAAAGAGCTTTGATTTATAATCTATTATTTATTGGAGCTTGATATTATTAATATAATAACCATTTGACACCATAAATAATATTAATATATCTAATAAATTATAACTAAAAATGTAGTCATTTATAAGAATAGGATCTGACAAAATTTATCTTGTTAAGTATAAACCCTACAAAGAGGGACAGAGTACAAAACGGTATCCCTTTTCAATAGTAAAATAAGAATATAGTACCACCTTGACAAGACTACACAACTTTTTTTTATCTTGGAAAAGTTGAAAAAGGACTGTCAAAATCTTGGGAAATCATATAAACTACTTACATCTAGGTACGAAGTGTAGTTCATACCTAAATAAACTTTTTTACAATATTAATGCCATGCTTAAAATTTGTTACGGCTAGTATGCAATGTGTTCAATTGAGTATAAATATATGCATCCGGAGAGTAATTTCCTCAAGTTTTCAAATACTTAGTAAGAAAACCTAAAGAAAACCCGGTGTCAAAAATGACAAAGCAAAAATCCATTTAAAAAATGTTGTTCCAAACCCAGGGCTCTCCAATCAAGATTAGTAGCCCAGATGTGACCAACAGAAGCCCTTCTTCCATTCGCCAAAAAACTCCTCAGTCCACCTCCCACTCCAGGAGACCCAAGTCTAGCTCCAGTAATGCATGCTCTCATTGCGTAATATTAGAGAGTACTCTAAGTTCTGAGCGCAAATCAAAGAAGAGATGTGTTGATCTTTTGGGCTAGGCTCGTAAAAGGATCTTTGAGCTGGCATCGTTCTTGTTTGAAGAGGGACATTTCCAAACTCAAGAAAAAGAACTGGTAAAATGCGTTGAAGCTTTCATTGAGGCACCTGCGGACTACCTCCGTGAATGTAACATCGAGGAGGTTATTGAGCTCGACTGAGCTTGTCCTGTTTATGGACTTACTACTTGGTCTGAACATCTTCATTGTCTGTGTCACCACTTCATGACCAAGTTATTTTATTTTGATGATGTTGTATTTTCATTGTGTTTACTTGTATTTTCTTTTAAGTTTATGTATTTTTAAGTGTATGTTGTATTTTGGGTTTCTTCCCCTGTACTCTTCACACCTATCACAAAAGTAAGGTGAGAAAGAGTATGTAACAATGTCTAATGACCATGTTTATTTACTCTATAGTTCCTATTGTTTTTCTTTTTCTTACTTGTATGTTCTAGTGACAAAAAAGAAAAACAAGGGGATTCCTTTTGGATATGCTATGTGTCAAGTATGCAAATTGATATATTATTCATGTCATTCATGATACAAAGAAAATTCATATATGTTATGAACTTTACGTAAGTTTGTATGTGATTCAACCAATATATATATATATAGTTCTAGAAAATAGATAATTTTATAACTTTAATGTTGCCTATATAATGGGAGCAAATAATACCACCATCACCTTAAAATGTAGCTTTAGCTTCATCAAATACTCTAGATATGAACTATTCCAACAATAGCATAGTCAAACAATAAATTGGAGTGGGCCTCACGTTTAAAACCAAGTAAAATCCAATTCACAATGGAAGATTAAACAATTTTTTGGGACAATTCTAAAAAAGAAAAAAACATCATTTTTTCCCCTTGTTTTCTTTGCCTTTGACGAATTTTGTATCTTGAAAGAAAGTGTTCACACCATAATTTTTGGGGGTTTGGTATCATATATAATCTTACATTATCTTAAAATATTTATATAGTTTAATACTAAATGGTAAATGGTATTCTATCTACACACTTTGATACTACATGATATTCTACATACTACATATACTACTTGACACTAATTGACTTTTAGATACTTATTTGTATTCATGCATGTAATTATATACTTAATGGTATCTTTTATATAATTATATACTCACTCTTATATCTCATAAAAAAAACCATTTGGTATCCAACTTATGAACTGAGTACAACATGATCATGTTCTACGCTTGATGATTAGTTAAATGTTATTGGGTTGTATTACATAGTCAGCCCAAATTATTATTATTTAGTTAAATTAGGCTTTTAGGTATTTGGGCCTTATGTGGTTAATTAATTTAACTAACAACAATAGTCAATGTAAAACAATTGTGCAGTTCTTAAACTTTTAATTAAGTGCCCTGCGATACATAAACAAAACAATAAATGATGCTACCTACCACCATATCTACCACTTCATTTGAACTAAATACAGTCCATACAAGCTCATTCAGTCATTCTATGAACAAATGAGTTATAAGTCTAACACTTAATAAATTTATCAAGCATTCTCTTCATCAGACGAAGCCCTTTCAAGGTATGTATTTCAACCACTATCTTCAACTTTGTACATTGTGTATAAATGAGAGTATTGCTGAGTATAAATATAGGTCTTCAAGAAGCATTATTTACTTTTGAGTATAAATATATGTCTTTAGGAAGAATTATTTCCTTTTGAGCATAAATATAGGTCTCCAGGAAGCATTATTTCTAGTTGTATCTTCGTGTAGTAATACAACTAGAACACATCATGATAATCCAAATATTGTACAAGATCGTATTAGGGTGAGAACGAAAGTCATCGGTACCCCAAACAATTCTAAAATAAGATGAAATGATGGCATACAAGGCTGTCGGCAATGCGCACTTTGCGGAGGTCGGGACCATAATAGGCGACATTTCACTTGAGGTCTGAAATGGCATCTACAGCTCGGGCAGGAACATCATCTTACATAAGGAATGACACAAACTTTGTAACTCTATCAACACAAGACTCCTTCCAATCTAGTTAGTATGACTTGCTTCAACCATTTGTCACCACTTTAGTTCATTTTCCTATTTCATGTTTCTGGATTTAGTTTGTATGTTGTTGACCCAAAATCCATGGACCATTATTCAGTAATTTGAAACCCTTTTCTCAACAGCTATATGCAACCATTTGTGACCACTTTAGTTACTTTTATATTTGGAAGTTTCTGAAAATAGTTTATATGCTCTTGACTGTTATTTTCATAAACCATTATTAAGTTTTTTCTAATATTTTTCTCAACAGATACTTGCCACCCTTTCAATATTGGTATTTGTAATAGAGAGATAATTTGATTAAATTGTTTACAACAATCAAATTAAGGATGTCACAAATTAATTAATTATAATATCATCTATGCATATGACATGATTTGAGAAATTTCACACCTAACAAATATTAAAGTGGTACAAAATTTACAATAAATAATAATAAGTCATAATATTAAATTGGTATAATATTTATAATGTAAAACAATAAGTTCTTCACGTGAAACTCTACTGCCAACAATATTACATGAGTAATAATCATTTTTACTCTGGATATAACTCATTACTTAATTTACTTATATTGTTGCATCTAAAAATAAGTAAATTACTTGCTGAAGGTCCATATTCACCCCGTAGTTCATTTATTTTTTAATATTAACATTACATTTTTATCCCTACATATAACATGAATTGACTAAATTTCTCACCTATTAACTAATATAATATTTTGCTTCACCACAGCCGGTAATTAAAACTGGCTATTGTAGGTAACATTCATCAAGCAAATACATTCGAGTGGACCCATAGTACATCTGTTAAAAAAAATCATTAATTTAATATATTACAAATATAAACATCATATTATTTTATTATTATAATATGCAAGATTGGTCTGGAAAAGGGGTGGATGCGTGACTGCATCCATCGCCTATATATATATATATATATATATATATATATATATATATGAGAAGTGCTAAGGAGACTCTCTAGCCCACTCCCTTTTGTGCTCTCTTTAGTTTAATAACATGTGTCATCTTTTAAGTCATGTTTATTTTTACAAAATAATTAGTCTTTATTACAATTATGCTAATGTAATTATTAATTTTTAAAATTTACACGTGAGTAAAAATTAAAAAGAAAAAAATAATTAGTTATGTTTTTTATTTTTTTTAAACTTCCTTATAATTATGCAACCATTAGAACACTTATTTTATGGAGGAATGTAACCATTAAATTAAACTTTATTTTATTCATTACCCAAGTCATTTTCTATAAAATGATATCTATAACATATATCATTTTCTATAACTCCTGGAGCTTAAACATAGTAACATTATTTACTTGCTTTCAAATTCATTTATCGTTTTGATTTAGTCTTTTGTGCTAATTTCATTTAACATGTATATATTAATTCATACAAATAATTTATACGTATGCCATATACTAATTTTATTAAGTGAGATATCATTTTCGGTATTTAGGTAGTAGGGAAAAAGTAGATTTGTTTGAGTCTAGATATATAACAACTATTGCGCTTTTTTTTTTTTTACAAATTAATATTACACTTTTACAATGAGCTAATATTGCATTATTTGGATTATAAAAGCTAAATACAAATAACATGTGTAATTGTATATATTTATATATATAATAAAAAAAAACATAATACATTGCAATACAACAATCAGTGAGGTTACGCAGTAGAAACACATATAAATAAACACTGTAATTATATCATTCTCGTATAAATAGATAAATAAAGAGTTGAGTTTTATAATGATATAATTGTAATAAATTTAAAATATTATAATTAATTATTTTATAAAAATAGACATTGCTAATAAGATGACACATGTCATTAAATTAAAGAGAGAGTTCAATAGAGAGTATATTAGAAAATATCCTTAGCACTCTTCGATAAATATATATTTATATATGTTAATACTGAAATATAAAGTATAAAGAAATAGATGGAGTAATAGAGAGAGATGAAGAGAGAGAGTGAAACTATTGTATGTGTTATTTCAATAGGGGAATGATCCCAATTTATATAGATAAATAAGCCCTAAGGAAATCTGGTAACTACTCTGAATATAATCAATAATTAATGTTGATATTTTACTTTGAGTAACCTAGTGATTCTTCATTATTATGGACATCCATATATATAGTATTTATAACACTTCCCATTGGATGTCCATGAAAACTGTCTCATTATAAATCTTGCTAGAAAAACCCAGTAGGACAAATACTCAGCCAAAGGGAAAAGAGTGCAGTGTATATGTACTCCCCCTCATTTCGATGCTCTTGAAGATCCTTTAATCGACGCATTATGATCTTATGTACAACTTCTCGAATGTTGATGTTGGTAATGACTTTGTAAATAAGTCTGCAAGATTGTCGCTTGATCAAATTTGATGAACATCAAATCACCACTCTTTTGAAGATCATGTATGAAGAAGTACTGCAGTGAAATGTATTTAAATCTATCTCCTTTAAGGTATTATCCTTTTAGTTGAGTAGTGCATGCATCATTATCTTTATAGAGAATTGTTGGTATTTCTTTATCGGGTGATAATCAACATGTTCGTCAAATATCTCAATCACACATTTTCCCATTGCCTAATGAATTGCAAGTATCTCAACATAATTTAAAGTTGCCTCGTTAGAAACCTTGTCAGGAAAACCCAGTGAGACAAAACCTGAACTAAGGGAAAAAGAGTGCAACACGTATATATCTCCCCCTCATGCATATATCCATAGTAACTTTAGTGATCAAATATCTCATATGATTTTCATTGTAATTATAAATCACCATAAATTATCTATGATCACATATTTACTATAACTCTTCTACAACATATATGTAGAATGGAATAGGAATATTTATCCAACATATTAAATCAATCATTTATATAACCTTGTTCATCATCATATCATATCAACAATGTTATAATATGTATCATATTTGTGGATATTCATTATCTATGACTATGTTCAATCAAAAATTTGAAAGTTAAATATGATCACATGAATGAATATCTTCAATAATATCAATTTTCATTTGCAATAAAGATGGTACTTTGGGACCATATATTCATTGCATTCTCGTTACATGTTCTTTAATTTATACATCAATTGATCATATACATTATGATTCTTTATGCATACGAAGTTTTTTGGGACTTCTCCACTCATAATTTAATTTATAAACAAAAAATATATTTAATAATTCCCAATCTACAAGATGAAATAAGAGATCCTTCTTCAATAGTTTATAAAATAATCAAGAGCTTCTTACAATGTATTATTTACGAATTCACATTGCATAGACAATCATACTTGTAATTTCAAATAATTATTCACCTACATGTCTTTAATTCAGACAAAGATCTTTATTGTATAATGCGCGCGACTTTGAATTTATATCTCATAAGACATGTTAAATTCTTCTGAAATTTTTCCGGTAAGGCATATTTTAAATTATCATATTACTAGGAGCTCCGAATTAACAATTTGTGTTGCAACGTTTATATGACACATATCAATTCTCATAAAACATATATACTCCAGGCTATAATCAAATCTTGATTATATTTTCTCCTAACAATATGTATATGCCTTTATTTAATCATTCTCTTGTCTATACAAATTTTGTACAATAATTCATTTGTGTACAAATATACAAAATTCTCATTAGAATGACATTTTCTTGTACAAATATTTATTTGTACCCCTACTGGTTTTACTTCACTTTATGTGAGTAAATTTATATTGTCTGGATTGCGTCATATGATTTTGGCCAAAATTATATATACATCGATAATTCTCGACCCGTTTAATATCATGATCCTTGCTATATCTCATATTAGTTTATTGCATATGGAAACATTTTGTATTGTCGACAATAATTCATAATATGATAATTTCCTCCCATATTGACATAACTTAAAGAGATCTTATTATTTGTCAAACATGTATATTATTTATAGATACCTATATAACCACTTCAAGGGCTTTAATTATTATCAACTTTGTTATGTCTATAACTTCTTTAAGGAGTCTCTTTAGAGCACCATTTTTATTTAATGTTCAAATTATCAATACCTTATAACATTAAGGTGTCTTCATGAGTGCCTCTTACTTACAACATCTTTAGGACGAACCAAATGAACATTTGTTTTCATAATTTCTACTTTGTTCACTTACTCATCAGGTGTTATTAGACTCATTCTGACTTAATTTAAATAATATTGATTTGCAGTTGGCATACATATATGTATGATTTTATCATTTTGAACTTCTAGTTCTTATTTTGTGCAAGGATCATTTTTAAAAATATTCATCGATCCAACTGCATTTCTCTCCCCCTGATCAAGAGAATATTTAAAAAATCAATACAACCTGGAGGGATTTCAATATATCACAATAAATTAATATTTGTTCAAATTCATATATATATATTTGGGTCATTGAACTTCAGGTTCAATAAATCACAATTACGAACATATTTCATTTTCAAGAATGAGTCATATATATATATAGTTGAAAATATACAAGCTTATAATTCTTGTAAGTTCATGATCATACGACTTTATCACATTGATAAGAAATTATACAATAAAAATCCAAAAATAATTCAAGAATGCAAAGTGAATATAATTAAAGGGGAATTCTCCTATAAGGGCTTCACTTTAAGCCCTACTGGTGGGGCTCTTAGTGTTCTTGACTCGTGAATAGTTTTCGGCGCGATTTTTTTTATGACCGGGTATATTGTAGCTATTTAGAGCATCCTGCAAATTTTTAGAAAATTTTGAATAGTTTATAGTGCCGAAAACTAGGTTCAAACATGTTGTTGCACGCTTGACTAATTTTTTTATGCGCGTGGAAAACAATATGTTTGAACCTAATTTTCGGTACTATAAACTATTCAGAATTTTCTGAAAATTTGCAGGATGCACTAAATAGCTACAATATACACGGTCATAAAAAAATATCGTACCGAAAACTGTTCACGGCTTAAGAAACACTGAGAGCCCCACCAGTAGAGCTTAAAGTGAAGCCCCTATAGAAGAATTGTCCTATAATTAAATACTCATTATCAGAATAATATAATTTTTTTTCTCATACGTCTTGGTAAAAAAAAATATAACTGTATAGCAAAATAATTTTAAGAAGAAATATAATTTCAACTTATAAATAATTATGAAAGTTTTGAGAAATGAATGCATTAACATTCTAATGAGTGATACTTTTATAAATGATATATATGAAGTAAAAAATTTAACAAGAAAGCTGGACAAGTTAAATATTTATAAACAGAACATTTGAAAACTAGTTGAAATATATATTTTTCTTTTAAAAATGCAAGATATTCAAATTTATTTTCATTTCCCATATGAGCACTATATAAGAATTAAAAATAAAAAGAATCTCCTAGTTCTTCATCTAAATTTAGGGAACTTTATACATTTCATTGCATATGATTGATCATTCAATTAATGAACTTCAGGTTCACTATACTTTGTATTTCACTAAAATTTTCAACATATACATAACCGCTATAAAAGTTCTTTTTTTTTTATATACTAAAGAATGAAATAATTTTAACATCCTTCAAAATATATAATAGCATTGATTCTTCAAGAATCAGATTTCTCTATTTGATTTTTGTAATATATTATGTTCAACAACATTATATTTAACAACTTTATCTATCCAATGGTGTGCTTGCTTAAAAGCACAATTATTTTTCAAATATAAACTTATCATTCATTCAAGTTAATACACAATGATAATAATCATGTTTGTTGTAGCCAAATAGATATAATCATAATATGAATATATCACTTATTTTTCTTTCTCATTTCTTTCCAACAATTGCCAAATTTATTAATGAAATAAATCATTCCTTATTCTTATGACTTGATATATTATATAATTAAATCTACAACCAATACATATTATAAGTCATTTTTTTCACATTCACAATTATATAGAAATTGTACAACTTGTACATAAAATATGTTTAAATTTAGCTAGCAATATATTGTGATAAGGTTTCATCAAGAACATTTTCAAATAATCATTGTGACTTTATAACACTTTGAGGAATGTAATTATAAATTACATTTTGATCAATGACAAAGTTCACTATAATACTAATAATTAGATATTCACTTTTAGGAATGTGCAATGAATAATTGACATAAGTAATGAATCATTCACTTCAAGGAATAATATTGAAAAGATCATACTTGCTTCTGGCAAGAAATATTGGATATATAATAACATGACTAATAATATCAATACTCTTTAAAATGAAATTTACTTTCTATCATTCTCTTCAGGGAATAATATTTAAATGTACAAACAAAATTGATATACATGTTAACTTTTTTATTGTACAATAAACACACATCCAAGTCAATATCAAAGGTAGCAAGTTACACCTGAATTAGTTTATCCTTTTCATATTTGTTTTTCAATCTTGTTTATCATTATTTCATATTTTATTGTTTTGATGCAGTTTTCTTAAAACTTTTGGGACTTGAAAAATCAGTCACCAACTGCATCAATCATAATACATTTCTATGTTTCTTAATTGTGTTCATAAATTTCATATAATTAAAAAATATGTGAAATATTCACTTTAGGAAATTTTGCTAAAATATCACAATTATTTAGCAATTATGTTTCTTTTATATATCTTAATAAATAATATCACTTTTGTATAATCTTTAGGATATATGGAAGACCTTATCTCAAGGATCTATAAAAAAAAATTCAATATGCCATAGACATGGAACTTTACAATTTACTATAGATAAATCAATATTAAATATGCGAGATTGTAAGAACACATACATATGAATATAATCATAATTACGATAACAAGACATTAAATCATTTAATACTATCACAATGGTAAAATAACAACTCACATATACATTTTTTTTATGATCAATATATATAGTATGGTAATCATATAAACATATACCTTCACAATAAAATATTTTTACTTCAATAAACTATGATGACTAGAGGCTTGATAATGAGTTTTATTATCAATACAAGATGGTAGTTGAAAATTGAATCATCTAGTTCAGATTCAACGAATGATTATGACTAGAGATTATGATAAGAATTTGAACCTACAAATAATAATAGTTAGAGAGTCGTGTTGATAACGTGTTATAAAACTATTAAGAATAATGAAATAAAGTATAAAAAAATAGAGAGTTGTAAAGAGAGAGTGAAACTTTTGTATGTGTTATTTCAATGAGGGAAGGACCCCTATTTATACAGATAAATAAGTTCTAAAAAAATCAGAAATACAATCAAGAATTAGTGTTTGATATTTTACTTTGGATAACCTAATGATTCTTCGTTATTATGAATATTTATATAGATAATATTTATAACCATATATATTCTATTTATTTGTCTTCTGTGCAAGGTATCGTATTATAATAATAGTATTTTTGGAAGATAATTTTACTAAATAAACAATGTCCCAAGAAATTAAGAGAAAGGGATAGTGGTGGCGTTTTTTTTTCAGGGACTGTAGCATTTATAGTTCCAATAAATTATGGAAACTGATTTTTTTGTAAAAAAAAAAAAAGAAGAGAACAAGAGAAAATAATTGGTTTCGAATAATGACGATCCACATAAATATCATCAAAAAGTTATTATGACATTAAGTAGAAAATTTAAAATAAATATTCTGTATAATTTTTTAATAAATTTAATAATATTATTCTTAAAAGAATCATTTTGCAAATAATGTTTTAGTAGTGACAAAAGTTGCATTTATATGATATGAAAATCGAAACTAAAAATATATATTTTATTCTTCTTGTTTTTCAAAAAGTTTTATTCTTCAATGTATATCACGAAGGATCATGAAATGTGTTATTGTAATGCTTTGGATAGCCAAATTCATTACTGTAATGTCTTAAATTACCTAATAAGGCGTAAGGCCTTTAGGGCGCCAATATGACAATTTATGAGAATTATGTGTATATGTGATATATATGTATGATTATATGATTACGTGAGTTATATTATAGTATGCCTAGATATGCATATTTAGATGTATTAAATATGCATGTGAGCTCATTTATTGTTAAAATGACAATTTTTGTAATTTGGCCCGTTATGGTTATATTTGGAATATATGTACATATATGTGATATATGTGTGAGACTGCATTATTTTGTGGATATATTTGGGTTACTCGGCACGAGACGATCCTGAGGAGTAAGTTAGCGAGAAAGTCACAACGGGACCTAATACCTGACTCGGGGTGAGTCAATGGGGTATTTTGGGTATTTAACACATTACCTGGATATCGGGTAATGGGAGTAAATATTTGATGATATATTTGGTGTTAGTGAGATTAGGAGGAAATTCCATGAGTTTTGACTATTTTGCCACCGGGGACGTGTTTGGGACCCCGAGCCTCGGGATTTGCTTAAGGTTACTTAGAGTCTAAGTAAACCTTACAAACACAAAAACTCTTAGCAAGCACTCACCCTCACGTTACTCTCTCTCTCTCTCTCGCTCTCTCTCTCTCTCTCTCTCTCTTGTTGCTTGAGGAATTCTCTGAATTGTGAGGAGGAAAGGCCAAACCAAGGGGGAATCAAGGCAAGTTTAGGCTTGAGATTGCTTGGGGAAAAGCTTAGGATCGCTTAGGGCAGCCAAGGTAACGATTTCTAGCTTTAATTCCTTGAATTTTCTCTGGTTTTAGTTAAGTTTCAGAGTATAGAAAATCAGTTCTGAATTTTTAGATTTGAGGAGGTTTTTGGCCAAGCTTTTGCATGGGTTTTAATGATATTGGCCTGCTGAATCATTTGGGAACTTTGTTTTGAGATTGGGCTATGTTTGGATAGGTTTATGGAGGGTTTTGGATTGAGAAAAATGGTGGAAAAACAGAGTTTGCAGGTCGAGTCACGACTCCCTTGAACGAAGGAGAAGCATGTGGCAGTTAGGGCTTTGAGCAGCGGCGCCTGCTAGGGCACACCGTGACGTTGGTGTAGGCAGGGAAAAGGCTCAGGTCTTTGACTTAAGTGGGTCAAGACTCAAATATTTGGGGGCCGTGACGCTTAAGGGATTTTGTGTTGGGAATAGTGCCCTTAAAGAAATTGTAGTTGACAAATATTTTAAATGAAATAAATAATTGAATTGAATTATTAAATATATATAGAGATTATGTTCGATATCATATGATAATATTAAGTGAATATCAGAAAATTCCAAAGTTTATTTATGTGGTCTTAATCTCATATTGCTATGGGAGGATCGAGATTAAGATAATAAACTTAAATAATTCGTAGTAAAATAAAGTGATGGAATCTTTAGATTAATTGTTGCTAGCAAGGTCCACTAGTATTATGAATACATGTGACCTAGATCCGGGTTATTAGTGTAATAGGACACTTTAGTGGAGGTACTTTGCATGCTGAGAGTATGTAGAACTGGACCAAATGTGATTTGTTAATACTTGTATAAACATCGTTTAATAGTATTAATCAAACACATCAAACTACGATCATATACACGATGATCTTAATCCAGAGGTTACTATGAACTCCTATATATATCATATGATCATTTGATTCATGCGTTAATGTTTGTTAGAATTATCAATCTAAGAACAATTGTTTTGGGGACTCAATGATGTGTATGGCTAGGGACATAGTTTAACATATATGGAATCTACACCTTCTTATAGATTGAATAATGGTTCCCTATTGAGTTGCCTTTTGGAACTGAAAAGGTTATGAGCGCTCACGTCGCAAACTTGTTGTAACACAACCTTCACTAGTAAAGTCAATGTCACTCTAGGAACAAGATATAACTAAAAGGGTAAAACGGTAATTTTATTCCCTTTTAATTGTGAACCATTAATAGAAGATTAACGATGTATGTAATGATTATATCAATTGACACTTTATTCTTCATAAAGTACTCAGTAAATATATATCTATAATTATCAAGAGTTCAATCTCATATTTTTAGTGGAGTAATCATGAGATTAATAAATATGATTATTTAATCAAAGAGCTTTGATTAATAATGTAATATTTATTGGAGCTTGATATTATAGGTCCATAGGCCCCCTGGGTGGCTCTATCAACACCATGTCAATGTAAGAGTTGATACAATGGTATAATTGTAATTTAGGAATTTGAGAATAATTTTATTCTTCGAGTCAAGTATACAATTATATGATAATTGGGATTGAATAGTTAATTTATAATTAATTATTAAATTTTGAAAAAATATTTATTAATTTAAATATATAAAATATCAAATTTCCTATATATATATAAATTAATTAATTAATTTTTTAAATTAATTATTTCATTTGAATGGGAGAAAATAAAATTGGCAAGTTAAAAAAATATTTTTTGATTTATTGAATTTTAAAAGATGATGATAATGATGATCATTAATTTGAATTTAGAATTTTGACTTTAGAATTTAAATTTTGAAATATTGTTGTCATCTTTTCCTTAAAAAAATAAATACCATATTTTGTAGAAGATTGATTTAGTTAAATAATTAAATAAAAGAAAAATGCACAATCCTTGAAAAAGGGAATAGTAGTACACGTCTGACACAGTCCAAAGACTGTGCCATGCATGTACCACTATACAGATATTGTATCTGTGTAGTTTTTTTTTTATTTATTTAATTATTTAACAATTTAAAAATATTTTTTTTTCAAATATTGTAAGTTAGACATTTACCTAAAATCAAATCCTATAATCATTATTATATTATTTTATATTACTAATATTATTAGGAATAATAAGGTAACATCAATCTCTATATATATGATATAGAATGAGAAGATAAAAACATTGTTGACCCTCAAATTGGTCAACGACACGAAGTCAAATAAACGATAGAAAATGAGAGGCAAACAAGAGGAGAATCAAATGCAAAACAAACGACATAAACGATTTATAGTGGTTCGGCCCCAATGGATGGTAATGACCTACGTCCACTTAGTGTTATAATTGATATTGAATCCCTACACTGTGATCAATGAACTAGGGTTCACGAGTTTTACAAGCCTTGGGAGATTATAATTTCGGTGAATAATCACACTATATGCTTCTCTCTAAGTACCAAGATTCAAAGTTTAAAAAGTCCCTTCCTTGATCCATTTGAGTCTTATTTATAAGCTCAAGAAGGTTACATAGGCCAACGGGCCTTAATTATAATTAAGACTTGCGTATCAAGGTAATAAAGGAAAATACAATTAATGTCAATATTACAAGATTGCATATCAAAAAGAAATGAACGAAAGTATGCAACCAGACTAGTCGCACCTAAGCATGAGGCTTGATCAATTGATAACTCTCTGGTCGATGGTCAAACAAGACTTATTCACTTAAAGTTGCCACGTGCCTGCCACATCATCATGAGTCGTTTTAGGGTAAACATTTGCCCCCCAAGTTTATTTTACTGCGACGAGCATAAAGTAAACTTAGGCAACCATCTTTTCGTATGCCCTATCAAATCTGTCAGAGCCGCCCATGTCTTCTCGAAAAAGGCAACCATGTCTTTATAGTTTCCCAAAAGTGGTCTGACGGCTATTACACTTACCCATGTCTTGGAAAGTTACCCCTTATGATTACCTTGGTAACTGCTCCTCGATCAATATAAATAACTCCTCATAATCATTTTTCACTTTTTACATTTCATTTTCACTTCAAGAACACCGAAGAATAAGTCACAGAAAGCCCAGAAACTCAGACGGTCTTGACGATTCACGAAGCTTTTGTCCAACCTTTCGACATAGAATTTTAGAAATTTACTCCAACCTTTATCCAAGTAAGTTTCTCAAACTTTTCAGTCGTTGAGATGCCATGCAATATCTGTTTTATATCCGTTTCAGATTTTGAGTTCTCGAACGTTCTTGAAAAAATTGCTTTGGGTTAAATGGGTATGTAGATCCGAGCCTAACATGATAGGAAAATAATACTTTGCAGAGATTAGTAATCAGTTTGGTAGTTAAGATTATTAATTTAGGGCGTAAAATCAAAGTAAAAATTCAATTTTTAGGCTTGTAGGAAAAACTGGGTTTCTCCCGCCCTTTCAGAGTCGAAAAGTTTTTCCTGAAAAACTTTTCACTTCTGCTTTTTAATCCATTCTCCAAACTGTTCGCATAGAATGTAGTGTTTTTGTTAGAATGTTGCTGGTCGTATAAAATCTTAACTTTTATACACGAGCAACGTTATTCCAACTCTTTACACTTCTTGGTCTTTTGGTTGTAGATTCTCGTCTCCCCTTCTTTATTCGTAGATTTTCATGCACGATCCGTGGGGAGGTGAGAGGCTGATTGACGGCGACTTGCTTGCCTAGTTGCTTGAAGATCAGGATCAGCCGTCATTACTTATCTCAAAGATTCCCTTTTCCCATACCCCGTCTAACAGACCTTCAACCAGTCCATCAAACATGGGTTGAGTAAAATCCACCGCCTAGAAAAAGAACCCAACTAACCCAGGGCTGAAATTCCTTCAACAAGCGGATGAGCTGAAAACGCTCAACCATAAATCAAAACAAAGGCCCAACCTTGGGAACTCCTTTGAGCAGACGTCGAATGGTACGTTGCTCCTCCTAGCAACATTACAGGTAGGATGATAGGGAATTATCTCAAAAAGGATGGACTTTCTGGGATTACCCTAAACAAACCTTCCATCGACTAGAGGGCAAACCTGCCTGGGTGCGCCTACAGCGCCTGGTCGAGATACGACATTGAGGCAGGGGCAACCTTGCCTCTTCATCCTTTCTTCCAGGGTGTGGCCAACTATTTTGAGGTCGCCCCTTCAAAATCACCCCTAATGGATATAGAGTGCTTTCTGCTCTCTATATGTTGTACAACCACAATAAGTGGCATGCGCTTACGCTGCATGAGATCAACTACTTATTTGATCTTAAGTCCAACCCCAATCACAACAACACGGGGTTCTTCCATTTTTACCATCAGGAATCTGCTCGCACCTTCCTGAGTGAGATCGCCTACAAATCTAACGTAGGAAAGTACTTCCAGGAGTACTTTTTAACAACAGACTTAGTCGCCAATAATCTGGCCTTCACTCAAGGAGGTAATTTCTTTTATTCTCTGGTCGTTTAATTCCCTTTAGCTTTTCTGCACATTCCTTAGAAAATTAGTATTCTTCAAGTCCATGGCAACGACTAGCTCCTACTACAGAAATGGAGATTCGAACAGCATCCCTGGCCAGCATGACTGACATAGAAAAAAGCACCAAAGAGCTGGTCACAGAGGCCAATCTAAGGCTGGTCGGCCTTCTGGCACCTCACCATGATGTGAGGGAATCAACAGCGGAGAGTGCTACTGGTGAAGAAATTCTCGAGCAGCACCATGACGTGTCACAACCTCCGAGGAGGAGGAGAACTGGGGTGACAATCAAGGAACCCTCCACCACCCCGCAAGCAGCTGCTCCCCTGCTCCTTTGGGAAAGGGCAAAAAGAAGGTTTCCGAACACCCTACACCCATCCTTGAATCATCAGATGAGAACAGTACTGACCTTTCGCTCTTAGATAGTTTGCCAATTCCCTGTCATTTATTTGATGGGGACGGCAACTTTACATACACCCCTATTTTAAATTCAGACTTCTTCAAGCCAGAGAGTGAGTGTAGCAGTAGTTCAGTAAATAGTATAGTGACCAGTAATTGTAGCTCGGGTATTTTACTTACAATTTCCTTGCTCTTATTTTCTTAAAGTAGCAACTGCTCGTATGTTTTCTTACTTGTAGATATTTCATTTGAAGATATGTTCGAGCTTTATAGCATACCCGTTGCTCCTCCGAGCAAGAAAAAGGAGAGCAGGCAGCACTGTGGAGAGAGCAGTAAGGCCCCTCCAATGAAAAAGGCTCGGACTGGGGATCCTCCAGCAACAGTTCCTTCAAAGGAAACAACGCCCCCTCCGTCTCCCCTCGACCAAACGTCTCCCCCAGCACCAGTCGACCAGAGCCCTCCTCCACCAGCACCTGCCGACCAGACACCTCCTGACCAAACTGGAGATGTCCTGACAAATGTCGTGCTTAGCTCGGCCAAAGAGAGAATGACCAAACTCTTAAGGCACAAACATAGTCGAGAGGCCATTGTCAGCACAGACTCCATGGAGGTCGACCAGATAATTAATCTAGCGCTAAAAGAAATAGCTATCGTAAGCTGCTATCTATTGCTGAGTCTTTATTTAATTATTTTTTCATTTTTTGTCATCACCTTATCTTTTTGTCTGATCGCAGGGAATGTTGACTATGACCGTCAGCTGGCGCTTCTCAGGGGCTTTGATTACTCAATTCAAAGAGTCTGAGGCCAGGCATGCTGAGGAGTCCTAGATGGCTGAGAAGAAAAATGCAGAATTGCTCAAGCAGAACACCAAGCTGGCCAAAGAGTTGAAGCAGTTTCAGGCTACCTTGACCAAAGCCATTGGAGAAAATGAAAAGTATAAGGAGTTTCTAAACTTAACTTCCAGGAAGCCAAAAAGCTTGAGGGTAAGTTGGTTGCTAGCAGAAAGGAAACTGAGGGGCTGGAGGGGCGCATCAAAGAGCTCGAGGAGACTAATGCCAGCAACTTGGAGAGGTATAAGGGAGCCACCTCTAATTGCTTCTATGCATTCTGGAAAAACAACCGCAAAGCACACTTCCGCTATCTTTCCGAGTGCATGAGGCAAACTGAAATAAACTGGTGCCTTGCTCTCTTGGAGGAAGAGGAGAGAGCGGAAATCCCAGCCTCCCCCAAAATCTCCTTGGCTACAGGCATTGATGGCGCAGAAGAGGAAGTTGACGCCTCTGTCGATCAGCACACTCTTCAGGACCCTCCGACCGCTTCATAATTTTACTTGTTTTTCTTTAATTTTAACCTGTAGATTAAGACACACGAACTACAATTTGTGATGTCAAAAAAATTTATATTTTTATTGCTACACGAGTAGCTTTCCTTTTAATAGACAATTACAGCTGAGCAGTAACTGCTCGTGGTGTAAAGGATTTCACTTTTGATATTATAATATGTGCATTTTATTATAACATCTGTTCGCATGACCGAACTTAGCATAACACTTTGGTTTGATTTAACAAAATAACAAAATTTTGAAAAATACTCTAAGTACCGTAGCATGCTTTCACTTATTTTGCTCGTGTGTTTACATACCTGTTGATATGCTTTTCTTACTAGATACCTTATATGCCCCCCAAGTGATTGAGGAGCTTTAGGTCCTCGGTCACTTGCCTTGACCAAGACCTGTTCGAACATAAACTGCTTGGAATAGATACTTGTAAAAATGATAATATAGCAAAACAACACACGTAATGAGCAAATACTTGTAATAAATACAATAGTTGCCAAGATTGAGTGGCTGCACACAGTCCCTTTTATTTATCGCAATAAATGGACAATCGAGTCTGTACGAGTGATCAAAAGTATGATCTTACACTTATAAGCAATCAGTCACAAAATTGACTAACCTTTGTTCACAAACTTTTAAAAGGTAAAATTAATACAAGCAAATTCTTTAAGAAGAATTGTTTATTGATAGTACTTGCGCAGGTGTTCTCCATTCCAATAGCGAGGAATGAGATCTCCATTTAAGTGAGCAAGTTTATAAGTTCCTGGATGGAGGACTTCTTCGATTTTGTACGATCCTTCCCAGTTAGGTCCGAGTACTCCAGAAGCTTGATCGCGGGTGTTAAGGAAGAGTCTTCTAAGGACCAGATCTCCCACACTAAATTTTCTTTCTCGCACTTTAGAGTTGAAATATCGGGCGACTTTTTGCTGATAAGCTACTACTCAGAGTTGGGCTTGCTCGCGCCTTTCATCGACCAAATCCAAAGATTCCATCAATAATTGGCTATTAGTGCCTTGATTGTAAGCTATCCGTCGATGTGATGGTGGATCTAATTCAATAGGTAACATAGCCTCATATCCATAAGCTAAGGAAAATGGAGTATGACTTGTTGCTGTTCGATGTGACGTTCTATACGACAAGAGAACTTCAGGAAACTGCTCTGGCCATGCCCCTTTTGCTTCTTCAAGCCTTTTCTTCAGAGTATGTTTTAGTGTTTTATTGACACCCTCGACTTGTCCGTTTGCCTGCGAACGAGCTACTGAAGAAAAGCTTTTGATAATTCCATGTTGTTCGCAAAAATCTGTGAACAGGTCACTATCAAACTTAGTGTCGTTGTCTGAGACAATTTTTCTCGACAATCCATAGCAACATACTATGTTCTTGACTACAAAATCCAGCATTTTTTTGGTCGTTATGGTTGCAAGTGGCTCAGCTTCGGCCCACTTTGTGAAGTAATTGACAGCCACCACGGCGTATTTGATGCCACCTTTCCCTGTGGGCAAAGATCCAATTAGGTCTTTTCCCCATACTGCGAATGGCCATGGACTTTGCATCTGCTTTAGCCCATTAGGGGCTGCTCGCGGAATCTTGGAGAATCTCTGACACTTGTCGCACTTTCGAACAAATTCCATCAAGTCTTCATTCATTGTTGGTCAGAAGTACCCTTGCCTTAGGAACTTTTTCAATAAACTCTGCCCCCCAGTGTGGTCCCCACAGAAACCTTCATGGACTTCTTGCATTAACTCCTTGTCTTTTTCTTTAGAAACACACCTTAGGAGTGGCATTGAGTACCCTATTCGGTATAGAATTCCGTCGACTAGGATAAACCGAGCAGCTTGCCTCTGGAAGGCCCTTGCTTTCTTTCTATCCGTCGACAATACTCCATGCATCAAATACTCAATGAAAGGTGCCATCCATTTATCTTCTACCTAAATTACCAGAGAAGTTTCTTTTGTGCTGATGCTTGGTGCGAACAGTCGTTCAACAAGCACTATATTTAGCGTGTCTGCATCCTTTGCACTTGCTGACTTGGCCAAGGCATCAGCGTTTGAGTTCTGTTCATGAGGTACTTGTTGTAGAGTATATTTGTCAAACTGTGCCAACAAATCATTTGCTTTGTTCAAGTAAGCAACCATCTTCAGCCCCCAAGCTTGATATTCTCCAATAATCTGATTAACCACCAACTGGGAGTCACTATGGATTTCAAGTGACTTTATGTTCATGTCCCTGGCTAATCATAACCCTGCGAGCAGGGCTTCATATTCGGCTTCGTTATTGGATGATGTGAAGTCAAATCTGATTTCGCAGTGGAATCGATGTCCTTCCAGTGCTATCAAAATCACTCCGGCTCCACCGTGATGTTCATTGGAAGAACCGTCTGTAAACAACTTCCAATAGGGAGTTTGGCTTTGAAGCTCAGGATCTTCTGTCTGTTCATTGTTTGGAAGCCTAGTGAGCTATGCAACGAAGCTGGCCATAGCTTCCCTTTTACTGCTGCTCGTGGTAAGTAATAAATTTCAAATTGCCTCAGTTCAACTGCCCATTTCAATAATCGTCTAGCGGCTTCTGGCTTCTGCAGAACTTGTCGTAGGGGCTGGTCGGTTAATATTGTGATGGGGTGAGTTTGGAAGTATGGTCACAACTTTCTTGAGGCTAAAATCAAGTAGTAGGCTAATTTTTTAATGGGCGGATACCGCCGTTTTACTCCTATTAGCCTTTTGCTTACATAATATACGGCCTTTTGCACATTTTCCTCCTCTCTTACCAAGACAGCACTAGCAGCATATTCTGTGATCGCCAAGTAAATGAACAGAGTTTCTTTTTCGACCGACTTAAATAGAATGGGTGGCTGTGACATATGAGACTTTAAAGCTTGAAAAGCCTGCTCGCATTCCTCCATCCACTCGAATTTCTTATTGCCTCTAAGGAGATTAAAAAATGGGACACACTTGTCCGTCGGTTTGGAGATAAATCTACTTAGAGCAGCGATTTTCCCTGTTAAAATTCGAACATCTTTGATCTTCGTTGGTGATTTCATATCGACCAGGGCCTTGATCTTTTCGGGATTAGCTTCAATTCCTCGTGAGTTCGCTATAAATCCCAAAAATTTCTTTGATCCAACTTTGAGGGAACACTTGAGGGGATTCAGCTTTATCTGATACTTATTCAAGATGTTGAAGCACTCTTGCAAGTCCCCTATATGTTCTTCTGCCTTCTTTGACTTAACCAGCATGTCATCAACATATACTTCCATATTTGTACCGATCAGCTCCTTAAACATATGATTGACTAGTCGCTGGTAAGTCGCACCAGCATTTTTCAAACCGAAGGGCATTACTTTGTAACAGTAAAGCCTTGTATCGGTCCAAAAGCTAGTGTGACCCTCATCAGGTGGGTGCATACTAATCTGATTATACCCGGAGTATGCAACCCTAAATGATAGGATCTCGTGCCCCGAAGTGGCATCAACCAGCTGATCGATCCTTGAGAGAGGGAAACAATCTTTGACATTCCTTGGACATATCGTGGGTGCAGATGGGATTAAGGTGGATCCATCTAAGGTAGAGGCTGTTAGGGATTGGCCGAGGCCAAGGAACGCCTCGGAGGTGCAGAGTTTTCTTGGTTTGGCGGGTTCCTATAGACGGTTTGTAGAGGGCTTCTCGAAGATAGCGACACCGATGACAAAATTGACACAGAAGAATTTGAAGTTTATCTGGTCAGAAAAGTGTGAAGACAGTTTTCAAGAACTGAAGCGATTACTTGTTTCGGCGCCTGTGTTGAGTCTTCCTTCGAGGGAAGAGAAGTTTGTTGTTTACTGCGATGCATCGAGGTTGGGTTTAGGCTGTGTGTTGATGCAGAATGAGAAGGTTATAGCTTATGCATCACGACAGCTGAAGGAGTATGAACAGCGGTATCCTACCCATGATTTGGAGCTAGCAGCGGTGGTATTCGCACTAAAGATTTGCTGACATTATTTGTATGGGGAGAAGTGTGGGGTGTACACTGACCATAAGAGTCTACAGTATTTCTTTACACAGAAGGACCTGAACATGAGACAGAGGCAATGGCTTGAGTTGGTAAAGGACTATGATTGTGATATTCTTTACCATTTGGGGAAAGCCAATGTAGTGGCAGATGCATTGAGCCGCAGAGGCCCAAGTCAGTTATATAGTTCCACCCAAATCTCAAGAGATTTAGCTGATGAGATGGTCAGAGCAGGGATAGAATTGGTGGTGGGCCGGTTGGCCAATATTACTCTACAGTCAACCCTGCTGGAGCGGATCAGGGAACGACAGTTGGCAGACACTCAGTTGCAGGGGGTTAGGGAGAATGTCTTAGCGGGAGTAGCTAAGGACTATTATATATCTGAGGTTTGTTTGCTTTGGTATCAGGGACGGATTTGTGTTCCAGCTAATGAGGGAATCAGACGAGAGATACTAGATGAGTCTCATACGACTCCGTACTCACTTCATCCAGGTACCACGAAGATGTACCAGGATCTATGGATGTTATATTGGTGACATAGCCAGATGCTTAACCTGTCAGCAGGTGAAAGCTGAACATCAGCGACCAGAAGGGTTGCTTCAACCTTTGGGTATTCCTGAGTGGAAATGGGAGGACATTACTATGGATTTTGTGGGAGGCTTACTCAAAACAGTGGGGCTTCATGACTCGGTATGGGTGATAGTGGACAGATACACCAAGTCAGCCCATTTTCTTCCAGTAAGATCGACATATATTGTGGATCAGTATGCTGAGTTGTATGTGAGAGAGATCGTACGTCTCCATGGGGTTCCTAAGTCTATAGTGTCAGACCGGGATCCCATCTTCACTTCCAAGTTTTGGAGTGGTTTGCAGAAAGCTTTTGGGACTCAGTTGAAGTTCATTACAGCCTTTCATCCTCACACTGACGGATAGTCTGAGAGGACGATTCGGGTGTTGGAGGATATGCTCAGAGCGTGTGTGATTGACTTTGAGGGTTCATGGAGTAAGTATCTTCCGTTGATTGAATTTTCGTATAACAATAGTTACCAATCAACAATTGGAGTGGCTCCCTATGAGATGTTGCGTGGGAGGAAGTGTAGATCACCCATTTACTGGGATGAGATGGGTGAGAGGAAGTATTTGGGGCCAGATATGTTACAGAGGACAAGTGAAGTTATAGAAAAGATCCGAGCTAGGATGCTCACCTCTCACAGCAGACAGAAAAGCTACACTGATCCTAATCGTAGGGACATGGATTTCCAGGTTGGGGACCACATGTTTCTTCGAGTCTCACCTTTCCGAGGGGTGAGGAGGTTTGGAAAGAAGGGCAAGCTAAGCCCTAGATTCATTGGACCTTTTGAGATCCTATAAAGAATTGGTCAGGTGGCTTACAGATTAGCTTTGCCACCATCGTTGTCTGGAGTTCATGATGTATTCCATGTTTCTATGCTCCGGAAGTACGTCTCAGATGTAACTCATGTATTGAGGTATGGAGATTTGTAGTTACAAAAAGATTTGGCTTATGAAGAGAAACGAGTTCAAATCTTGGATCGAAAAGATAAAGTATTGCGGAATAAGACGATTCCTCTTGTTAAAGTGTTGTGGAGGAATAGTAGGGTCAAGGAGGCGACCTGGGAGCTTGAGACAGCGATGCGGGATCAATATCCCGAGTTATTCAGGTAAATTTTGAGGACGAAATTCTCATTAGGAGGGGATAGCTGTAACGACCCAAATTTACTAATAAGGCTTAAGGGCCTTTATTAGTGTGCCAGGAGGGCATAATTGGAATATATGTGATTTAATGATTAAAAGTATGCCATATGACTATTTGAATATCTGAGATGCATGACTATGTGTATTAGTATGCATGTAGGCCCTGATTAGGTTAGAAAGGGCATAATTGTAATTTTGGCCCGTTGAGGGCATAACTGTATATATACGTGATAATTGTTGAGACCACATTATTATGTGGATATATTTGTGATCTGTGATTCGAGACGATCCTAGTGAGCGGGTTAGCGAAAAAGTCACGACGGGGATTTATACCCGGCTCGGGGCGAGCCTGGGGGTATAAATGGCAATTTAGAGAATATATTGGGGTTAATTTTGACATTGAAGAATATAATTGGTGGCTAGCTAAGTGTCGGGAAGTCAGCGGAAAATATTAGAGACACTTGAGGAATTAGCGAGAATTGGGTGAAATGACCAAAATGCCCCTAGGTGGATTAAAAGATTTAGAATTAAAGGGGAGGGTATTGTGGTCATTTGGCTTATAAAGGATAGGTATAACTGAGGCTTTACATTTAGTGGAACTTGTAGAAAGAAATAGAAGTCTGAAGGAAAGAAAAGAAAGAAAAAGAAGGGAAAGAAAGGGGAAGGAAAAGCAGGGCATTTCCAAGGTCGGTTTGGGACCTCTTCATCATTTTCATCTGGGGGTTTGAGGCTAGAATCAAAGGAGCTTAAGGCTGAGATTGTGAGCTTGAGTTCTTGAGCAGATTGGGGAAATCTAGCTAGCGCTATTCCTCAGTTGAGGTAAGACTTTGAGGATTTCTTCAGTTTCTGGTTTTCATGTTGAACTAAGATGTCTAAGCTAAATTTGATGGGAATTCTAGGGAATTCAAGCTAAGGGTTTGAGGAGGAGTAAGCCAAGGAGGTGTAGAGACTAACTTAAGGTCGAATCCCCATTGAAGGTATGAAATTCTAGCTCTAAATTATGAGGTTTTGGTTGTTTTGCTGAAGTTTATGAGTTTGAGGTTCAACCATGGTGAATTTTGAGATTGGGAGTGCATGTGTTAAAATTTTATGTGGTTGGGATGCTTGGGATGAGTTAGACATGTTAGAAAGCTTGATTCTATGTTTGTTTGAAGTTTGGAGAAGTTTTGGTAAGGTTTGGCTCGGGGAAAATCGAAGGGGGGAAAAACAACATTTACTATTCTGTGACTAGCTCTACAGCGCTAGCCTTTGGGCGCTGTAGCAATAGGCCATATACCCTGGGATGATTTTGGGCTCTGTTTTTAGCGCTGTAGCGCCCTCCTTAGATCGTTGTAGCGCTACCCTATTTCCAAAAAGGGGTTTTTGAGTTATTTTCAAGGGTTTTTGCCTGGGGGTTCGAGGTTCGATTCCACCACCCCATTTAGTGGAATTGGGGCTTCCCGAGGGCTCGGGATTGGTCCCGAGGCTAGGTTTTGGACTTGATGTTTGGTGATGATTTTGATCTATGGTTTTGACTAGGTGTGCGCTAGGGCTCAAGAGGGATCGTGCTCAAGGATCAAAGCGAACGAAGCTAGCGAATTTAAAGGTAAGAAAACTGCACTCGGTTATGTGTTTGTGATGGGACTAAGTGCTCCCCATATTTGTATAATGTCAAAGATGGTATTATGCCATGGGACATGTGATAAACGGCCTAAGGGTTCCGTAGACAACATTTGCACACAGGGTGCGGCTTGGCCACTGGTAGCCGAGGACAGCTTAATATTCACTGAGCTCGGTTTAAGCGGGCCGGAGTCAGTGGGATAAACAGAGGGTGCGGCCTAAGGGCGCTAACCCTAGTTATCATATGTGGATTGATTATTGATATGAATTGATATACTTGGTATGATGAACACTTGATTGTCATGAATGCTTAAACTGATTAAGTACATGCTTATGCGATATGAGATATTTGACTGTCTGTTGATTGATTATGCTCTGTTATTGTGTTTTCTTGCTGGGCCTTGACTCACGGGTGCTATGTGGTGCAAGTAAGGGCAAAGGTAAGATTGACCAACCTTGAGATGGAGAGCTGCGAGGCTGAATGTACATAGTCAGCTGTTCGACCGACATGGCCGAGGAGTGGATCAGGACAAGGAATGCTTAACAGTCTATTTTTCCTTAGAGTGGCTAGTATTTAAATCTTGAATCTTTGTAAATGGTTTTAATCTTATTATTTTTGGGATCCCGTGTAAACAGAAAATGTTATTTATAAGAAATGTGGCTTTTTGAGACCAAAATCTTTAAACCCTAGTTCCACTATAGTTTTCAGTAACACGTTTTCAATTACATGACTTGATTAGCAAGTCTAGCACTTTTATTAGCACACGGTGTAATGGTCTTGGCTATCCAGGGCATTACGACTTGCTAGGGATTAGAGACCCACGATGGTTAAAACGCTACCGTGATGAATCCATTCTCCTTTAGCTTCTTAACTTCTTCCTTTAGAGCTTTCGATCTATCTTTGTCGAGCAGCCTTCTTTTTTGTGGTATTGGTGGAAAACTCTTGTCTATGTTCAGGACATGGCTGATAACTATTGGGTCAATTCCAACCATGTCTTTATGCGACCAGGCAAAGACTTCCTGGTTCTTCTTCAAAAATACCACCAGCTTTTGTTTTATCGTTGTCTCTAAGTTTTTACTGACTTTCACAACCCTGGTCGGATCTGCTTCATCGAGTTGGACCTCTTCGAGGTCCTTAATCGGTCCTACTTCTTCATCAAAATCCCCAAAGAGAGGATCCAAATCCCTATCCTCACTTTGGTCAACACCCTATTTGGTGACGCAATCACCTGACTGGGCTTGTGTTTCATTGGCCGTCTGCAACTCTTTTCCAGGGCCTTCCTTCAATCCACCTTTCTTTGCCTTAGATATCAAGGAATTGTAGCATTCCCTCACTTCCCGTTGGTTTCCCAATACGCATCCTATCCTAGCGTCAGTTGGGAATTTCATGGCAAGGTGCCAAACCGAGATCACAGCTTGCTGGTCGACCAGAATAGACCTTCCAATTACAGCATTGTATGCGGAAGAACAATCAACTACTATACAAGTAGTGAGTAATGTCCTGTTCGCATGCATAGTTCCTACTATAATTGGAAGCCTAATCGACCCTGTTGGCAAGAGCCCTTCGCCAGAAAAACCATAAATGGTTTGGTTGCACGGCTCCAGGTCCTTCACAAACAACTTCATCCTCTCCAGTGAAGATTTATACAAGATGTTGATTGAGCTCCCTATGTCAACCAACACCCTCTTAACCATCATGTTGGCAATCTGGACATCCACGACCAGCAGGTCTGAATGTGGGAATCGGACATGCTGAGCATCAAGCTCATAGAAAGTTATTAACTCTTCTTCTGTTCGAGCTTTTTTGGGCGCTCGTTCCTCCACATTCAGCATCTCGATGTCCTGGTCGTGGTGTAAGGTCCAAGCATATTTCCCCTTGCCTTCCCACTATCTCCTGCAAGGTGTGGGCCGCCATTGATGGTGAGTAATGTACCTGCCACAGGAGCTGGCTGTAAAGGTGGCGAACGTTGGCGTACAGGCGCTTGCTCGTTGCCTCCTTGAGCCTCTCGCTGAGAATCTCCTGTGGCTTGCACATATCTCCTTAGGTGTCCTTGTCTGATATGGAACTCGATCTCATCCTTCAGCTGGTTACACTCATTAGTGTCATGACCATAGTCATTGTGAAAACGAAATTTTTTTGTTGTATCTCTCTTGGAGATATCCTTCCTTATAGGTGCTGGTCGTTTGTAAGGGACATTGGAGCTGGTTGCCTGGTAGACCTCCGCTCTGCTCTCGACAAGGGCTGTGTAGTTGGTGAATCTTGGATCATACCTATTGCCTTTGGGGCGCTTATTTTCAGACGTTGATGGCTCATTATTCGCCATTTTTCTACCATTTTTACCATTCCCATTGCCTTTGTCGTTTCCATTGGGTTTATCCGACCCATTGGCGGCTTTTGCGGGATCTTCCTTTGGTCCCTTGCCTTTCGCAGGTGATTTCCCCTCATTGGCAATTGCATCCTCGAGCTTAATGTATCGATCTACTTGATCAAGAAACTACTGGGTACTCTTCACCCCATTATTTCTTAAGCTGTTCTAGAGGGGAGAATGGCACCTCACCCCAGCAGTTAGGGTCATCATTTTCCCTTCATCTCCGATAGTTTTAGCCCCAGCAACTGCTCGCATGAAACGCTGGACATATTCCTTTAAGGATTCTCCCTCCTTTTGACATATCTCGACTAACTGATTGGCCTCAGTCGGGTGCACACGATCAGCATAGAATTGTCCGTAGAATTCCCTCACAAGCATTTCCCATGATACTATGCTTGCAGGAGGGAATTTAAAAACCACTCCTGAGCAGTGTCAAATAGGGTGGCCGAAAAAATCCTTAAGCGGGCATCATCTAACACCTTGTGGATGTCCATTTGTATCTCGAACTTATTGACATGAGATAGTGGGTCCCCATACCCATCAAGTTTGGTAATACTGGCATCTTGAATTTGTTGGGGGTCTCCGCCACAACTATCCTTTGTATGAACGGAGTGCCTCTTCTTCGATCATACTCGATGTGGGATGTTCGGCTTCCCACCAGCTGCTGGACAGCCTGGTTTAATGCATCGATTTGGGCCTTCACGGCGTCTGGGATCGCGGGGGAAACTGGAGCTAGAAGGGTGTTCTCATCGTGCCTTTCGCACCTCTCGTTGAGCAAGTCCCTTAAGTCATCATCTCTACGTCGTTTCTCACTGTCGCCCAATTGATCGAAGACGTTAGGCTGCCTAGGCTGCCCGCCAGCATTCTGGCTTGCAGGCCTATTGTCTCTTGGTGGGGGATTCCTTTCCCAACCTCTTTCTTCTCGCCTCAACCAGCGTTCCTTCTGCTGGAGTCAGCTTCATTATAGTCATGGCTGTCCCTGAACTGCGACCGACTATGGCGCGACCGGCTTGTCACGTTGTTCCCTCCTCGAGCTGGTACCTCGCGAGCGTTAGGGGGAGGCCTGCGTTGGTCAGTAGGTCCCCAGGCATTATCATGTCATGGGGGTCCCCTGACCGCAGAGCCTAACTCGGTGTACCTTCTATTGGCAGAAGGATGTTGCCCCTACTCGGTGGATTTGGCTCATCAGCCACTGGGCATCTAGGGCTTCGGGGAGGCTGCCCGACCCAATTCTGCCTCTGGCGCTGGGGATTATCTCGACCAGTGCAAGAAGGTGGATGCTGCTCAAGATCCAAAATTGGGACATTCTATTGAGCAACAGGTGGCTGCTCCAGCCTCTGATGGCTCCATGGCTGAAGCGGAGGACTCAGATTTGGGGCCCGTTGTGGTGGTGCATTTGGTGGCTGATCCGGTTGAGAAGCTAGTGCAGCTTGCCCCCGAGCCAACTGAATGGCTGCTTCTAGGGCGGCGGTGGCATCTCTCTGCCGGTGGTCCATGTCTGCCTACCGCTCATTCAGCTCTTGGCATTGACGTTCGATTTCCCTCTATTGCAATGCCAACGTCTCAACCGCATTCTATTGATTGGCCTTCAGATTGGCCAACTCCTCTTGAAACACACTAGTGTTGTCCTCAGGGTTTCCGAATCCATCTCCTCCACTTCAAAATCCAGCTGTGGTTCATCTTCGGCCACATTTGGTGGATGAGGCTGGGTGGTTGCAGCGCTGGAAGTCTGTCCCGTCTTCTTGGATGTTTTTTCCATTTGATCTTCTCAAAGTTTCGGATTAATCTCTCAGTGAAAGCACCAGAATTTTGACCCTCAAATTGGTCAATGACACGGAGTCAAATAAACGATAGAAAATGAGAGGCGAACAAGAGGAGAATCAAATGGAAAATAAACAACACAAACGATTTATAGTGGTTCGGCCCCAATGGATAGTAATGACCCATGTCCACTTAGTGTTCTTATTGATATTGAATCCCAACATTGTGATCAATGAACTAGGGTTCACGAATTTCACAAGCCTTGGGAGATTACGATTTCGGTGAATAATCACACTATATGCTTCTCTCTGAGAACCAAGATTCAAAGTTTAAAAATTCCCTTCCTTGAGCCCTTTGAGTCTTATTTATAGGCTCAAGAAGGTTACATGGGCCAACGAGCCTTAATTATAATTAAGACTTGTGTATCAAGGTAATAAAGGAAAATACAATTAATGTCAATATTACAAGATTGCATATAAAAAAGAAATGAACGAAAGTATGCGACCTGACTAGTCGCACCTAAGCATGAGGCTTGATCAATCGATAACTCTCTGGTCGATGGTCGAACAGGACTTATTCACTTAAAGTTGCCACGCATCATCATGAGTCATTTTAGGGTAAACAAACATAACAATAACAAAACAACACAATACACAATTTAGAATAGTTCTCAGAGTTTTTTTTTTTTGTCAGACAAAACTCTCTCTCTTTCTTCTTCTATATTCTAGCAATTCTCATACTATAATTCAAGTTCTCATGTGGTGAGAGACACTTGTGATTCCTAAAATACAAACTCATGTTCTCTATGTGGCCACACACATCTTGAGGTGTAGAGAACACTCCGAAAGATCGTGGTTTGAGTGCTCAAAGCTTTGGATAGGAAGATTGATAAAAATACGAAAAGACTCAAGGACACTTGATAGGCTTCAAGATGTAAAAGTTTATGCTCTTGATTTTTTTTTGTGTTTATATATATATAAATATATATTTGTTGCATGATTAATAGTATTGTATGATAATATTTCTGGATTGTTTTCTTAGTCATATAAATTGTTTATATGATTATTGAAATTTTTTGTATGTTGTTGTTATGTTGTTTCATAATAAGAATAAAACAACAATAGGCCCACCACGCACAAGTTTTCATTGTGTGCTCTGATAGGTTTTCCAACAATTGGTACCAGAGCAAGTAATTAATCTATACATATTATTAATTGTTGTGTGGGATCATATGCATTTTTATATTATATGTGATATATGTGTTGAATGGATGGATGTTTATTTTCATGATGATAGATTCTTAAGGGACGTTTATTATAGTGCTTTTGGGTTTAAGAATTGTTCTTAAAATTTCTAGATGAAATGTGTAAGCCATTTTGGGGCATAGGATTTTTGTAATTTTTTGTGTAAAAATTATGGGTTATAAAATTATGTCCCAAGCCCTGATCCCGAGCCCGAACCCGAGCCCAAGCCCAAGCTGATGCTTGCGCTCCAACCGCACGCCCAGCCATACGTGCCCCTATAGCTGCGCCCATGTGCCCCGTCGCCTCCGTACGCCCCTCCCGCGGCCCTTGCGCGTGCCTCCCTGCTACCCAGCCACCACGCCTCCTGCGCACCTCAGCCGTGGGTCGCCCCACTCCCATGCCAAAAAACCCTTGACCACCGCCCCTTGGCACAACACCTAATGTGTTGTTACCATAAACATATTTTTAATTATTCATTTAATTAAAAATCAGAAATTGAATTAAATTGTTTTTAATTTGGAATTTTTTTATTTATATAATGGTGATTATTTACACAAATTAAAAATATTTTAATTGTTATCTTCCATAATTAGAATTATTTTAATTAAAATATCCAAAATTAAAATTATCTTGAATTTTAATTTCTTAAAATTAAATTTTTTTGATTTTATGTTTTGAATTAAATCACCCAAATTCAAATTGGGCCTTAGAAACTTTTGGGTATTAAAACCCAATGTTTAATTATTTTAAAAGTTTGTTTGAAATAATTAAAAAGTTGTATAATTCAAAATGGATATGGAAAAATGGGTGGCAATGGCTCAAAAGACTACATCTCAAGGTTGAAGATCAAAGTGCTCTTCATCAAGCCTTAGTTAGTCTAGGTTACATTTTTTCATGTATATTTTTGCAAGTGTTGTAATTTTTTCTAGAAATATCCAAAAGTTACCATACCCACTTTTATTTTATTTATTTATTATAAATGTTTGAATGTGATTAAAATGTTTAATATTTTATCATGCATTATAATATGCCATTAATATGCCCACATATTATGCAACTAGCATGCATTACATTCGTGTAGAAAAATGCTATTAGGAACGTCCTATATTATTTTTTATTTGTTTATATGTGATATTTCATATAATAATAAATTTAGTCTTAATTAGTTAAGATGGTAAATCAAAATTAAAGATGTCTAATTTATTTTTTTAATGAAAATATTTTATTAAAATAAAAATGGTATTCTCTTAATTAAAGCAAAATTAGAATTAGAATTAATGGCACAATTTTAATTTTTTGCTTAATTGGATTAGTAATTAATAGAATATCATTTGGTAAAAATAATTAAATTTATTTTTACAACTAAATTAAAAAATATTGATTTTGTGAAAAAGACATTTTTCCAAAATAGTGAGTGGGAGAGGGAGTTATGAAAGTAAGTCTCATGGTCTCCATTATTGGTTGAACACCGAGAGGCATAGGAAGGGCCTTGTGTCGCCTCCGTTTGTGGCCTCCCTAGAAAATGCTTCCGAATATGTTTACTTTATCTCAAGGTTGACTTCTCTTATGAGCATATAATTAGTGATGTATTTCAAATTTGACTGACCCTAAGGCACACTCTTGAGTTAAGTCATTAAATGAAAATACTGGGTTACACTCCAAAGGTGTATCTAGGCTTTCGAGCACGACTAGTACATCTTGATCAAACTAGTCGTAGTTCATAAGTCAAAAGAGAAAAATGCTTTTTTGAGTTTTCACTTATGAAATTGAGATTTTTCTTCAAATTAATTTGGGGTTAGTCTGACCTACCCTAAGGCGGTCCATTAACTTTTCAAATTAGTTTATCGCGAATTAGTATTTTTTTTTTATGTGTTTTTATATGTTGCATTCATGCATCATATTTACTTTTCCAAATAAAATATGATATTAATTATATGTTTTAATTCATTATATTTTATCTATTTAATTCCAGCAACAATGATTAATCCTCTTAATCCTGATCAAGAACTTCAAAATGAGAAAGAACCAGTTAATCCTCGTGATAGCTTCCCAAGTACTTTTTATTTAGACTTCAACAATCTAGATGTTTGGTACAGAAACATACACATAATTCTAGATGAACTAAAGGTGTATGATGCAATCAATTGATGCACCTCCAGATGAGCCATCAACTTTATCTGATTATGATAGTCATAAAAAATATGCAAATTGGATGAGATCTTATTATTTGGCACGTCATTGCATACTAAAGACTATGCCAGACAATCTTAAATTGAGATATGTGAACCTTAAATCTACATACGAGATATGGGAGAGGATCAAAAGAGATTATTTTGATCACTTAAGAAGTTTGCAAGAAGAAATGGTAAATATGATTTGCTCATCGCTTTTTAATATATTTGAATAGTTGATTCAAATATTTACGCCACCATATTTTAGTCTTATTTTCAGAAACGCATTATTCATGAAAAGAAAAGAATGCGAAAGAAAAACAAGAAAATGATTGCAAATTGGTAGACCAAAAGATAACTGACATGGAAATTAGTTTTTCATTTTCAACTTTGTATTAAGTTCTTTTTCATTAAAGTAGTTCTAGAATTTTTTTTTCTTCTAGAAACTATGTTTTTTAGATTCCTTTAATTGATGAATGAACAAGTTTAGTATTTCTTTTGAATAATAAATTCATTTGTTATTTTTTTTAAATATACTTGTTCCACCTATTTCTTCAATGAGTATAAATGATAATTATGAATTATTCATTATTGTGCAAATTGTAGATTTAATAAGACATTTTATTCCAGGCCCAATTAAGTGAAACATATATGTGAATTATTTTTTATCGGTTTATAATTAATTAGAATCATAAGACAAATAAAAGACAGTCTTTTATTGCAACCATTCAATGGTTCTCTCCCTATTTATATAGTCTGCTAATTAAAGTTAAATCAAAAGACATTTTTTCTAATAAAGGCTCAAAAATCACATATCATTTAGCTAATACATAGAGATGTATGTTGAATCTTTTAATGTTCAAAGCTAAAGGAGATAATAAATAGTAAGTCAATATTGATTGACATTTATTTTAGATATGTTTAACTTTGATCAAATGCAAAGAAAATTTCTAGAAATTTTTCATGCAACATTCAAAGTAAAGTCATGATTAGTGGTGAAAAATACACATTTATTGATTTTAATGGTCAAAATAAATTAAGTTTTAATTAATATTTTCATAAAATTAATATGATTTATTTTACAAATGAAAATATGTGATTATGATTTAATTTATTTTATTTTGTAGGAATTAATTTGTATTTTTGGCACTTGGAAACAAAGAAAAAAATAAATAAATAAAATTGAAGAAAGAAATGGAAATGTAGCATTTTAGAAATGAAGAAGCCAACTTTTCGGCCCAAGCCCAGCAGCAGCTTCCTCTTGCCCAGTCGCCAGGTGTCACCTCCCGAGGCCGCCACGTCGCCAGCCAACAGCCTGCCCTCCTCCAGCTTGCGCCACCTATCTTCTTCAAGCCTCCTTTTCTCTTTCAGCCGAAGGTCCAAAGAGAAGCCTCCTTCATCAGCTTTCCCCTCGTCCTTCAACATTTCTCCCCAGCAGGCCCAAATCCTCAAGGCCCAACACTCCTTCAGCATCTTCACGCCCAAAATCGCAGCAGCCCATCAGCCTTCTCTTCAACCCAGCCGCCCACGTGGCATGTTTTCATTGGCCGAAAATGGGTCAAAACCCTCTTGTGTCACCAGCCATGTTTTGTGGGTATTGGACTTTGTAAATTGCTATTTTGAGCTCTAAAGATCCTGTTTTTGTGGTATTTTAGAAAATGAGCATTTTGACTATACACAAAAATAGCTAGGGTAATATTAATAATAAGATTTGATTTTTCAAAATCATATTTTATTATTAATATTTCAGATTTATTTTATAAACCCCATTTTGTTGTTTAATTTCTTTTTAGTCCTTTTCTCCATCTATAAATAGGGACACTTTCTTCACATTATGTATGTAATTTTTAGAGTAGAGAAACTAAAGCAAAATTTCCACTCACTTTCTTCTCATATTTTCTTCTTAGAATTTTTTGAGAATCATGAGCATAATGGCCTAATCTTCCTAGGAAGGTTAGGGATGATTCCATATGCAAGTGATGTTATTTTGCTACTTTGATTTACTATGTTCTTAATGTAATATATTTGAGTTATTTATGTTCTTTCATCTCTATCTTTATTTTGCTATCTTTATTTACTTATGCTAATAGTGTATAGGATTATTCATGCTCTTTCTATGTGCTTCTAATTAGCAAAAGTAATATTGATACATAATTTTATGTCTAATCTTCTATTGCATTATTGCCCTTGGGTATTTTGTCATTTTTAGATTTTTCATAATATTAACATTGTGCTTTTAAAGTAAAGAACTTTATAACTCAAATGAACTTTTGTTAGAAAAGACTATGGACTTTAATGTTAGATTTTCCAAGTAAATATTGGGAGGTGAACTATTTACTTGTGTATTTTTGTAAATCAAGTAACTAAGTAACTAAACAAGCATATGGATGATTCTTGAAACCTTTCATTTTCTCAAACTCTTGATTACATCTTACCTTTATTTCACTTATCTCATTTCATCACTTTATCAAAAATACAATACCAAAATCTCAAACCTCTTTCCATTTACAATTTTATTTAGTTCTTGTTACTAACCTTTTGTGTTATTTTCTACTAACCTTTTGATTTTAGGTTACCTCCTTGTGGATCGACCGCCCGATCTTACTACAACTACCGCTTAGTGTAGTCACATTTTGGGCGTTAAACAAATTTTGGCGTCGTTGCCGGGGAGGTAGTTTTCAAAGGTTTAGTGAAATTTCTACCAAAAATGTTAGCAACCGTATTTGTATTTTTGTTAGTGTAAATATTGTGGTAGTGTAGTTTTTATTTTTATTATTTTTTATTTACTAACTTTTAGTTAATTAGACTATTATTATAAAAAAATAAAGAAACTTAAAAAAATATTATATATATCTTTTCTTTTCTTTTTCTTTTTTTTTTTATTTTTTTCGGTAAAACAAAAAAAACATATTTATATTATAAATATTCATATATATATATATATATATATAAACATAACTATAAAAAAAATTATATATTTATATATATACTTATTCTTATTTTAAATTTCCTTTCTTTTGGTTAAAAAAAAACATATATATTTATATAATTATTTTTCTTTTTTTTAGTTAATTCTTACTCTATTTTTCTTTCTTAATTTCTATTCTATTTTTTTTTAGTTTAATACATATTTAAAAAAAAAAGATTAAGCTTGTTATTTTATCTTCACTTTAATTTTCTTTTCTTTATTTTATTTTTGTGTTCTTTTTTTATTTTATTTTGTTGCTTAGTTTAGGTTTTTCTTTTCCTTTGCCTTAGTTTTATTTAGAATTTAGGTTTAAAAAAAACATAAAATTGCATAAAATTGGTCATAACATTTCAATCATAAAACACTTAGTATTTGGAACAATTGTGTAATATTACAAATGGTAGAAACCGATATTGTTCTGTCTAGAAAGATTGGTTGTTAAATAAGGTTTGTGATAGCGTTACCCTCCGCACTTACCAGGGAACCTCGGGGAGTTCTGTCTAGGCAAGTGTGGGCCTAAAGCGGTACCTTGGGAACCTTCCCAATCGGCCTAGGAATGTTTCGAGCATCTACCTTTGCACTATTACATTGTTGAACTTATTACTATAAGAAAACCAAGCTTGTTCTGTCAAAATAAGCAATTTCACTCTGCTTAAAGGTTGTTTGGTCGAAAAGGTTGACCTGTGATCCACCATACTTACTCAGTAACCTCGGGGAGTTCTAGTAAGGCGTTGGAGATCACCCGAAAACCTCCAAATCTACCTGGGAACAAGTTTAACAAAAAAAATAAATAAATAAATAAAAAAGACATAAAATAAATCTAATTCTGATTCCCGAGGGTGGATGAATCATCACGAAACTTCCAGTGACACTTCTTCCAATTCATCTGCCACTCCTACCGAAACTCCTTCCACTAATCCTGCTTCTCCACAAACTTTTGCTCATAATAACTCATTCGCAATGGCTCGCAATGATGAAATCCAACCAAAAATTCTCAATGACTACCTCCATCCTACCCGCACTTCCACACCTTCATGCATTATCTTCCCTCCTAATATACCTGCATTAGACTTTAAACCTGACATGATTCAACTCTTGTCCACATTTCATGGAATGGAAAACGAAATCCCATACGTGCATATCAGAGAATTCAAGGAGGTGGTAGCCACGTTCTATAACCGAGCCAAAAATGCCGATGTTGTGCGACTGAAGTTCTTCCCCTTCTCCTTGAAGGACAAAGCCAAAAGCTGGTTATACTCTTTGAGACCTAGGTCTATTGGAACATGGGAGGAGATGACTAAATCCTTCTTTCTGAAACACTTCCCTAGCCATAAGACCAACAGTATAAAATGACAAATTTCCACATTCTCCCAAAAGGACAATGAAACGTTCTATCAAGTCTGGGAAAGATTCAAAGATCAGTTAAATCAGTGCCCGCACCATGGCTATGAGAACTGGCGCTTGTTCAGTTACTTCTATGAAGGTCTCACAAGTCGTGAGCACCAATTTGTAGAAATGCTATGCAATGATGAATTCCTCAAAAAAGAGCCAGACGATGCTCTTGAATATCTTGAAGAAACTGCGAAAAAGTCTCACACCTGGACTGGTCCAAGTGCTACTGACAACACCAACCAACACAAACCATCTGGGATCTATCAACTTCGAGAAGAGGATAGTATTAAGGCCCAACTCAAAGCTTTTAAAAAGCAGTTTGAGGTCTTAATGACGAAAAATGGGCAAAAGTCGCACATGATCGCTCAAGCGCAACCGCAAGAACCTTGCTTTGTTTGTGGAGGGACGGAGCACTTAGCTAAGGACTGCTTAGCGTTGAATGAAATGAGGGGGGTTTATGAGGAGCAATGCAATGCCTTAGCGGCATATAACAAGCCATTCTCCCATACGTACAACCCTGGTTGGAGAAACCACCCAAACTTCAGTTGGAGAGATTCCAACCAAGCTCAATTGTCTAGAGGCCAATGGAGAAATGAGCAACAAGTTCAACCATCAAAGGCGTATTCTGCACCTCATTACAATGCTCATCCACAACGAAATTCTCTCGAGAATACTCTTCATGCATTCATGGAGGAACAATCCAAATTGAATCGCCAAATGATGGAAGAAATCAAGGAAATGAAATGTCAATTCTCAAAATTGACTGAATCCTTGGCCATTCCGGAAAAAGGAAAACTCCCTTCCCAGCCAAAATTCAATGTTCAAGGCCAACACATGGCCCAATCTTCAAATTTTAATGATCAAAATGTCAAGGAAGTAAATGCCATCACGACGAGAAGCGGTAAAACTCTGCAAGACCCACCCATAAAATCCAACACTCCCAGTACTCCAAAAGTCATTTATGAAAATCCACCCCTCAATGCCACTCCAAAAATACCATTTCCCCAGGCTTTGAAACCTATTGGGAAACTTCCTGATAACCAAGCTGAACTCCTTGAGCACTTGACCCAAGTGAAGATTAATCTTCCTTTGCTTCACATCATAAAACAAGTGCCCGCTTATGCCAAAATCATCAAGGATCTTTGCACTGCAAAAAGGAAGCACCATGTTAAGAAGACTGCTTTCTTGACCGAGCAAGTGAGTGCGGTGATTGAACAAAAGGCACCGCCAAAATACAAAGATCCCGGTTGTCCCACCATTTCTTGCCAAATTGGGACCCATGAAGTCAGCCAAGCCTTACTTGATCTTGGCGCGAGTGTCAATCTCATGCCTTATTCTGTATACTCGCAACTCAGTCTTGGAGAAATGAGGCCAACATCTGTTGTACTACAACTTGTTGATCGTTCCACCAAAAAGCCTAGGGGTATCGTTGAGGATGTATTGGTTCAAATTGAAAAATTCTATTGTCTTGTGGATTTTCTTATTCTTGATACCCAATCTGTGGTGAACATGGAGTCTAAAATTCCTATTATCTTCGGAAGACCATTCCTTGCTACTGCAAATGCTTTGATCAATTGTCGGAATGGTCTAATGAAGATATCGTTTGGAAACATGACTCTTGAAGTCAATATCTTCCACATCGAGAAACAACCTCGAGAAGACGATGAATGCTACCAAACATTCATGATTGACTCTTTAATTCCCAAGGAGGTTCAATTGCAAAGCAACTTTGATAATCTTGATGAACTCCTCCGTCTGTCTGACAACGAAAGTCCCAGTTCTATTGAGTCTACTCTTGCAATATCAGATCGCATAGACTCCCGCAATAGAAGGACTCAGTTTTGGCAACCTCGCTTTGAAGAGCTACCTCGCGAGAGGGCACAGCCGAAAACTTCAGCCAAAGAGGTTCCCACTGTTCAATTGACCCAACTTCCCGAGGGTTTAAAACATGCCTTCTTGGGAGACGGTGAAACCTTTCCAGTTATCATCTCATCCAACCTTCAAATTCTCAAGAATTGCAGTTACTCGAGCTACTGCGGACGCATAAATCTGCGATAGGTTGGACGCTTGCTGATATCAAAGGTATTAGCCCTTTAATTTTCTCTCATTGAATCAATCTAGAGGACGAAGCCATCCCTCGAAGAGACCCTCAGCGGCGACTGAACCCCACGATGAAGGAAGTTGTAAAAAATGAAGTTTTGAAATTGCTAGACGCTGATATTATTTACCCGGTAGCAGATAGCAAATGGGTCGATCCTACTCAAGTCGTGCCCAAGAAATCTGATGTCACCGTTATCCAAAACGAAAAAGGGGTCCTTGTCCCCACAAAAACGGTGACGGGGTGGCGCATGTGCATCGATTATAGAAAATTAAATGCCACCTCTCGCAAAGATCACTTTCCACTCCCATTTATTGATCAAATCCTTGAACGTGTAGCTGGTCATCCTTTCTATTGCTTTCTTGATGGCTATTCTGGCTATTGTCAAATTGAGATTGCATTAGAGGATCAAGATAAGACCACTTTCACTTGTCCCTTTGGCACTTTTGCTTTCCAGCGTATGCCATTTGGCTTGTGTAATGCACCAGCTACTTTCCAAAGATGCATGATGAGCATCTTTAGTGACATGATTGAAAAATCAATGGAAGTATTCATGGATGACCTAACCGTTTTTGGAAACTCCTTTGAGACATGTCTTCTTCATCTTGAAGCTGTTTTAAAACGATGCATCGAGAAGGGACTTGTCCTCAATTGGGAGAAATGACACTTCATGGTATCTTCTGGCATAGTCTTAGGCCACATTGTTTCTGAAAAAGGAATTGAGGTTGATCAATCCAAAGTCGACCTTATCTCCAATCTGCCGACTCCTAAGACTGTCAAAGACGTTAGGTCATTTCTTGGTCATGCTGATTTCTATAGGAGGTTCATATAAAAATTTTCAATGATTGCCCGTCTGCTAAGCAACCTCCTAGCCAAAAATGCCACTTTTGAATGGACACCTAAGTGTGAGGAATCATTCCAAACGCTTGTCAATTCACTCACTTCCGCTCCCATCATTTAGTCACCCGATTGGAGTCTTCCTTTCGAGATCATGTGTGACACCAGCAACTTTGCTGTGGGAGCTGTGCTAGGACAACGAAGGGAGGAGAAACCCTTTGTTGTCTATTATGCCAGCCGAACTCTCAATAGTGCTCAAATGAACTATTCCACTACTGAAAAAGAGTTGCTTGCCGTTGTCTTTTCTCTTGACAAATTCCGCTCTTATTTGATTGGATCACCTATTACAATCTTCACAGATCACTCCGCCCTTAAGTATCTCCTTTCCAAAAAGGATGCTAAGGCGCGATTAATACGGTGGATCCTTCTCTTGCACGAATTTGACATAACGATAAAAAACAAGAAAGGTGTTGAAAATGTCGTCGCGGACCATTTGTCCCGACTTGAATTCAGCGATCCCGCTGACGGTCCACCTATTCATGATGATTTCCCCGATGAACAATTACTTTATGTTGCTAAGTTTTCGTGGTACTCTCACATTGTAAATTACTTAGTAACAGGTGAACTCCCATCTGAATGGAGTTCACAAGACAAACGCAAATTTTTGGTCGAGGTGCGCAGTTTCTTTTGGGATGACCCGTACTTATTCAAGTATTGCCCCGAACAAATCATGTGAAGATGCATCCACGATGATGAGGTGTCTAGTGTGCTGAATTTTTGCCACAATGATGCTTGTGGTGGTCACTTCTCTGTGAAGAAAACCGCTGCAAAAATCTTACAATGCGGCCTTTACTGGCCTACTTTGTTCAAAGACACCAATGATTTCTGTCGTTCTTGTGTAAGGTGCCAAAAGTTAGGATCCTTATCCCGTCGGCACATGATGCCCTTGAACCCAATTCTTGTTATCGAAATATTTGATTGTTGGGGGATAGACTTTATGGGACCGTTTCCACCTTCTTTTGGCTACCTTTACGTTCTTCTCACCATGGATTATGTTTCCAAATGGGTCGAGGCTGTACCATGTCGAACCAATGATAACGCTACAGTTGTCAAATTCTTGAAAGAAAATGTGTTATCCAGGTTCGGTACCCCCTCGCGCTATCATCAGTGATCAAGGCACTCATTTTTGCAACTGATCCTTTGAGGCTCTTATGCGTAAGTACGGTGTACTTTATAAAGTTGCAAATGCCTATCATCCACAGACCAATGGTCAAGCTGAGTTAGCCAATAGGGAGATAAAACACATTCTGGAAAAGACGGTAAATCCCGACCGTAAAGATTGGCCTACACGCATTCTAGACGCTCTTTGGGCATACCGCACTGCTTTCAAATCCCCTCTTGGGATGTCTCCCTATCGGCTTGTCTTTGGAAAAGCCTGTCATTTACCTGTCGAGCTCGAGCATAAAGCATATTGGGCTATCAAAGCCCTAAACTTTGATCTGAATGCCGCAAGTATCAATCGCAAACTCCAGTTGTCTGAAATTGAGGAGTTGAGAAACGATGCATATGACAATTCCAGGATTTATAAGGAAAAACTAAAAAACGCTCATGACAAAAAAATCCTGCGAAAACACTTTGAGCCAAATCAAAAAGTGCATATGTACGACTCTCGCTTGCACTTGCATCCCAGTAAACTGCGATCACGATGGATTGGTCCATTTGTAGTGAAGAAAGTATTTCCCAACGGTTCTATGGAGGTCGCGGACCCAACCGATGGGAGAATTTTTCGCGTCAATGGCCAAAGACTGAAGCATTACATTGAGAATGTGAGTCGTGTTGAAGAGGTCCTTCTTAAGGACCCAATCTATGCACTCTGACGTTCTGAATGGTTGTTGTTGTTCTTTTTATTTTTATTTTTATTTTTCATTATCTTTATTTTTCTGTCGTTCTTTTATTTTTGTATGCTTTTCGTTTTTGTATTTTGTTTTGGGGTATTGTTACCAGGCTATTTTCGCTCTCACCTCATGGACATGGTCATCATCCAGGTGTTCTCTTTCCTTATCTTTTTCATTGCTTATTCATTTTGACATTGAGGACACTGTCTGATTTTTGGTTGGGGGTGGTGAGCATGCATTGGCTTTCATTTGGAAAATCTTATTGTTACGTCATTAGCATTCATTTGGAAAACATTATTGTCTTGTTGAATTTTTAAGTCAAATTTTCTCAAAATTATCCAAGCATGAGTATAATTTGTTGGTTTGAGTCAGATCTTACTATGTTTAGCTATTAAGAAATGATTTTCAGAGTTCTTTTGTGCACTTTCCAAACATATGATAAATAAATTGGTTGTTAACACAAATAGTTGAGAGAAATTTCAAGTTTAAAGTTTTTCATTTCTTGGTGAGTTGTGAGAGTTGAGAAAACAACTTTTTGAACTTTTATTGATCATTTGAGTTGGTAAAGTCACATCTTTGGAATTTAAAACATGATATTTACTAGAGGGATGTTTTTCATTTAAGAAAAGTATTTGTAATAAATTTGTGTTCTATTTATTGTATTTGTAATTTCTTTTTTTTTTTTTGTTGTCTCTTGTAAAAAAAAAAAGAAAAAAAAAAGAAATTAAAAAAAAAAAAAAAGAGAGAGAAGAAAAAGAAAAAGAAAAAAAAAAGATAAATGAAAAAAAAAGAACAAGAGCAACACTTCCTTCTATTATTTTGTAATTGTTAAAAAATAATAATAATAATAGTATATTATTTCTATTACTATTATTTTGTGTAATTGTATTAAAAAAGAAAAATTATTATCATTATAGTTCATTTTCTTATTTATCATTTCTAATTAGTTGTCATTTTGTTCTTGGAGTTTTCTCATGTAAATCCCAAAGGTTGTTTGTCATTTGAATCCCAATAAGTTGGTTTGCCTATCTAGTGATCAATATTTGTTCAAATTGCTTGTCCTAAAAAGTTTATCTTTTCTCATTTGAGCGTAAACTGTTACATTTCCAACTCCAAGAGTGTAATCCTTCCCATACAATACTTTCAATGCCCGTGAGGAATTTGGAGTTGAGATCTTTATACTTTTGAGATTTTTCGATACTATTTGTGTTATGACTTGTGATAAAAAGAATATAGTTTGGTGCACACACTCACAACTCTGAAATCGCAACTATAGTAGCTTAGATAGTAATTTCTGACTTCTTGCTTATGATTTGAAAATGCTTAGATGATTTTGTTTGGTTTGATTTGATTATTCAACTTGATAATTTTATTTTTTTGCTTGAATTGCTAGGGACTAGCAATAAGCTAGTTGGGGGTTGTGATTAGTGGTGAAAAATACACATTTATTGATTTTAATGGTCAAAATAAATTAAGTTTTAATTAATATTTTCATAAAATTTATATGATTTATTTTACAAATGAAAATATGTGATTATGATTTAATTAATTTTATTTTGTAGGAATTAATTGGTAATTTTGGCACTTGGAAACAAAGAAAAAAATAAATAAATAAAATTGAAGAAAGAAATGGAAATGTAGCATTTTTTAAATGAAGAAGCCCACTTTTCGGCCTAAGCCCAGCAGCAGCTTCCTCTTGCCCAGCCACCAGGTGTCACCTCCCGAGGCCGCCACGTCGCTAGCCAGCAGCCTGCCCTCCTCCAGCTTGCGCCACCTGTCTTCTTCAAGCCTCATTTTCTCCTTCAACCAAAGGTCCAAAGAGAAGCCTCCTTCATCAGCTTTCCCCTCCTCCTTCAGCATTTCTCCCCAGCAAGCCCAAATCCGCAAGGCCCAACACTCCTTCAGCATCTTCACGCCCAAAATCGCACAGCCCATCAACCTTCTCTTCAACCCAGCCGCTCACGTGGCATGTTTTCATTGGCCGGAAATGGGTCAAAACCCTCTTGTGTCACCAGTCATGTTTTGTGGGTATTGGGCTTTGTAAATTGCTATTTTGAGCTCTAAAGATCATGTTTTTGTGGTATTTTAGAAAATGAGCATTTTGACTATACACAAAAATAGCTAGGGTAATATTAATAATAAGATTTGATTTTTCAAAATCATATTTTATTATTAATATTTCAAATTTATTTTTTAAACCCCATTTTGTTGTTTAATTTCTTTTTAGTCATTTTCTCCATCTATAAATAGGGATACTTTCTTCACATTATGTATGTAATTTTTAGAGTAGAGAAACTAAAGCAAAATTTCCACTCACTTTCTTCTCATATTTTCTTCTTAGAATTTTGTGAGAATCATGAGCATAATGGCCTAATCTTCCTAGGAAGGTTAGGGATGATTCCATATGCAAGTGATGTTATTTTGCTACTTTGATTTACTATGTTCTTAATATAATATATTTGAGTTATTTATGTTCTTTCATCTCTATCTTTATTTTGCTATCTTTATTTACTTATGCTAATAGTGTATAGGATTAGTCATGCTCTTTCTATGTGCTTCTAATTAGCAAAAGTAATATTGATACATAATTTTATGTCTAATCTTCTATTGCATTATTGCCCTTGGGTATTTTGTCATTTTTAGATTTTGCATAAGATTAACATTGTGCTTTTAAAGTAAAGAACTTTATAACTCAAATGAACTTTTGTTAGAAAAGACTATGGACTTTAATGTTAGATTTTCCAAGTAAATATTGGGAGGTGAACTATTTACTTGTGTATTTTTGTAAATCAAGTAACTAAGTAACTAAACAAGCATATGGATGATTCTTGAAACCTTTCATTTTCTCAAACTCTTGATTACATCTTACCTTTATTTCACTTATCTTATTTCATCACTTTATCAAAAATACATTACCAAAATCTCAAACCTCTTTCCATTTACAATTTTATTTAGTTCTTGTTACTAACTTTTTGTGCTATTTTCTACTAACCTTTTGATTTTAGGTTACCTCCTTGTGGATCGACCGCCCGATCTTACTACAACTATCGCTTAGTGTAGTCACATTTTGGGCGTTAAACAAGTCACTTAAAGACTTGTTTGATCTGATCAAAAGAAAGTCTAAACTTTAATTTGAAATTCAAGTAGTTTGCATGTGAACTTGGAATTCAAACCCAACTCACATACAAATAGAATGCTAAGCATAATTAGTATTTTGGAAATGGAATATAATCATATTAGATAAGATTAAATAGATAATGAGTAGTCCTTGTCGTCTTTATTATTTCTATAATTTTAACACTTGTTATACATTGTACGTGTTTGATTGTACAACATCGAAGACTTAGAAGTTAGGATTCGCAAGTGGTTGTGTGAATGAAAAATGGAAATTTTTCCATGAAGTCATTTAGTGAAATCGTTTAATAATCATAAAAGATTACAAAAGAGTTTGTATCACTTTAAATGCTATTTTAATGAATCATGATTATTATAATGACTATATTTTCTAGTTAAGAATGTACTAGAAATAATGACTGCAAGTCAAGTAAGCTAGTTACTGATAATTAACAATGATAAAAACAAAGAATATAACAAATTATGTAAAGCATTTTTGTAGTGGGAGCGTTAGTTAGTAACTGCTCCATTACTCAGCAGCTTTCTCTTCTCTCCCTCTCATTAGTCTCTCTCTCTCTCTCTCTCAAGTTCATTGAAGTGTTTGTTTTAATGTTGAGGAGATAAAGGCTGAATTTGGAGTGGTTTGAAGGTTAGACTTTGGGGCTGGATTTGTAGTAGCTAGGGGGACTTAGATCACAGTTGAGTTAAATTGTCATCCCTATTTTAATTCAGTAGATAGTGATTTGATGATTTAGTGAGTTTTTGGGCATGTTTAGAATTGGGTTTTTATACTGGTAATATGTTGATACTTATGGGACTAAATTATGGTTATTAGGGCTATTTGGGGTGATTATGGGTAAGAATTGGCTTGAGGAAAAAGTTAGAAATATGGGTTCATAGGGTCGCGACGCGACCCTATTCTTGGGGCGTCGCGACCCATGTGAACCCAGGGCCCTAAGGTTTCTGTCTTGCAGAGGCGCACCACGACCCACCAAATCTAAGTTGCGGCACGTGTCCTAGGAAATGCAGGGGCTAGGAGCCTCTGACTTGAGGCACACCACAATCCTTTGGTGGGCGCCGCGGCGCACATAGGAAGAAATGGCAAGGTAGGGTTTTGAGTGACGGGAGCTCAAACCTAAGGGCTTGGGATTGATTCTACTACTTAGTTTAGTAGAATTCGACGTCCCAGAGGCTAGGATTCAGCCCAGAAGTCTTTATTCACTCGTTATTGACGAAATTCCATATTTGGTTGTGACTAGGTTATCGCTAAGGGGCTCGGAACTAGGATCGTGCTCGAGGGTCATTCTTAATATACATTACACTCGAACCTGAGGTAAGAAAACTGCACTTGGTTTGCATTTAGGGCTTGGCCCGATTATAGTACAGGATTGATGTTAGTAAACACAACATATTTATTAAACATATTAAATGTGTTGTGTTTACCTAGGTTATGTAATAATTGTTGGTCTATATATCTGATTGGGAAGCTCAGCTTATAAGCTGGAGATTTAATTATGTTATCTCATGAATGGCTTGGCTTAATAGTCAAGGGTATAGTTTGTTCTAAAGGACTTGACTTATTAGTCGAAGGTTAAAGACTTGACTTATCAGTCGAAGGTTAAGACTCAAATTATTAGTCGAAGGTTATAGACTCGACTTATTAGTCGAAGGTTAAAGACTCAACCTATTAGTCGAAGGCTGAAAGACTCGACTTATTAGTTGAAGGTTAAGGGACTCGGCTTATGAATTGAGAGTTTAAAGACCCGTCTTAGGAGTCGAGGGCGGCAATAGCGTGTTGAACGCTATCCGATAGGGTTAAGCCAACCCGGAAGCAAGATGTACGCTTGAACGCCTCTAGGGTCATCTAGAATGTTAAGCATCAGGCCTGCTTGGCCAGCTTTAAGATTGGTTATATGAAAGAAGGGCACTAAACCTTAGTGTGACTCTATAGTCACTTATTTGAGTGAATTGCATGCATGAGTAGGGTTATTACTGCTAGGCATGCTAATTATGAATATGTGATATGGTAATGTACGACTTATAAGCATGATTATGTTTTCTTGCTGAGCCTTGGCTCACGGGTGCTAAATGGTGCAGGTATAGGAAAGGACAAGCTGGACTATCCATGAGTTTTAGAGCTTCAGGGGCGGAGTGTACATATGCGGCATGCTCGTCCGCCATGGTCAAGGCTATCAGTTGGAACTAGGGTTGCACCTGATTTTTCCACCTAGGTCAGCTTTTGTATACATTCTTGGGTTTGTAACCGTTTTAAACTATATTGGGATCCCATGTATGGAAGTCAAACTCTTTTACTGAAATTGTTGACTTTTGACCGAAATTTTTAGTACCTAAACCTGTGGTTAGTCCTAATTACTTGATTTAATCCCAAATGATTCGTTTAGCGAGTTAAGCACTATTTAAATTACATTGTGTAACGCTCCTAGATTAGGAGGACGTTACAGTTCTGGTTCGTATTTTTCGCTTCTAAAGGTTGAAAAGCAAACGTGAAGAGGAAGAAGCTGAAGAAGAGGCTTAAATAATAAAAAAAGTGACATTCAAAGGGAAATCTGAGCCCTTGATTTGGGTTAAATCATGATCCGATGGACCACATTTGATTTCAAGAATTGGAGGCAAAAAGGAAATAGGAAAGGATGTACACAGAGAAAAGAGTGCTCGAGTACTCTCGGTATGTAATCCCCTAAGGACACGTGTCCACACTCGAGTGTGGTAGGTGGGCACATTTTTTCGAAAGTGAAATTCAAAAGTTTCCTTCTCAAAGGATTCGAACCAACACTTTTGAGGGGGAAAAATGTTCACCCAAATTTCGAGATTAAATAGATTGCCTCAAAATGTAGGCTCGTAAAGAGTAAGCTCGGGATTAACAAGTGTTAGCAGTACACTTGTACAAATTGTCAAACAGTTCCAGATCTGGTATCAGTGGTCGAGCATGAGTTGCAGGCTCGAAGATACCAACCTTCTCCGAGGGATGAGGTCGATCGACTTAGCGAGTGAGGAGGAGGCAACAACTCGAATGATGAGCTCGAAGTTTGGCTGGTCTCGAAAGCGCGTTAAAAATGCCTATTTCTTTGGGATTCATTCAAACCGCGTCTTGAACCCCTATTTTTATGGGATTATTATTTAATTAATGCATTTGATTTGTATTATTAATTCCAATATTTATTTGAATTCGAATATTTGATTGTAACTTCCCTGAATTAGGGGGAAGATATTCCTACAACTATGTCTATAAATAGCCTGGACTTGGTCATTTGTACTCATGTACAATTTTGTACTGAGAAGAGACTCTGCCAAATTGCTTTCACTTGAAGCTTTCGCTCAGAGTTCATAATAACAGTGACTCGTGGACGTAGACAGATTATAATTAATGAACCACGTTAAAAACTATGATTTCTTCTATTATTCTTATATTAATTTTTTATTGCTCTACATAATTAAGCTGACGAAAAGCGGCATCAACAAATATAAGACTACATATTTAATAATTATATTAATATAAATTCAAATTCAAATGTTATAAAATATCATAATTATAATATAAATATTATTATCATAATAATATTCTATAATATTTAAATTTATATTAATATAATAATTATTATTAAATATAATCTATATTATAATTATGATATTTTATATTAATATAAATTCAAATGTTATATAATATTATTATGATAATAATATTTATATTATAATACTTATATTAATATAAAATCAAATGTTATACAATATTATAATAATAATAATATATAATCATAATATTTTATAAATTATATTAATATGAATTCAAATATTTTAAAATATTATTATACAATAATATTTAATACAAGACTAGATATTTAATACTTATATTGATATAAATTTAATTTTTATTAAAAAAATAATTATTTATATTTATAAAGGTTATCATATTATATATATTTAAGAAAAAAGATATAAACAGTATTTTTGTTTAATTTTTTTAATATACTTATGTCATTATTTTATATATAATATTTTTTATTTATTTAAAATTTATATAACAATATTACAAATTTAATAAAAATAATTAATAAATTCTATAAACGTACATTCCACGTTATATGTATCTAGTAGATATAAAAACATCATTTGAGAGCATCATTTCTATTATCTCTTTTTTAGTTCTAATGCAGAGAATAAAAAAAGGCGTAATCAACCCGTTAAGTTCATTTCTATAGCTGATATCCCAAAAGAACTTTTAGCAGCGAGAAGAAATAGAATTTGTGAACAAACTTTTAAGAACTGATATGTATATAAAGTTAGGACTACTATAGAAAAAGTGGCATTTCTTATACTCTCCATACATTCTTTATTTTCATATTTTTCTTCATCTATTTAATTTTCATTGGAATCGTTAAATCATTTGAGTACAAGTAAATAAATACATAAAATATTTCATATTTGCACTACTATAAAAATGAGTTTTCCCGACAGTTTTTAACTATTGTTATTGAGTAATGACGACAGTCGACTAACTGTCGTATTTGCCTATGCCGACGTAGGGGTAGCTACGCTGACAGTTAATAGGTGACGTCGTTGCTGGCAACGCTGACATTTAATACGTGTCACCGTTGCTGGCAACGTCGACAGTTAATAGGTGTCGCTGTTGCTGACAATGACGACAGTTAATAGGTGTCGCCGTAACATTAAATTTATATATATATAAATAATAATTTTTCGATAGATATTTTTTAAAACTTTTAATTATATTTTAACAATTGAAGTTTGATATAAATTTAAATAAAAATATTACTAACATAATTAATTATTATTACCATAACTTGTAACAAAAATTATATTTATCATAATAAAAATTCATATACATACAACATTTATTCATTCAATTGAAATGTAAATAATACATCAAATCCCCATGAGACAAAATAATTCTAAGAAAATTCATTATAATATTATAATTTCATAAACTTCAAAATATATAATACAACAAATCTCAACAAGACAACATAATTCTCTTCTCCAAATCACTGCAAACTCAATCATGTTTATTTTCTCAATATTCTTCCTAATAAATCTAGGCATCCACCTTAAAAGTCAGTTCTATGATATTCCCTGCACCAATGAATTAAAGACTTCAAATTATAATTAAATAGTATATCTTACTATAATATATTAACGAATGAATGAGAGAACCAACAATATTTGCATAGTAAAAATTATTAAATAGAAGAATAAACTTCATTCAAGATAAATACCAAAAAAAATTATAAAATAAAATTTCACAGGAAATTTTTTTGAAGAGGAGAAAAAATATGAATGGAATTGTCGACAAAAACATTGATTTTGACGTCAAAGAAAAAAGAAATGTGGAGTACAAACAAAAAACATTAATATTTAAATGAAACTACCTTCCAGATGTAGCTAGGAACATGACCTTCTAAGTAGTTGGTGTGAATTTGTTCTGGTACATTAACCTGAGTTTGTGCCCAGAAAGACTTCAATGAAGTTAATTGTGAAAAAAGCAGTAATAAGTAAACTATACAATCAAGGCTTTCGTGTGTGTACCTCCAACAGCACAGGACCATAAACATCCTTATTAAAATCTTCACGATGACTTTGCACCCAATCATAAGCTTCAAATATTTTGTTGCATCCAGAACTTTTCAATGCTTGTAGAAGTTTCATATTTTTACCCTTAATTTGTTTTAACCTACAAAGAGTAAGGCTGAATTAACTAAATAGTAGAAAGATGTGTCAAGTTAAATGAAATCTTGAAACTACATATGGATAACATGATCCTGCTAAATTAACGTGTGTTGGTACTCTTTAAGAGCTTGGTTTTTTTGAAACAAAAGTTTTTCCTTCTCTTGTTTACGACGCCTTTTTTTAGCTGCAGAAACGTGTAGGTCTGATGTTTGACTGCGCAATGTTTCCTGATAAGAGAAAAAATGAATAACAATGGCAAATGTGTTTAACCAAGTCAAATAACTGAGAAACTAACTAGTAATTTTTCATAAGAAAGAAAAGCATAATAATAAAAAGATTGAAATATACACATATTTTCCCTTCCGCTAAACCCTACACTCATGCAAATTGTTATATAAGTCCATACGAGAAATCAAATTTTATAAATATGTTAAAGAATAGTATAGTTAATTTAATAAATATGTTAAAGAATAATAAATTTAAATTTTGATATAAAAATTATTATAAATACAAAAGTTAATAATATGAAAAATTTAGAAACAAAAAAAATATATAGTTTTAAATTTTTTTAATAAATACATAATTTTTACAAATATATATTTACATAATTTATCTTATTTTTAAAATTATACTATTCATTAATTATAATTTTATATTTTTTATTTGAATTTTGGCGACATTTTATGAATGTCGGCATTAGACTTTTATTAACTGTCGGTATTGGGGTCAATAGCGACATCTTTCAACTATCGACATTGGTCTCGAATTAACTGTCGACTTTGGGGTCAATATCGACATATTTTAACTGTCGGCATTAATCTTGAATTATCTGTTGACGTTGGGGTCAATAGCGACAGTCAAAATCAATGGTGACAGTTATTAGCTGTCGGAGTTGGTCTCTATGCCTACAATTTTTAACTGTCGACGTAGAGTCCCGCTAAGCAATTACGACAGTCGACTGTCGTAGTTAGGTATCGGGAAAACTCATTTTTATAGTAGTGTTGTATTTATTATATTTATTTATCAACGATTTTGTGTTTATTGTAAATATTATGTTTTTCTCTTTCTTTAATGATTTAAATATATATTTTTTATTTTTTAAAGAAATAATGCTAGAGAACGGAGCAAACAGTTAGTAAATAATGTACACGATTATATGAAGTTTGTTTACCAACTCATATATATGGCATATTTTGGGTCATTATTATAATATATTTTGCCCCAATGATACCACGTTAATTAGTTAACGGATTGGTTGATTAGGATATAAATTCATTTGTTAAACTGTCACACGGAGACATGTATAATAATATAAGAAAAAGAGCATGAAGACATCGCTATTGATACCGTTATATAAAGTAAGTTTGATGATTAATATTTAATAAAAAGTCTGAAACAGTCACATGGATGAAGTCAGCATATGGGTTTAGGTAAACCCTGAGTATTATTATTACTTGGTACCGCAAAAAAAGACTGGCTCATACTTCTTGAAAAAAATAATATGAATATGAATAGTATTTGTTTGTGTTGATTAAACGCGGTTATATATAACTTTAAACGCCGGACGACGTGTCCCATTGAGAGGTACATGTTTGACGTTTGTATTTATAACACATTGGAAGAACGTTACACAACGGAGACATTTTTATGGATATTGGACCCACTGGGATTGTCCTACCATAATATATATATGTGTAATTAATGTACTCAACTTAGGGCAATGGGATGTATGCGATGAGATCAACACAAACTCAACAATGTTGAAACTTTGCCTCTATTCACTGAATTTAAGATAAAAACGTTTTCAATGTGGTCAACTAATCGACTTATTATACATGTTTGGTCGGTCCCTTTCTTTTGGGTACGTAATAGATTTCTTTTCTTCTAGGCATCCCCAAATGGACAGTCTTTAGAAAAGTAATTATGCAATCCACACTAAAATTTATTAGGTAATATGGAACTAGTCAATATATCAATTAGGCATGATAAAAATAGGACGGTGAGGCGAGGCAGGGCCCTCCTGTTATGAATTCAAGTCCGGGGCCTGCCCTAGCCCACTATTAATTCAAGTGGAGCAGGGTTACTCCGTTCTGAAAACTTTTTTTTCTATAATTTAACTCAATTCTCGCATGCTACTTATATACATGTATATAAATTGACATTTTATGTGTAGTTTAGAATATTTTTAATTCTAAATAGACTTTAGGGGTAAGATTTATATAATTTTTTATTCCACAACTACTCTATAAAATTATTATAAATATTAAAAAATATGTTTTATATACTTCATCATTATTCTTGTATTTATTTTTGTATATTTTAAAATTAAAAAAAAAATTGAGAGTGTAGTGATACGAAGTATAAAATACTTAAGGAGAGTTCTAAAATTATAACTTAATATTTTTCTAAAAAAAAATATTAAATGTGGCAAATAAGGCAAAACGAAGCGGGGCGGGGCGAGACAGACCTCCCCTATTTACATGCCTACAAAAAATACATGTATTATATATTGAATATATTAGTGGTCTTTAATATATATACTTTAATTTCTACAATGAATAGATGTCTTGTTGAGAAGAATCAAAACATATCTCTGTTAGTAAATTTGTCGTAAATTAATTAATTAAAATATTTTAAAATTCATTATTTTATTCTTAATGAATTTTAAATTAAAATATAATTTTTTTTCTTAACTTTTCTGTAGTTAAATTTAATTGCCACTATTTAATAAAGATAAATGTTTGATTATTGCTAATCCATACATAACTCACGGACGTAGTGCTAAAAACCCTCCTTTTTATTATACCAAAATCTAAACAAATGAAAAACTCTAAAAATAATGAATTGTCACAAAAGAAGAAGAAGAAACTAGATTGATAATAAATTGCCACCGTTGGATAAGATGAGTACCCATCGTCAAAGCTTAAAGTATGTAATCATTAGAGCTCTACGATTGCCATCTAAAGAGCTTGGCGACAAACGTAATCCTACAAAATTAGGTTTTCTTTGTGATTTTTTTCCTTAATAAATTGCATTTTTTGAGAGCAATGGAACAGCAATGGTATCGTTCGGTAACCATTAATAAAACAATTTTCTATTTATTTAATTAAAAATATGAAAACAAAATCCAAAATTATGTTTGGTAATATTAATTGTATTTTCTATTTTTTAAAATTTTAATTAAAATTTATTAAATTTTGAAAATAGAATTTTTTCAGTTTCAAAATTTTTTTAAACAGTTTTCAATTTTTTTTCTTCTCTTCTTCAAATCAACACATCATATTATTAAACAAAAAATAAAAATTATCAAATGCGTTTATTATTTTTTTTTTTAAAACAAAAACAAAAATAATTACCAAACATATTTTTATTTTTTTAAAATAAAGAAATAAAATAAAATAATATTTCTATTTTTGTGTTTAAAAAATTCAAAAACAAAAATTTTACCAAACAGACCTAGTGTAATCGATCATAGAGAAAAGTCCACGAAAAACTCACAGTGAAACCCTTTTTTATGTATAATTATTTTTTATTCCGGATTAAATACTTTTTTTAATACCAATAAAATTATATTAATAATACTATATTTAATACCAAATTCTATTTAAATTTTTTAATTTACAATACCATATTTTATGTTATTATATAACTAAATTTTATAAATTATTATCTTAATAAATATAATATGTATAAATTAAAATTAAAAAAAAAAACATTTATATATCATTACTAATTAAAATATGTCATTTATATATACATAAGTAATTTGGTATATATACATAAGAAAAATTAAGAACATGCAAATCAAGTTACACATATGAAAAATTAGGTTTGATAAATAAATAACATCAATCTTGCTAACCAGTCATTTTTGTAATGGAAGTAGGCCATCCCTTGACATTGAGTATATTTTTGTCAAAACACTACAAAATTGATAATTAAATATATATTAGATGATTAAGTACTATATATATTTTTTCTTAAACAAAAAAAAACTATAAAAATTAACACACTTTCTTCTTGAGAACTTTTGCCAGATTCAGTGCATTTACAAATTCATAAATATATCTTAATACATAAAAATTGCATTCATGAGTTTCAGGTTGTCTTAGATAAGAATCTCTCTTCAGATTTGTAAACTATTCAATGTATTCATTTCTCAAACATTGTGCGTATGCTCTACAAAAATTAAAATTAATTATCTGCTATATATTATAATCTCAACTCTAAATCATGTTCAATCAATATATTAATCTAAAAATAAATTGAGCAGAGTTTCTTCTGTTTCTATAGCATATCCCAACAATCAACAGAAGAAACTCTGCTCAATTTATTTTTAGATTAACGACACAACAATAATTTCGTCCATAAACTTTAAAATGAATCAATTTTATGAACATACACATGATTTAAAACAATAATAGTGGAATAAAATAAAATAAAAAAGACATAAAAATAGTGGAAATGACACTTACAGTCGTTGGGGAAGAAGGCTTCACGTGGGAGCGGAAATGGGAAATGAGGGGTTTGTATGGGTCGGGGATGAAGGGGAAGGGTTATATGGATATTTTCTCACAAAATGGTCTTTTGATATTTGAGACATTTTAAAAAAAAAGTGTGGAGAAAACTTATATTTCTAGTAGTGATGCTTGCTATAGAGAAGAGCTTCAACATCTATTGCAGAGGAGATTGGAGCATGATGACCCTAATTATATGAAATTTGGACCCAATTAATGTGGAGAAAAATCATCGGAGCTCGACGCCATATGTGAACGAAGATTAAAGTATCCTTTCTATGATTTTTGTTGAGAGTCTGAGATGAGATGAGTTTGTCGTGTGATTGTCCAGATCTGAGTTTTATATAAAAATAATTTTAAATTATAAATATATTCATAGATATATATTAATATAATAATTCATAGTTTTAATATGTTTTTAAAATTTTAAATAAAAATATATGTATAAATATACAGTAAAACAGTTGTATAGTTATAGTATAGAGACCATATTAATTATATTACTATGAAAATGTTATAATTTGATAGAGATATAGTTATAAATATTTTGACTTTAGTTATTACTTACAGATTAAAAAATTTAATAATTCTAAATACTATATTATCTGTAAGAAATTTAGATAAATATTATATTTCATCTTAAATATTAAGGTAACATATATCAAATAAATATTGTAATATGCATATCATTGTTACTAAGTGAATGTATGTTCCTTAACATAAAACTTTTAAAAATATTTTATTATAATATGGAGTTTATTTCCATGTAAGTAGGAACTAATTATTATTATTTATGACTCTATGAAATTCTAATATACAGTAGTACTTTATAAAAAATTTAAGCAAAATAATTAGAAAAAAAATATATGTGTAATTGAGGAGGTAGTAATGTACTATATATACCATATCCTATAGCTAACTCTAGTATAGAGTCATATACCTCACCTTAGCATAAACCCTAACTTAGTGAGTAATAACATACTTGTAAATGAGTTCCTCGTAAAAATATCATTCTTACTAATGATTACAATAAATATATAAATAATGCATTTTAAAAAAATATTAAAATAGATGGACAAAAAGAGTGTAATTAAATATATATATATATATATATATATGTTGACGCGGTTCTTCGCCAACAGGTAATTAAGAAATTAAGAGAATGAGATTAGTGCTATGTAATGAACCGAAATAGATGAATGATCTTAAAATGAACCGATAATACCAATACTTCTTTAGGTGGTTCAAAGGTTAAAATCATTCTACTCCACCAACCAATATTATTGCTATCTTTCTGGTATTCTTTACAGGGTATTTCTTTACACCATGGAATCCAACCCTTTGCAACTCCCAGGGTCTCCATATTTATAGGAGAGGACACCTGGGGGTCGGCAAAGGGGGTCATCCCGTGACCTTCTTACCCATCATGTCACTCCTGTGACATTCATGATTAATTCCTAAAACCTGAAAAATGAAGTGTGGTCTAATCAATAGGTAAGGGGGATAATGGGCCGCACGGCCCAACCCAGTCATGGGTGCCTGAACACGCACGTTTATGCTGCGTGTCCGAGAATTCAGGAATATATCAGACACGTGATGTTTGATATATGCACGTTTACATTACGTGGTTGACTTTATAAAGGGTCACGGCTTCCAACTCAAGCTCGGCCTCGAACTGGATGCCTTCTTAACTCGCGATCTTCATACCTCTGACTTGGATCCTTAGTGATCTTAATAAACGTTTGGTCACCTTGAGCTAAAGAGGTAGGACCTGACAACAGCAGCTCCCGGCACGTGGCCTCCACGTGGCTGAGATAATTATGTCATATCTCAGCTCGCTAATAGCCCGTGGAAACGGAAAAACTTGGAGGGGTCTCACTTCCCCTTCTGGTGCTTTAACGACTCTGGCTTCTTCCAGGGGAGGCGAGCAGAGTTTGCTAGGAAGATGTTCTCCCTAGAGTGGGTGAACTCCGTATAAGTCGCGTAGATCGGCTTAAATTTTTCTACGGACTTATTCTTCTTTGGGCCATGCTGGTTGCCATCGCCGTTCCCCTTTCTCTTGCCTCCGCCAAACTGGTTATTCTGTGTAACATTCTAGGTCGCTGTCATGACCTCCATTCCCACTTCAGCGGGCTGCTTAGGGACCTGGCTGGTTCCTGCAACTGAGGCTTGGGCCTCCTCCAAGTTGATCCACCCCTGGGCCCTATTTAGGAATTCGTTTACGGAGCTAACTCCCTTCCTTTGTATCTCATTCCAGAGTCCCCCTCTGACAAGGATTCCAGTTCTTAAAGCCATGAGCTTGGAGCTGTCATCTGCGTCTCTAGCCCGAGCGGCGACGTTCGCGAACCTGCTCAGGTAAGCCTTCACAGGCTCGTCGGGTTGTTGCCTCACGTTGGCCAGGGAGTCGGCCTTGACGCGGGCAGCCTGGGAAGCTCAGAATGCTCTCTTGAAGTCAGTAGAGAAAGTTTTCCAGGAGCTGATTGACTGCTTCTTATTCTGTTTGAACCACTGCCTGGCCGACCCAATCAGTGTGGAGGGAAATATTAAACACCTCAGCTCGGGGCCAATGTTTTGGGCCATCATCAGGGTATTGAACATACACAGATGATCTGACGGATCTCCGTCTCCGTTGAATTTGGACAGGTGCGGCATACGGAAACCGGGCGGGTATGCCGTTGCTGCTATGCTGGGGGTGAAGAGCTCAAGTTTGTCCCCCGAATCGTATTCGTCCTTTTCTTTTTCTAACATGAGCTTCCTCATTAGCTCCTCCATCTGAGCCAGGCGCTCAAGGGTTTTGTCCTGGTTTCCTTGGTTATTCCGGGGCTAATCAACAGCTCCGAATCCATTGTACACGTTTGGCGGGTTATCGTCCCTCCTATCTTGAGATAGGTTATATGGGAGATTCCCGCTGTCGCGTACCTCGGACAGGTCTTCCCTTGGACGAGCATGGCCGCCATTTCCAACTGGGTTTCCCCTTTGAGAGGTAAGAAGATCTTGGAGATCGCCCCTCGGGGTGGCTTGAGGACTCTGCGCCAAGCTTAGGCGTTGGTGCAGGTCTCTGCCAGAAAGGTCACTACGGCGACTTCCGGTCCAATAGCTCCCGTTTGAGAAGCTCGGAGCCCGCCTCTAGGGATGAGGATTCGGGACTTCTCTGGGCGCTCTGCTACGATGGGAAGGTCCTGCGGAAGGTGGGTTTCTCCTGCTGCTCCCATAAGCTGGAATATCTCGGACAGGTCGAGGAGGAGACAGATATCTTCTCAGTGAAGGAGGATGTCTGACCGGGGATGCAATCCTGGTCCCGTCAGGGCGAATCAGGTTAGGTAGGGGCCTCTCGGCCCTGCCAACCTGCGGGTCTTGCGCTTGGCGGTCTGAGTGGGGTGCAGGACGGCTGGCCGGGACGGGCTGTCGCTGTGAGCCCTCCCTGGATCTCCTTCTAGAATTCCCTCGAGCCCTCCTTAGTGCGCTCGAGGGTGGTAGCGAGCTGGGAGTTGAAGTTCGGACCAAGCAGCTATACTGTTGCTCGGCCCTGGGTAGTTCTTGGAAGGTTGTCTCTCGACGGTGCGATGAGGGAGTAGAGTTGGATGTCGAGGGTCTGGCTGACCGGCTAGGCCTGGACCGATTACCCCGGTGGGACTTATGAGTCTCGCCTTGCCTCTTTCCGATGTTAGCGTTGGTTGTAAGAGGAGGTAGTCATGCCAACACCTCCTTAATCTGTTGGTTAGCTTTCGCCAGCTGACTCCTTAGCTGAGCATTCTCCATCTCTACTGCAGTGTAAAAATCCGGGTTCGGATTAGGTGGCCGAGGCGCCGAACTTCCAGTGTCATCTTGGCCTATTGGCTGCTTGCTCGGCCGCTGCTGAACTTCAAGGTTTTGCTCACCGGAGAAAGCGGCATGATGGGCCTCCTGCCCATCATGTTGGTCCGCCTCGTTACCGTGTCTTGAGCGAGTGATCACCATGGTTGGGTATTTGCGATAGCACCAATCTAACAAGCTCTCAATGAAAGCACCAAACTGTTGACGCGGTTCTTCGCCAACAGGTAATTAAGAAATTAAGAGAATGGGATTAGTGCTATGTAATGAACCGAAATAGATGAATGATCTTAAAATAAACTGATGATACCAATACTATTTTAGGTTGTTCAAAGGTTAAAATCCTTCTACTCCACCAGCCAATATTATTGCTATCTTTCTGGTATTCTTTACAGGGTATTTCTTTACACCATGGAATCCAACCCTTTGCAACTCCCAGGGTCTCCATATTTATAGGAGAGGACACCTGGGGGTCGATAAAGGGGCTCATCCCGTGACCTTCTTACCCATCATGTCACTCTTGTGACATTCATGATTAATTCCTAAAACCTGACAAATGAAGTGTGGTCTAATCAATAGGTAAGGGGGATAATGGGCCGCACGGCCCAACCCAGTCGTGGGTGCCTGAACACACACGTTTATGCTGCATATCCAAGAATTCGGGGATATATCAGACACGTGATGTCTGATATATGCACGTTTACATTGCGTGGTTGACTTTATAAAGGGTCACGGCTTCCAACTCAAGCTCGACCTCGAGCTGGATGCCTTCTTAACTCGCGATCTTCATACCTCTGACTCGGATCCTTAGTGATCTTAATAAAACTTTGGTCACCTCGAGCTAAAGAGGTAGGACTTGACAACAGTAACTCCGGGCACGTGGCCTCCACGTGACTGAGATAATTATGCCATATCTCAGCTCGCTAATAGCCCGTGGAAAATTAGGGCGTACAATATATATTGTCAAATATAGTTTTAAAAATTTTGAAATAACAATTGTGGTGATTTTATAAAACATTGAGTTTTTGTCAGGCAATACTATTGTATTTAAGCAATTTATATATGTATATAACTTATTTTAAAAATGTGCTAAAAAATATCAAATTTAGTATAATAATACAAAAAAATATAATTAAAATATTTTCATTATTTTTCTACTTTTGTATGTGATTTCTTATGGTTCTTTTAGTCATGTAAGTTCTATTTTCATTATTTCTATTTTTACATTATTTTCATTATAATACAAAATGTAAGTTCTTTTAGTCATTTATCTATTTAAATAATTTTTTTTGAAAGAATCTATTTAAATAGTTATTAGTGATAACTTATTTTATATCCAATTATATTTTAAAAAATATTGTGTATTAAAACATAATTATAAAATATTATGCGTCAAATTTTACACTATATATAGGTTGGAGGTATTGAGAAAGCATCAACGGACAAAGTCAATAATATATTAACCAGTGAATGAAATACTTTAATTTTTTTTCCTCAAATAAAAAATACTTTAATTTCGAAAATTAAATCCACACGTTCCGGCACGTATGCATTAATGTCCCAAAAAAACATTATTGTTTCTAAATTGACCATGATTGATTAAGATTTTATTTCCTTTAAAAATAAATTTAAGATGATTTGTTCAGCACAATTACTAGACACCATGGGAAACTACTTAGGGCAACTCCTATCGGAGTTGCTAGGAGAGTGACTTGTCAAATGTTGGGGTAGGTAAATGAGGTGTTGGGAGTTTTATTAGAAGAAGACAGACAACGTTGCCCAGCAAAAGCAACATTGCTTTCCTTTTTTTATTGGTTAGATTTATTAAAAAAAAAAAAGTAAAGAATGGTCATTAAGCCACCACTAAAATTAATTCATTGTTGTTGCTCTTACATACAATAACCATATTTTTATCACGGACGTGGCCACCAACGTACATGGTTCATCAACTTTGGTCAATTGGTCATACACTCATTGACACGATACCTTCATTACTCTGTGTAGTACATTAATTCCAATTAAACAACCTTTTAGTAATTGGTCATATACTCTCTAGTAATGGTGGTCAACATCCAAATCAATCCAATTACACTAAATCAATGTAATCTATTCCAATTATAAAAGTTGGATATCCAATTACAATTGCATTGGGTTGGATTTGAATAAATAGATTTTAATTGGATTGGATCGGCAGATGACACTATCAAAATCCAATTAAAAATTGACCCAATCCAATTACATATATGTTGTACCCTAAAATTAGCACGAGTTCAATTATTCAGCTTGAGTACAGTTGGCAGATAAATATGTGGAAAAATAGCCAAGTAGAATATCTGGCTAACAGTGATGTGAATAGCTCGAATTTGGGGGCTTGACAGCACGATACACAGGTTATTATTAGACCGCCTCTCAGGATAGCAATTGAGTTTGAGACTTATAGTGACCAGATCCAACTTTGGACTCTCTGAGTTTACTGCGAGCTAGGATTCAGATAGACTCTAAACATGAGCTCGGGAGAGAGATTCAGCTAGTGGGAACCTGGACAAAATGCATATTGAAGCATCCCAAGAGATTCGGAGGCTCCTTATACCCTCATTAATGCCCAGGCTGTAGCGTATATCTATCATTTATTATTCGAGATAGCAAAAGTATATTATATTTTGTTATCAAATCATATCCCAATGTAAATGAGAATAATCTGTATTAAATATATACCTTATTTATTTACGCGGTTACCCAAACTTGTCCATGAAATTCCCCTATAAATACTAGGGATAATGATCAGGGAGAGGGACGACCATATTTTTGCATTACTAAAACTCTGCAGAAATTAAGAGAGGAAAGTAATAATATTGACTCGTGGACTAGGTGGATTTTAACCACTGAACCACGTAAAAGTTGTGTGTGTTCGAGAGGGTGTTTATTATTTCATTATGGTTTATAATTTAGCACTAATTTATCTGTTTGATTTCTTAATATACTATTGGCGAAAAAATGCATCAACAATTTGGTGCTTTCATTGAGAGAAAATTAGTGCTTCACAAGTTTCGGTCGACATTCATCATGGTGCTCACTCGATCGATGCATGATAATGAGATGGAACAGCTTGGTGGGCAGAAGGCCCATCATACCACTATTCCCACTGAAAGGGGTCCAAATGTTCAACAACGTCTTGGGAAACAACTGGTGGGTCAGGATGACGCTGGGAGTTTAGTGTCACTCCCACCAAATCCTAATTCAGGATACTTGATTGTCGTCGAGATGGAAAACACCCAGTTAAGGAGCCATCTCGCTAGGGCAAACAGGCAGGTTGAAGATGTCTTGGCTCGGTTACTCCCTCTTGCAACCGACGTTAATGTTAGAAAGAGACAAAGTGGGTCTCATAAGTCCCATCAGAATAACCGGTCTAAACCTAGTCGTTCTGTCAGAACGTGTGCTGAGAATCCAGGTCCTCGATCTCAACCGCGAGTCGTAAGTGTTGCAAATGGAAGTAACAAAAATTTGATGAGTGCCGTATGCCGTATCAAATTTAATTATTGATTTTACTAGTTCCTTATACCAACTATTTCAGTATAGTGATAAATAAGGGTCGAACCCACGAGGACTATCGTTCACTTTATTATTCAATAATTAACACTAAAACTTTAAAGGGGAATTTTGATTTTTAACTCAAAATTAAATAACATAACAAAAATTTGATGGGTGTCGTATGCCGTATCAAATTTAATTATTGATTTTACTAGTTCCTTATACTAACTATTTCAGTATAGTGATAAATAAGGGTTGAACCCATGAGGACTATCATTCACTTTATTATTCAATAATTAACACTAAAACTTAAAAGGGGGATTTTGATTTTTAACTCAAAAATAAATAACATAAACTAGAAAGCAAATAAATATTGATATTACAATATTAAGAAACAGTTAAAGGTTAATCTGCACCCTCAACAATCATTCCTAATCACTAATAATAAATATTATTCCAATTTCTCAATTAAACTATTAACCCCGCAGATAACGCTGAAGCAGTCAATTATCACAGTCTCCCTATTATAAGTAAGCAAGGCGAAGTGCTTAATAATTAACTCTTTTAACTAAGCAATAAATCTATGAAGCATACAATCTATTTAACTTAGATAAAGCATTAAGTCCTATGGAAACAAGTTAATCTAGGCAATAAATTAATGAAGCATATAATTCATTTAACCTAGGTTCTATTTTTCATCACAATCAACAATTCTTTTGACATCACTATCAATTGCAATTTATCACATACACTTAGAATCCTAAACTATTAGGTGAGTAGTAATTCTAAGATGACAATTGAATAATGTAAAACCTTAATTAGTTGGCCACCTAACAAGAAATCACAAAACTCATAACATTCAATTGGAAAAATAGAAACAATTTAATATTGAGAGAAATTAAAGAATAATATTCATTATCAACAATCAAGAATTCATGTCTTGGGTTTTGAATTAACCCTTAACCTAAAAAGAACCTACTCCATAATAGTAATCATAATCATAAACATAATTATAATTAAAATTTAAGAGATTAAGGGAGGAACATAAATTAGATTGATGAACAATAGTGTTGTAGTCTTCTCTCCATCCCTTTCTGAGTCTTTTTCTCTCCTAAACCGTACTAAAAAACCTCCTCTAAAATTAACCCTAATAATCTTTTATTGTCTCAATTAAATTCTAATTAAAAAGTAATTAAAAATTTGAAAACGACGTCGCAGGTCGCGACCTAAAACAAATATGTGCAGAAATTGGTCACGCAGGCAGCGGCCTGAAAAAATTGGGCAACGGCCTGAAAAAACTAAGCAGCGGCCTGTCTGGAACAGAAAATCTGAAACGTCAATTTCAATTAAAGGGCCAGAGCCTGAATTTTTTGGGCTGCGACCTGTCTTTAATTTCTTCAATTCTCAACCTTAGAAAGCTTGTACGCTGCCGCCACTTCAATATTTCAATCTTGAAAGCCTAAAATGCTTCAAAAACTTCATTTTAACCTTATCTCAGCGAGTCTTTTTCAACCTATGATTCATAAACTACACTTGCCATCAAAATGTCAGATTTATCATCATAAAATGCAATGTAGAAAATATGTTGTAGAATCATGAAACTAAGTTAAAACTACTAAAAATGCTATCATAACACCATCAAAGCATGGAAAAACTTATCAAATATTAATATAAAAATGACCTTATCAAATTCTCCCATACTTGAATTTTTCTAGTCCCTTAGCAAAACACTAAAATAACAAAACTAAAAATAAAAATAATACAAACTAATCCAGACTCACTAAACAAAGGTCTTGTCAAAAGCTTGAATGTCTCTGAGAATCACACTAATAAGTAATGCCAAAACAAATCAAATTTTCATACTCTTTAGAATTTCAACTCCATATGTAATTCACCATTTGATTTTCAAAAATAATTTACTAAGCACTTAATCACAACACCAACTCAAATACATCAAATTTAATCCATACTTTCCAAATTATTTCCTTTTAAATTAGTCCTTATATACCAAAATATTTTTCAATGAAAAGCATCCACTCCATAGACATTAACCAATCATTCTCCACTAATATAAGCACACAGTGATCAAAATTCAAAAGGTCTTTATAGGCTTGTAATGTAAGGCTAAGGTCAAGGGTAGTTGAGAAAGATACATTTAAGCTCAAATCACACCATAGCATACATCAATTCCATTCTTTGAACTTGCCCCAAATTTTCCCATACAATTCAAGAAATACCTTTTTTTTTTTTTCTTACTCTTCTTTCCATAATGATCTCACTATTTCCCTCACACTTATACTTTTGCAAAATTTTCATATAAGAATTTCTTTTTCATTGCAAATCATATTTTTTTCATAATATTCCAAGGAGAGAAATAGAGATCATACACAAATTACAACCAAACAAATAACCCCCCCCCCCCCCCCCCCCCCCTTTTTTTTTAACAAACTATCCCACAAGATCAAAAATCATAAATATATAACCATGGTGCAATGGGTTACAAAAAGAAATATTTTTCAAGGAGGTATAGGGTCAAAAATTTTAGTTCATAGAAGAAAAGAACAGTCGTCATGGCTCAAACGTGGGAAACTAGGGATTATCATATAATAGGTTGGCTTGAACGGCTCAAACGATCCAAAGAACTGCCTTAATCATCTTCCTAATCATGTGTACTTATGATTTCGCCTCAAACAATTGATCAATGATTTCTAGAGTGGTTGGGACTTCAAAATATTTTTTTTTCAACAAGCATAAATTTTTTTCCAATACATTCAAGTGGTGAATTCAATCGTGCATAGAGTGAAAAACAACATAAATCAAAATAGCAATTCACATAGGAATCAAGCACACAAATCATACAAAATTCATCATTGTCTAACATCACTTTAAGCACAATTCAAAGTTTCTTCATCAACCAATGCTTTCAACAAGACCAACACATCTGAACTAAAAATTAAAGACATACACTAACAGACACTAAATAAAACAAAAATAACAAAAAATTAACAAAGACATAACAAAATAGAAAATAAAAAAATAAAAGAGTTGTTTGTCCTTCCCCCACACTTAAACAGTACATTGTCCTCAATGAAAATAAAATGAAAGATAAGGAAAAGAAAACTCCCTCAAGTACGCTTTGTTTAACGTCGTTAGCTCGACTGAATGCTACTCTCAAGATCTTTCTGTTGGGTATTTCAATGAAGTCTCATTCCCTTTGATCTTACCAGGAGAATCAAACACATTAAATTTGATAACTTCACCATCAAATTCCATTGTCAGCATTCCTGCTCTAACATCCAGCTTTGTATTTGTTGTCATCAAGAATGACCTCCCAAATAAAACTGGTGTCAGATTGGGTATTGATGCATTCCCCCATTTCAAGTATATAAAAATCTGCTGGAAAGACAAGTCTATCAACTTTTACCAGCACATCTTCAACTAACCCTAAAGGATAAACATTTGTATGCCAGCTGAACAATAACTCCTATCTCCTTTAGTGGCCCAAGATATAAAGAAGCTTATGATGAATATGACATGACATTAATCGATGCTCCTAAATCTACCATAAACCGCTCAATCCTTTTATTCCTAATCATACATGGAATTGTAAAGGTTAGGATCCTTGCATTTTGGTGGCAGCTTCTTTTGGAGAATAGCAGAGACGTTCTCCCCCACACTTATCTTTTCATCACCTTTCAATTTCTTCTTATTCGTGCACAACTCCTTCAAAAATTTAGCATAATGTGGCACTTGTTTAATAGCATCAAGTAATGGAATGTTTACCTCAACTTTGCAAAAAGTCTCAAGAATTTCCTTTTCAGGTTCCTCTTTCTTAAACTTTTTCAATCTGCTTGGAAAAGGCGGACGAGGGACATAGGTTGGCATAGTTGGTTTATGTGACTTTTTTTGCATTGATGGTTCATCATAGATGGAGTTGTCTACTACTTGCTTTTGCACAGGAGCTGGCAATAAAGGTTGTGTGGGTGGCTCATATTGTATACCACTTTGCAAAGTAAGCGCACTTACATTCTCCTTGTGATTCCTCTCAGGTTGTGAAGGCAATTTATTAGAAAGATGAGCTTCCAACCTGTTATATGATGCTGCTAGTTGTCCCACATGATTCTCCAAACTTTTTATGGATGCTTGGGTAGTTTGCTGAAACTGAAGCATATTTGTAGCAATTGCATTGATTAAATATTCAATGGAAGGTTTGGCACTTGGTGGTGGAGCAGCTTGCGGTGCTTTTGATGGTCTAGGTACAAAATTATGTTGAGACCGCTGTTGCAAAGTGAAACCAGGTGGTCTCGCAGGTGTAGATTGTGAAGCAACTTGTTGTTGATTCCCATAACGAAGATTTGGATGATCACACCAACCAGGATTATAAGTTTGTGAAAATGGTTCATAGTACATTTGACGTAATTGACCAGGGAAATTTCCTACAACATTAACACCTCAGTTTCTCCCTCAAATAGAGTAGTGCAAGTTTCAGAAGCATGCCCCACAACTTGACATATTCCACATGATTCCACATGGTTGCACCTGTTGGCCTAAAGCAAGTTGTTGTACCACTGCAGTTAATTGGGCCAATTGTTGACCAAGCTGATTAACATTAGAGGTGCTCACTTCATTAGCTGATTTGGGTGATGGAGTAGATCTTGGAAAATGCCAAACTGTTGTGAATTAGCAGCCATATTAGAAATGAAGCTTCTAGCTACAGCAAGAGTCTTATCAACTAGTGCACTCCCACTTGTTACATCAATCATACTCATATCCAGTGATTGTAATCCTTCATAAAAGTACTGGATAAGGAGTTGTTCACTTATCTGATGATGAGGGAAACTAGCACACAACTGCTTAAATCTCTCCCAATATTCATACAAAGACTCCCCTGTATATTGCCTTATATCGCAGATCTCTTTCCTTATGCTTCCAACTTTAGATTCTGAAAAATATCATTCCAGGAACATAGTCTTCAAACCATTCCAGGTTTCAACAGTACCAGGTGGAAGATAGTACAACCACTCTTTAGCTGCATCCTTCAGGGAGAAAGGAAAAGCTCGCAGCTTAATTTGTTCTTCAGTCACTGCAGCAGGTTTCATACTAGAACAAACAATATGAAACTCCTTTAAATGTTTATTCGGGTCCTCACCGGGCAGCCCATGGAAAGAAGGCAATAAATGGATGAGGCCCGACTTCAACTCAAAGTTAACATCCAAAGGTGGATACTGGATGCAAAGCGGTTGTTGGTCAAGATCTGGCGCTGCCAACTCTTTCAATGTCTTTTGTTGGGCCATTGTTCTATAGGATCGAACTGAATTTTCAGAATCAGATTCGTTGTCAAACGGTAATGACACTTTAACCGGATTGACTTTTGGAGCAAGACATTGAAAGCGTGGACTATCGGTGATAGTCCTTGAAGAACGAGAATCTGACGATGACTAAAGATATTGTTTAAGCCTAAATAAACTTTCTTCGGTATCGTCTTCACCAGACATATACACCTGAAATTTCCACAGTAAAAATTAATTAGTCACAAATAAATAAATTTGAATAATAAAGAGAAGAACAATAGTCCATGGCAACGGTGCCAAAAATTTGATGGATGTCGTATGCCGTATCAAATTTAATTATTGATTTTACTAGTTCCTTATACCAACTATTTTAGTATAGTGATAAATAAGGGTCGAACCCACGAGGACTATCATTCACTTAATTATTCAATAATTAACACTAAAACTTAAAAGGGGGATGTCGATTTTTAACTCAAAATTAAATAATATAAACTAGAAAGAAAATAAAGACTAATATTACGATATTAAGAAATAGTTAAAGGTTAATCTCCACCCTCAACAATCATTCCTAATCACTAATAATAAATATTATTCAAATTTCTCAATTAAACTATTAACCCCACAGATAACGCTGAAGCAGTCAATTATCCCAGTCTCCCTATTATAAGTAATCAAGGCGAAGCGCTCAATAATTAACTCTTTTAACTAAGCAATAAATCTATGAAGCATACAATCTATTTAACTTAGATAAAGCATTAAGTCCTATGGAAACAAGTTAATCTAGGCAATAAATTAATGAAGCATATAATTCATTTAACCTAGGTTCTATTTTTCATCACAATCAACAATTCTTTTGACATCACTATCAATTGCAATTCATCACATACACTTAGAATCCTAAACTATTAGGGGAGTAGTAATTCTAAGATGGCAATTGAATAATGTAAAACCTTAATTAGTTGGCCACCTAACAAGCAATCACAAAATTCATAACATTCAATTGGAAAAATAGAAACAATTTAATATTGAGAGAAATTAAAGAATAATATTCATTATCAACAATCAAGAATTCATGTCTTGGGTTTTGAATTAACCCTTAACCTAAAAAGAACCTACCCCATAATATTAATAGTAATCATAATCACAAACATAATTATAATTAAAATTAAAGAGATTAAGGGAAGAAAAGAAATTAGATTGATGAATAATAATGTTGTAGTCTTCTCTCCAGCCCTTTCTGACTCTTTTTCTCTCCTAAACCGTAATAAAAAACCTCCTCTAATTAACCCTAATAATCTTTTATAGTCTCAACTAAATTCTAATTAAAAATCTGAAAACAACGTCGCAAGCCGCGGCCTGCAAAATTCACGTCGTGGCCTAAAACAAAATATGTGCAGAAATTGGTCACGCAGGCAGCGCCCTGACTCACTAGGTAGCGGCCTGAAAAAATTGGGCAGTGGCCCGTCTGGAACAGAAAATCTGAAACGTCAATTTCAATTAAAGGGCCGCGGCCTGAATTTTTTGGGCCGCGACCTATCTTCAATTTCTTCAATTCTCAACCTTAGAAAGCTTGTACGCTGCCGCCACTTCAATATTTCAATCCCGAAAGCCTAGAATGCTTCAAAAAGTTCATTTTAACCTTATCTCAGTGAGTCTTTTTCAACCTATGATTCATAAACTACACTTGCCATCAAAATGTCAAATTTATCATCATAAAATGAAATGTAGAAAATATGTTGTAGAATCATGAAACTAAGTTAAAACTACTAAAAATGCTATCATAACACCATCAACGCATGGAAAAACTTATCAAATATTAATATAAAAATGACCTTATCAGCCAGCATGATGGCAGGTTCGGGAGCGACCTGAGAAATCACTTGAGCTTAGCAAAAAGTCCTCGATGTGATCCACAGCCCGACCTGCACGATCATTTGAACTCACAAAGAAGGTATCCAGCTCGGAATGAGGATGTTAGTTATACTTAGCATGAGGGAGGTCCATCCATTGTACGCGACAATGGGAATGTCTCGCCTAACCAAGCTCGAACTTGGAGGGACAACAACCCATCAAACGTGTATAATAGGATGGGAGTTGTTGAACAGCCCCCAGCTAACCTAGGGACCAAGGACCAAACCCTTGAGAGAGTGACTTTGATGGAAGAAAAAATGAAAAGACTCTTATCTGGAAAGGGAAAGTATGATTGCGACTTAGATGAGGAACCCAAACCTTTTGCTCCAAACATTGCAGCGGCTACATATCCTATTGGCCTTAGGATTCCGAACATGCCGACATTTGGTGGAAACACAGATCCATCCGATAACCTCGGGATGTTCAATATGATGATGATGGCCCACAATGTCTGGCTCAAACTAAGATGTATCTTCTTCCCTGCAACCCTGGTCGGACCCGCCAGACAGTGGTTTAAACAATGCAAGAAGCATTTGATAAGTTCGTGGAAGAAATTTTCTTCCAAGTTTAAAAGAGCATTTCGAGCTTTACAAGCAGCTCGTGTTGAAGCTGATTCATTGGCCAATGTAAAGCAACAACCTAGTGAAACACTGAAAGCATACCTAAGCAAATTCGCCAGACACTAATGATAGTTCCATGCTCATGGCAATGAGAACAGGAATCCTGGTGGGAGGTGACCTGTGGCAAGAACTCCAGCAAAAATGAGTTAAAAGCGTAGACGAATTTTTGGCCCGAGCTCAGGAGTGGATAAACCTGGAAGAGGCACGAGCTGCTATCGTAGGAACCATCCAGGCCCTTATCCAACCCATTGGAGCGGTGACAGATGTTCCAGCTACGGCTCAACCCGTTACCCAGAATAACCAAGCAGAAAATAAAAAGAGGAAGGGGAATGGTGAGGGCGACCAGAACGGGATGAAGAAGAACAAGTTTGTGGAGAAATTCAAGCCCATTTATGCCACCTACACCGACCTAACAGACACCCAAGAGCATTAGAGGGCGAAGAGAGATCCTTCAAAGTTTTGACAATTACACAATGACATCGGTCATAACACTGATGATTTTTGACAACTGAAGGATGAAATTGAAACTCTTATTCGAGTTAGACCATTAGCCTAGTACGCCTGAAATCGGGTAGTTCCCAATCAACCTGCCGGGAAAAATCCTTAGCCAATTACAGAAACTCCGATAGGTCAACCTGGAGCTCAAACGAATCAGGTCAACCCTTCCCCGATAGTAGGAGGAGATATAACCACTATTGCTGAAGGAACTCATTTGGCGGACACGAGCAGCGAGGCCCAAAAGTGGTATATTAATGAGTTGAAAACTCATCACAGTGTGGAGTTTTTCCTGGAGCAGCGGTTGGAAAAACAACCAATCTTTTTCACGGAAGTGGATACTAGCAACATTCAATTCCCACACAATGACTCACTGGTGGTAACCGTGCAGCTTGCTAACCGAAGGGTACAAAGAATACTGGTGGATAATAGAAGTTCCGTGAATTTACTTTTCAAGTCCACCTTAGAAAAAATGGGATTGTCTATAATCGATTTGAAGGCGACCTCAATGACTCTATACGAGTTTTCGGGTAAATGAGTGGTGACCATAGGGAAAATCGGACTAGTGGTGACATTGGGAGAAGAGTCACGAACTATCTCGAAAATACTTGAATTCATGGTAATTGATTGTCTGACCGCATATAATGCAATTTTGGGCCAGCCTGTACTGATGGCATTTGAAGCCATCACTTTGATCTGACACCTGGAAATGAAATTCCCCTCAATCTCGGGAATATGCACAGTAAGAGGAGACCAGCTCGCCGCCATAGAATGCTATAGCATTTCTATGAAGGGAAAATCACAACCCGGGCAACAAGCGATGGTTATAAGTGAGGGAGGTGAGGAGTTCCAAGCAATGGAAGTCACTTGTGGAACGAAAGAACCTCTAGAAGAAGATGGCGAGGTTACCCAATGAGACGACATAGATCCAAGGATAGGCGAAGACAGGTCTGAGCTTAAAGCAATAGAAGAGCTCAAGGAAATAAACATCGACCCGAAGGAACCTGAAAGAGTTGTAAAAATTGGGAAAAATCTTGAAGTTGAAAGGAAAAAGGAGCTGGTCGAGTTTCTACGAAAGAACCTGGATGTTTTCGCCTGGTCGCACGAGGACATGGTGGGAATCAGTCCAATTATAATAATGCATACTTTGAACTTGAACAAGAGTGTGTCTGCAAAGTCCAAGAAACGAAGGCTTTTGGGGATAGTACAATCCGAAGTGTTAGAAGAAGTAGCTCGCCTACTAAAATGCGGGTTTATCAGGGAAGAAAAATACCCGATCTAGGTTGCGAACCCCGTGCTGGTCCGACAATCAAATGGGAAGTGAAGAACTTGTATCGATTTCTCCGACCTCAACAAGGCTTGTCTCAAGGATTGTTTCCCACTACCAAGATGTAACGACCCAAAATTGCTAATAAGGGTTAAAGGCCTTGATTAGCGTGCCTGGAGGAAATAATTGGTATATGTGAGATTAAATGGTTAAATGCATGATTTTGTGGCATGCATGATTAATATAATTATATGAATATGTTATATGCATGTTTATGAGTATTAGATATGCATGTGGGCCCTTTATAGCTTATAAGGGCATATTTGTAATTTTGGCCCATTAAGGGCATAAATGTGATTATATGTGATAAATTGTTGAGACCACATTATTAAGTGGATATATTTGCAGCATATGGCTCGAGACGGTCCGAATGAGCGGATTAGCAAAATAGTTACAACGAAGTTGATATCCGGCTCGAGGGGAGCCTAGGGTTCTTTTGGGAATTTAGAGAATATTTTGGGATTTATTAGATATTGAATAAGTATTTGGTAATTAATTGGATATGATGGGGCTAATTATTAATAGTAGGAACACTTGAGAAATTAGCGGGAATCGGGAGCGAAATGACCATTTTACCCTAGGAACACTTTTGAGGACTAATAAGTTATGAGGGACAAAATAGTCTTTTTAGGGGTTAAATGATATATCTTCTTTAATTCTAGACTTAGCCAGAAAATCACTTAGAACCTTAAGCTCACTCTCATCTCTCTCTCCATCTCACAATTTTTCTCTCTCTCTTTCTATACTTTGAAGCTAAGGGAAGAAAATGGCTGAAGAACTTAGGCTTGAAGCTGGAATTCTGAAAGGGATTTGGATGAATTTAAGCTTTGGAAACCAGGGGGTTTAGCTGGGACTTAAGCTTAAGGCTTGGAGGTTGTAGCTTGAGTAGATTCAATCATAATTGAGGTAAGTTTCTTCTCACTCGTCATGTTAAGAAATTATGGTATTTGTGTGGAATTAGACTGGGTTTTGGGTAATAAATAGCTGATGATTTGGGATAGAAACTTCAGTATGTATTGTTGTGATTATGTGTTTGAATTGGATGACTAGAAGCCCTGAATTCGTAATTGAGTTTAGTCCTGGTTGGGAGGTTAGATTGGTTTCGAATTTTGAGAAAATTGGCTGGGAAAAGTGTGAAGAAAACCCATAATTTTTGGGTTTGAAGGGGCGCGCCACAACCCAACTTTGGGGTGCCGCGGCCCGTGTGCCCAAAAGGCCCTGGGTATGCTCTCTGACTTGGGGGCGCACCGCGACCTTAGGAGGCAAGTCTTGACCCACCTCCCCAATGGCTTGAGATTATTGGTCATTGACCTGGGGGCAAGTCGCGACCCTTGGGGCCAAGTCATGGCCTGCCTAGGGATTTTTTACCTTGGGATGATTTCTAGAAATGATAAGGCTTGGGGGTTCGAACCTAAGCACTCGAGACAATTTGTACTACCCGGTTTAGTAGAAATTGAGGTCCCGGAGGGTATTTTTTATCTCCTAAGTATTTATTTGGATAGGAGTTGATGATTACCTTTTGGCCACTATGACTTGGTTTATTGTCGAGGCTCAGGACTTAGGATCGTGTTCAAGACCGTTTTATTATCTCCAATCGGAATCCAAGGTAAGAAAACTACACCCATGTGTGGTTGTGTTGGGACTGAGATTCCCTCTATTTGGATATGTATGTGTTCTATAACTATGATATCGTATGCGAACATGAAATGAACACCCTAAGAGAGTTGGGGTTGATGATTTGCGCATAGGACATTGCTTGGCCTCTGTGAGCCAGGGTCAGCTAGATAAACACTAGACTCGGCCTAAGCGAGCCGAAGTCAGTGGAGTAAACAGAGGGCGCGGCCTAAGGGCACCGTCCCTGAGCATTGCATATTGATTGAGATAAATTGTTGAACGTACATGTTTACTGTTATTACTTTGATGTTTATGACTTGTTGAATATCTGGATGACTATTTTATGATTGATTGATTATCATCACTAATTATGTATTACTGTTATGATTTTCTTGTTGGGCCTTGGCTCACTGGTGCTACGTGGTGCAGGGAAAGACAAGGGTAAGATGGATCAACCTTGAGTTGGAGAGCTCTGGGGGCAAGGTGTACATTGTCAGCTGCTTATCCGCCACGGCCGAGGGAAAGTACAGAGACAAAGCCTGAAATTTGTATTTTTCCATTAGAATGGCCACTGGATTGTATACAACTTTTTAGAATTTTGTAACTTTGTCTCTTAAACCATGTTTTTGGGATCCCATGTACCAAACATCTATTTTAATGAAAATTGACCGTTTATGAACAAATCTTTTATCCCTAACCTGATTATAGACTTTAGGATCACATTTTTGTCCAAATGACTTGATTAGGTCCTGCACTATTTCAAACACACAGTGTAACAATCTTGGTTATCCAGTGTTGGTTTTTATTGATCAAATTAGAGATTATGCGTAGCAGAACAACAATCAAATTGTTAATTTAATCCCATAAGATTTCTAGATCTACTTCTTCACATGCATATATATATATATTGAATCAAAGACATGAATAGAAAAATTACCTCAGGTCCTACCTTGCTGCTATCTTTTTGTATGGCTAAATCATTGAGATCTCACACCAAGATCTTTCAAAATGTTCTCAGCACACAAAGAACGAGTGTGGGCTCGCTATTCAAACAATAGGCAAAACACTATTTATCAGATGTTCTCAACACATGAGATCTGCTAAAGTTTGGACCTAGGTTTTGTGAAGAATAGTGACTTTTGTTTGTGTCACTGTTCTCTTTCTCTGTGAGAGATTTCTATATATTTTTCTATCCCTAAAAAGTTACGTTCTGAAAAACTGATATCCTATATTTAATATATCCCATATATTAAAATAAAATCTTAGTTATTTTAAACAATTTGAAAATAACTAATCAGTTATCAGATTTTTGTTTAAATAATAATATTTTAATCAAATTACAATATCTCATTATTTATTTAATATTTAAATAACTAAAATTGTGGAAGCTAGAAACTGATCACAGTCTCTTATGCGTGTAGCACAGTGACTGTGCACTGTGCTACACATGTACCACATGCCAGTGATGGCATGTGATTTTTCCCAATTTTTATTATTATTGAAATACCAAAAATCCCAAAAATAAATTAATTCAAAATTAATTATATTTTTGTTAAATCAAATAATTAATTAATTACACATAATTAAACAATAATTATGTTTGATACATAGAAAAATATTTTACTTATCACATAAGTCCTTTTTGCCCATTTTTGTATTTATCTTTGCCAGTGACTGTTTGAGCCATTTCGGGGACAATGGACCTATACCATTAAGGTCCAATAAATAAACTAAATAATTAAACTCTTTAATTATAATAGTTAATTTATTAATTCTGATATTACTCCACTATAAATTCAGAATTGCACTCTTTATGTTATAGATATACTTTTACAGAAATATTTTCTTAAGTCGTCCATTGATATAACCATCTTACAATAGTTCAACCCTCTAATTAATTAGTTCATAAATTAGAATGGAAGAATTACCATTTTACCTTTCTAATTTACTTCTTATTACTTAAGTACCATTAATTCACTAGTGAATAATTAATCTATAATCTAATTATAGATTTGAGCTCAAAATCATTCAGTTCCAGAATTAACCCTTAAGGGAACTAATATACGATCCGCTAGGAAAGATTAGATTCCGTATTGTTGATACATGTTCCCAGCCATCCATGATATTAAATCTCCAAAACAAAAGTCATTAGCCTCATTCTTTGAAGAGACCTTAACGAATGAATCAAAAAATTTAATAAACATGAACAGGAGTTCATGAACACTCAGGATTTAGGTTGATCTATAAATGATCATCAGTTATGATATGAATTACAAGTCTTTATTGTTAAATGGTTTTTGGATAAAGACTTTAATTCATATCGGTCCATGGCACATTTACCGAGATGTCTTTCCACATCAATAATCCGAATCTAGATTATTTGTATCATTATGATACTCAGTAAACCGTACTTACAACTCCAATAAAAGAATTCGATAGCTTTAAATTTTTTTTGTTGACTATTTTTATTCATTCATGTGATCTTAATTCTCTCGTACTAATACAAAATCACATCCTCAATAATGAATATGGAATTTTTCTGATATTTACAAAATTATTCAAACAATAATTTAACAATCTAAATATAACAATAATAATAAACCATTGTATTTATTTATTCACAGAAAAAAAAATGTCTTTACATGCTTTTAGGACACACTCCTAACATCCAGGGTGTTACACAAGAATTGATAAGTTGGTAGATGCCACAGCCGATCACGTGCTCATGTCGTTCATGGATGCGTATTCTAGATTAAACCAAATTACGATGAACCCTACAGACGAAGAGCATACCAGTTTCATGACCGAAACGTATATTGCTACAGAGTTATGCCATTCAGGCTAAAAAATATTGGGGCTACATACCAATGGTTGGTTAACAAGATGTTCGTCAACCAGATCGGGAGAAACATGGAGGTGTATGTGGATGATATGCTCGTCAAATCAAAGATTGCCAATAACCATATATCCGACTTGGAAGAATTGTTTGGCATATTGAGAAAGTATGACATGAAGCTGAATCCCCAGAAGTGCACTTTCAGAGTTGCGTCAAGAAATTTTCTGGGGTTTATAGTCAACACAAGGGGGATAAAGGCGAATCCGAAAAAAAATAAGGTCGTTACTAGAAATGCCTTCGCCCAAGTCGCGTAAGGAAGTACAAAGCCTAGCTGGATGTAAAGAACGCCCTAGACTAATACTTACAAAACATTCGCATAACATAGTTTATAAAAGAATACCATTCATTATCAAAGTCTCAGGGGGACTTGTTTAAAACCATGCAAGTTGGCGCCATAAGTTTTAAAATAAAACATAGATTTTTATGCAAAGTTCAAAGAAACCAAAAATTTAATAACTGAGTCCCACTGATAATTTAGGAAAGTCTCTTAAAAACAAAACATAATTTAAATGGCGTTCTACGTTGATCGTTTTTCCGTCCATAGGATTACCCCACGCCATACACCCCATGATGAAAGAACTCCTCACGTCACCACGCGTGCCATAAAGAAATCCTATTTGCTACCTGGAAGGAAAGTAAGGGGGGTGAGCTAAAAACCCAGTAAGGAAGTACAAACAAATAAGCAAGTTAGAATACAACAAATGCAAACACTAACGTTCATCTAAAACATCATGGTATATCATATCATAATCGTAACATATCATCATATCATAACATAATCGTAACATATCATCATATCATAACATAATAGTGACATATCATCATATCACAAACATACAACATACATGATGAGCATGGATGACTAGTTGTCCATGTCACCCTATGAGGTAAACAGGAGATCACTGGTCCTTGAATAACCTCGGCGCGTCCGCCCTAGGAGTTACGTCTCAATGTCCTTAGTAACTCGTTCGATGTATCTGACATCGTAATCTGTTTGATGTATCTAACATCGTAATCTGTTTGATGTATCTGACATCGTAACTGGTTTGATGTATCTAACATCCATACACATATCACATTCAACATATCATCACGTTATGGCATTCATAATTGTAATGCCCCAAATTTCCTAATAAGGTTTAGGATCTTGATTAGGAGGCCGGGAGATCCATAATTGATTTATTATAGTATTTAATGATTATATGCATGTTTACGTGAATTATATTATTATATGATGGTGAATGCATGCATATGGGCTCATATGTTAATTATGAGGGTAATTTGGTAATTTGGCCACTGTGGGCGTAATTGTATATTTTGGGTGCATGATTGTGATTAATTAATATAGCCACACTATAAGGTGGATTGGTTCGAGCTATCGGCATGAGACGATCATGAGATGTAAGTGTTCGGTCTAGTCATAACAGGTTTAGGTTCGGGGCTCGGGGTGAGTCTCGGGGTGAATTTAATGATTAGAGCATTACCGGGAATTAAAGGGTAATGGGATATGATTTATTGGTATTTGGGAATGTTCCGATTAGCGGGAATTGGAGAGCGTTAATTATGATTAACAGTATAGGTTGAAAAGGATGATTTTACCCTTGGGAGTGCTTGGAAGCCTTTAAATGACCTAGGGGCATTTAGGTCATTTGGCTTGGATATACATGAGGTTTAGTAGGCTGTAGAAACAGAGCAAAACAGAGCCCAACCTCATCCTTACTTCCTTTCTCTCCCGTACAAATTTTCCTTCATCCTTTTCTTTGAATTTTGAGAGCCACCTTGAGGAGTTAAGCTTGGAGATCAAAGGGGGAAGCTAGGGAACTTGTCATAGACATTAAAGGGGATTCAAAACCGTGTTTGAGATGAGTTCTAGTTATAAATTTAATGGTGTGCTCCTTTTTTGAGTTAAGTTTTGAATTTCTTAAGCTTTTAAGCTTAGAATTGGACTTTGTGAATTGTTGAGATTTTGGTTGGTTTGAGCTTCAGGTTTTGGTGGTTTAGAACCATTGGGAAGTTTGGTAACTTTGGTTTGGTGATTTGGAGATGTTTAGATGGGTTTTTGGAAGGTTTTAGAAGTGGATAAACGAAGAAAAATGGCTGGTGCGAAGTTGGGCCGCGGCCCTGTTCTTGGGCGCCGCGGCCCTAGCTTGAAGAAGGTGGTGGAGGCTCTGTCAGGGGGGCGCGCCGCGGCATGGTCCATGTAGGGCCGCGACCCTTAAGGGAAAAAAATACTAAATGGTGGTTTTGTGATGGGAACTTAACTCTAAGGGCCTAGGATCGATCCTACTACCTAGTTGAGTGGGATTTGATATTCTGGAGGCTTGGGCTGGGTTTGGAAGTATTTAATTACTCATTTTGATGAGGTTTTATATTTGGTTATGACTAGGTGACCGCTAATGGACTAGAAGTTGATCGTTCTCAAGGGTCGTTCTTTTAATCGTTCTCGCTCGAACCCGAGGTAAGAAAACTGCACCCAGTATGTGACATGCATGGCTATGATTGATGCATGTTGGATGTTTAAATGTAAACATTGATAGCATAATGAATGCTTGGCGATCTTGCCCATTTGCATATGATTATTAATGAGGCATGCTGGGTGATTAAGTGTGATGCATGTGATGCACGAGAAACATGTGATTAGGGCATGCCATGAATGATGAATATGAGATTGGCCAGAGCTTGAGTCTCTGAGTTTGTGCATGATCATGATTATGCTAGCAACTATTTAGTAAGCATGCTAAATGCCCTATTCTTGGATAATTGGCATATGATACATACTGATAGCATTGCTTATTTGTGCATGGCACTGACTAATTAGTCAGATTTGGCAAAGGTGCTAGTATCAGCTGTGAAGCCGTGACTCACATATCAGGTTCGGCGGTGATACTGGGCACTGGTCACGTTGCACTGAATCGTCAGACAGAATTGGCAAAGGTGTTAGTATCAGCTGTGAAGCTATGACTGAATAGTCAAGTTCGGCAGTGATACTGGACACTGGTCACCCAGAATTGGCAAAGGTGTTAGTGTCAGCTGAGAAGCTGTGACTTATTAGTCAAGTTCGGCGGTGATACTAGACACTGGTCACTTAGCGCTGACTTATTAGTCAAGGATGGACTTAGCGTGGTTCACGCAAGCCAATGGAGATTAGATCTAATCGATTACTAGCATTGAATGACTCAAAAAGCATTAATGCCTGACCGACCCAGAGGGTCGATGAACAAACAGAGCTTGAAGGCTAGTGGCTTACCTATCAGCCACTCTCTTGCTAGAAAACAGAGCTTGGAGGCTAGTGGCTTACTTAACAGCCACTCTCCCGCTGAAAAGAGAGCTTGGAGGCTAGTGGCTTACTTAACAGCCACTCTCCCGCTGAAAAGAGAGCTTGGAGGCTAGTGGCTTACTTAACAGCCACTCTCCCTCTTGAATTATGTGGTGTTTACTCATTGGTTTGGAAGCTTTATGTTCCGTTTGATTATAACGATAATCATTTAATAATGCTTATGTATAGTGTTATGTTTTCTTGCTGGGCTTCGGCTCACGGGTGCTATGTGGTGCAGGTAAAGGCAAGAGGAAGCTGGACCATCCTTGAGTTGGAGAGCTTAGGTGATGACGTGTACATATGCAGCTGCTCGACCGCCACGGCTGAGGTTTAAAGTGGAACTAGGGTCGAACCCTGTTTTGCTGCTTAGAACGGCTTGTAGTAAATATTTTCTGTAATAAACTCTGAAATTTATATTTTTGGGATCCCAATGTATATATTAAACGTTCTAGTGAAACGTTACATCTTAACCTAAATGTTTAATCCCTAAACCGCTAATCATACTTAGATCACGATTTTGGCCAAATGACTCGATTAGCGAGTTTAGCACTGTTTACAAGGCACACCGTAATGGTCCCAGGAGTTGGGGCGTTACAATAATTCATAACAATTCATTCATACAACAATCTTACCATTCATAGCATAAAATCATAGAATCTATCTAACTTCCTTACCTCAGGTCCAAGCTAAGAATTTTCACAATCTTTCAACGAGCCTATATCATAATCAAAATAACATTTCTTAGGTTCACAAAATTACTATTTTGCCCTTCCACACAACTCATGTGTGCATGGGCCATGCACACATAATATCAGTTACACAAAACATGCAATTATCGCCATAAAAGAATAATGCTCGTTTTACCCATTTTACATGCATGATCGTTTTATAAAAACCACATAGTTGAATATTAAACATAATTTTGGACGTAAAAGTGGAGTTGCATGTAACATGCATACGTGAGAACATTGCGTAATAAAGACATTTTCAAAAACGATAATTCTACATTTCTTACTTTTATTATTTTAAAATCAATAGACATATTACATGCTTTATTTTTCTTAAAAATTTCTAAGTTGATTAAATTTCTCAAAACATTATTTTATTTTATAAAATTATTTTATTTTAGCTTAAAAATAAAATATGTGACAATTTTATTTATAAATCTCAAATTACAAAGAATTAACCAAAAAACTTGGATTTAATTAAAATACCTATTTTTAATATGTTTTCTTAGAAAAATAAATTTTATCATTGTGTTACATAAATGAGGTGAAAAAATATATTTTTAAGTGTGGAAAAATATATTTTTATTTAAATTATTTAAGACTTAGTTTTATGTAACAAAAATCCATATGTGACAATTAAATACCAACTTTTTAACCTTTTTAAAACAAACTTTCAGCCACCATTTATTTTCTCCGAAAATCACAAATAAATAGAATCTAAATATTTTTCTCAATCAAAATAAAGGAAAAATCATAACTTATCAAAATATGCATTCATACCATTTAAAATACAATTTTTCAATATTACCATAACTTAGGAAAATTAATTTATTCCAAAAACTCATCAAATTCATTTTAGTGAAACTCACTTCATATTTTCTTACAAAAATTCTAGCAACTATTTTTATCATTAAAAATCACTATATTCAAATTTAAAAGCTCATATTTTCTCAAAAATCAATAAAAATCCCATTTTTAATTTCATAAAATTAACATAACATCAAGGACATTACTTATGCATGCAAATCATCTTTTTATCAAACTTTTACCCAATTATTTACAAAAAATCAGCAAGCTTAATTCCTCATGAAACTCATCCTTTATCCCAAAAATTACATAAAATCATACATGTCCAAAATCTCAATAACTCACAAATCCTATCATGCTCTTATTATACTAATAATTCTAAGAATATCACTAACACATATTCATATGCAACCTTATAAAACCTTATTCTATTCCAATGAATTTATACATGAAATCCAACAAAACAATAATAACAACATACATTATTACATAAACACTATTATTCATATATGCATTTATATTAAACCTAACATGTTTCTATCATTATTTTCATGCATCTTATAATTTATTCATTCACAATATAACATGCATCCTATCAAAATTTCATGGATCCAAATATCAAGATTGCCAATTATCATCTTACCCATATTACATAGGTCCTAAAACATGGATCTAATATATTGAAAATCATACAACATCAAACAAAATATCAAGATAATCCTTAGGTATGCCTAGGCCGAAATCTCCATATATGCATTCATAAATTATCACTAATCATTATACATAGAAAGATCAACACCAAAACCCTTTTATACACTAAACCATAATACCCTTCATGCAAGATCAAACAACTCATCATCAACAAGATAACAAGAACACAAAGTATCCATTTTTTTTCTACCCAAAACATGAATCCCCTTTTAACCATAATCCCTCTAATAATCTATTCATCAAAACCATCACAAAATTTAGAAAGGATTTCAATACCTCTTCTTGATAGAAAATCAAGAATCAAATCCAACCAAGAGTCCAATAATCCTCCTTGCTCAAACCCTAGGGGGTTGTATATTTTGAATGATCAAGATGAAGAAGAAGATGAACAAGGTTAGAGACAACCCAAGAAATAATACTAGATTAATCATAAGGAAAAATAACCAAAAACCTTACCCTAGCTTGAACCCTTTTTCTTCTTCTTCTTCCTTTCTTTCTTCTCCTCCTTCTCTCTCTAGGTCACGCCCTCTCTCTCTCTCTCTCTCTTCTCTCTATAATTCGTCAGCCCCAAGCATAATGCTCTTCCATTTTTCCCATTCCCTCTTTATCCTAATTTTCCCATATTGACTCAATAAAAGAAAAAAAAAAGGTAACTTTCCTATTCTCTTCCAAGATTTTCCTTAATTCATATTTATCTAATTATATCCCAATAGGTGGAAAAATAAAGATGATCACTTCCTTTCCCAAAATAACATTATCACCTTATTTTTAATTTATTTTATTTAAAAAAAATTATGGAAATAAGATGATAGCTATAATTGACCCAAATACAATAAAATCCTCAATCTTCCTTTCCCATTTAGGTTCACACGTCCAACCTCTCTATTTCCCTTTTCTTTTATTTTTTTTTAATTAATTCAAATAAAATCTAAAATAAGGAAATAAAAAGTGTGTAGAAAATCTACACATGTGTACCATGCTACCATGCACTAGCACACACTAAATCACTAGGGTGCATCACTTTCTACCATGCACCTTAGTGCATTCAACCAAATCTCACATAATTACCTCAATTGTCACACTTATTTAAAATGTAACATTAATAGTAAAATAAACATGTTACACAATTATTCATGTATTAAATTAATTAACCAAACAAACAATTAACAAATTTAAATTCAAAAGATCATACCAAACAATTCTAACAATTAAATAAAATAATAAACAATCAAATAAAACAAATAATCAACCAAATAAAATAACAACACTTAAATAAAACAATTCATCACACTTAACATTTAAATAAAATAAATCACAAAAATTTAAATAATCTAAAAAAAAAAAATTGGTGTACTACACTGGAAAGGTGGCAGCTCTAAACCGTTTCATTTCAAAATCCACTGACAAGTATCTACCATTCTACAACTTGCTCAGGGGAAAAAACAAATTTTAATGGAGCGAAGAATGCGAACAAGCATTTCACGATCTGAAAACGCATCTAGCTGAACCCCCCGTTCTATCAAAACCGATGTCTGGAGAATGTCTGTTTCTTTACCTAGCCGTGACAGAAAATGCAGTTAGTGTCGTATTAGTTCGAGAAGAAAACCGAGTGTAGAAACCCGTATATTATGTAAGCAAGAGGCTTCTCGGGGCTGAAACACTGTACCCACTGATAGAGAAGCTTGCATTCTCTCTCATTTTGGTTTTAAGGAAGCTTAGGCCATACTTCCAGTCTCATTCTATTCACGTCTTAACCGACCAACATTTAAGGCAGGTGTTGCAAAAGCCTAAAACGTCGAGACGTCTATTAAAATGGGCCATTAAACTTAGTAAATTCAAGATATTATACATGCCACGAACAACATTCAAGAGCCAAGCCCTTGCTGACTTTGTAGTTGAGTGCACTAGTTTTCAGGACGAGCTAATTAGGGAGCCAGTGCAGGATTATGGAAAATCTTCGTTGATGGATCATTAAACGAAAATGGATCGGGAGCTGGGATAATCTTAGTCTCACCTGAAGGACATCGGTTCCATACAGATCTCAGGTTTGGGTTTGAAGCATCTAACAACGAAGCAGAGTATGACGCCTTATTGGCAGGGCTAAGAGTGGCGAAAGAGCTGAAGGCAAAAGCTATCCAATGTTATAGTGATTCCCAGCTTGTGGTAAATCAGATATTGGGGGAATACCAAGCTTGATGCATCAAGAGGGCAGCCTACCTGGCTATGGTACAGGGCAAGTTGTCTGGGTTCGAGTTTAGCTCCATATAGCAGGTACCCCGCAAGCAGAATTCCAACGTTGATGCGCTGGCTCGACTCGCTACCACCAAATAGGTCGATACATTGAATGTAGTCCTAGTGGAGTTCTTGGAAAGGCCGAGTATAACGAGATAAACAGTTGAGGTTGGAATGATTGACATAAAACTGACCTGGATGACTCCTATTATTGAGTACCTCACGATTGGAAAGCTACTTGATGACAGGAAAGACGGGAGAAAGCTACTTTATCAAGCTCCACGATATGAAATTGTTGAGGGAATCCTATATCAGCGAGGGCATTCGTTTCCCCTCATGAGATGTGTTATGCCCGAGGAAGCAAAAACTATTTTACAAGAAATACACGAAGGCTTCTGCGGAGATTATTTCAGGGGGCAATGTAACGACCCAGATTTTTAAAACTCGATAATGCGGAAATATAAATGCTTTCATTGAACAAAATGTCTCAAAAACTCATATAAAAAAAACTTTTTAAAAAGTCGTATGGCCATACTTAACATTTAATAACAAACATATTTTATAAAAAGTATAGTGAGCCTAGTTTAGGAAAATAACACAACATTTCCAAAAGTAAAAGAACTTCCCAAAAGGTCGGTCGACATGTACATTCGCAAGGTAGACTTCAGCGTTCACTGCTCTGCCTCGCCCTTGTTCTTACCTACAACAGGAAACAACTAGGTAAGTGAAAACACTTAGTAAGTTCAATTTTAAAACAAAAGAATGCAGAGAATTAGGGTTCCCGATCCATCCGAACCCTACACAATCAATTTCAAGAATGCAAAAGCGTTATGGAAAGCTTATGGTCATGCCTGATAAACAATGACAAATTATTTCATATAAACAGATAAATTCATGCACTCAAAAAATCCCAGAACAAAGAGATATATTATATCACAACTATATCTTATCAACAAATAAATCCCTGCACTCAGAAAATCCCAGAGCAAGCAGATATAATATATAACAATATAATTTGAGACCAACACTCGACAATTTCCAACAATTCAGGCGTAACACACCCTCCAGCATAAATGCTAATCTGTAAGAGAGAACCGAGTCTCAACACTAAGATCTAACCAATAAATATCCCAATAAAGGGTAACTATTGCGTTACCTAGGGCATCACTACTTATCCAAGAGTGTAATCGAAGTTACACGGGTTTACAGAGACTTCTATGTTAATCAGTGGTGCTAGTGAGCAGTTGCCCCTAGGGTGTTCAGCCTCACTCAAACTTGGCAACCCTTAGTATCTCTAGGCACTCTCACTGAATGGCTAATATTCACGGCTACTATCTGGGAATAACTTACCAGAGCACTTGCTCGGGTTCTAACCATTCACTGATTAAGTAAGCATGAGGGCCCCTAGGTCCCATTCATTTTGGTGCCCCTAGGTTTAAACCAGCAATCCTCACCTCGGGTAGCACAATAGTATTTTCCCACAATCCGCTAAAAATCTTATTCTTTAAAAGTTCTGTTATTAACCTGTACTTGAAACAGTCGGTAAAATATATAAAAGATTTTAGCCGTTATTATATCCCGAAAAAACTAATTAAATTCCTTAATTATTTTTCAAGAAAATAAACTCTTTATTTTCCTTTTATTTTTCTTAAGGTTTTAATCTCTAAAAACCGTTTTAAGAAAATTGTCTAATTTATCTTAATTAGGAAAACCGTTAAGAATTTCTCATCTTGACTGGTTAATTTGTTCCGAAGTCAATTAATCAAGTTTACTTACTAGAAAAATAATTCACTTAATTATTTTATCAAAATATAGGGTTTTAAACCCTCTTTTAATTTATTAACTTATTAATAAATTAATTCTTTAATAAAAATAATTCTCACTAAACTCAAAGTGGTATTTTAGGTCAAAATATGTTTTCCAGACTTACCAAGTTTTTATCTTGCAATAAGAAAAATTTTACTTTTTACCTTAAGTTCTAAAATCTCATTTTTACACTAAGTGTGAAAACCCTATTTTTCATATTTTTTTAACTAGATACTTTGTTAGGTCATAACTTGAAATTTACTTACCCAATTAGTACCAAAATTTCCCAATTCTATTTTTGGTATGCCACTTAGGTCTTTGTTAAATCTTAGGTCAAAATGAGCATTTTTTATTGGTGAAATTATTTTCCAACAATGAGGTAAAAATGATCTTATTTTCAAGTCCTTAATTTTTCCAAATTTTGGCACTTAATAAATTTCAAACCGTTCAGTATTTTGTCACCAAACCTTACAGTGGAATATTAGGTTATGCCTAGATTATGTCCACCAAATTTTAGAAAAAACTGGATTAATTTTCCCTATACAGTGGCTGTCCAAACTTGGTCCCGAAATTAAGAATACGAAAAAACAGTTTTTTACCTAAACTTTGAAATAGCATAACTCACTCATTTTTAAACATTTTTGAGTGTTTCAAAAGCTCAATTTTATGTACTCAATCTCAAAAACATCACAGTATAACTAAATTTTACAAAATAAATATACAGTGGATGCTTGACCCCTTGGAAGTCACAGCTCAAAACTTGTATTTTGTTTTAGGGTTCTCACCAAAACCCTTAGGGATTTTGGTCCCTATTTTAAAAAATCAACACAAGCATCATAAAAATTATTGAGCAACTACCATAGTCTTATTGCATCACCAATAAGAAACTTTAAGCATTAAATATACAAAATAATGCTTAAAAATAAAAACCGTACAATAACAACCATAAAAAGTAAACTTTCTACCTCTTGTTGTTCTTGCTCTAGGTTTTTGATGTTCCTACTAGCTTTGAGTCCTTCTAAACTCTTTCAATACCTTAACCAACTCCCCCCAACAACATAGATAGTTAGCTATTGAAAGACCTATGGTTACAAACTTTACAAAGTCAAGTTTTTTGAAACTTTACCTTAGGGAAACCCTTCCTAGACCTTCTTATAAAACTTTACAAAGCCCAAGTTTTTTGAAAGCTTAGGCTTCCAAGCCTTCTTAGTGTTATTGAGGTTGAAGATGGAGAGAAAATTTGAGAGAGAGTTTTAAAAAAAGATGAGAGTGATTGTGAGAGAGAGGAGGTCGGATTTGGGGGGGGGGGGGGGGGGGGGGGGTTAGAAGGGTTTAGACTACTCTAAAATATCATAAAACACTTGAGTGTTTTACTATCCACTTGCCATTAACCCTAATATTTAAAATGGGATTTAAAACTTAATTAATTTTGTTCACACCATTTAAAACCTCACATGGCCGGCCACCTCTTTCTATTTATGCATTTATATTATTATTATGTTTTTATAAAGGTTAATAAACATTTCCTAAGAAGAAAAATCCAAATTGACTTTCTATAACCTTTTTCACTCATAATAAAGTTATTATTATATTTTTTAAAAAGAAAAAAAATAAAACTTAACACATAATAATTAAATTAAATGTCTCTCGAATTGAATTTAATTAATCACACAATAAATTTTAACCTAAGGTCCATTCATGGAATAAAATTCCCCAGCATTTAACACAAAATGCCCTAAAATTTTCATTTTCCCTTAGGTTTATTATTTTTGACCAAACTTTAATTTTTATGAATGTATTTTATGCCCAAAATATATTTGCTATAGTTTTTCATTTTATTTTTCGAGATTTTTACCCGATTAGGGTTTTTGTGTCGGTCCAAGTTTGAAAGTCTTATCTTGACTTTTAAACACAAAATTCCTAATTTTGCTAGCAATAACTCATGGAAATAAATTCCAAACAAATATAATATTATTTAAAATAATATTCTTAACTCGGGGAAAACAATCTCGACCCAAGTCGTTTCAAGTTACCAGAAAAGTAGGACATTACAGGCAAAACCTAGCTCTAAAGGTACTGAGACATGACTATTTTTTTCCCACTTTAACAAAGGACTCGATCTCGTATGTGCAAAAGTGCGACAAATGCCACAGTTTTTCCATAGTTGCTCGAGCTGTTCCAATCAAGCTAACCATAATTTCATCCCCTTTGCCATTTGCAGCACGGGGAATTGACTTGATAGGTTCCCTGCCAATGGGAAAAGGAGGGGTTTGTTATGTAGTAGTGGTGATCGATTATTTTACGAAGTGGGTAGAGGCTGAACCTTTGGCAACCATCACCTCAAAGAGCGTCTTGGATTTTGTTGTGAAGAATATCATATGTCGATTTGGACTCCCTAAAAAGATCATGTCAGACAACGGAATACCGTTTGATAGTGATCTCTTCACAATCTTTTGTGAAAAATACGGCATAACCAAGAGTATCTCGTCAGTGGCATACCCACAAGCCAATGGGCATGTCGAGGCTGTAAATAAGACCCTGAAGGCAAGCCTGAAGAAAAGATTAGATGAAGCCAAGGGATTATGGCCCGAGCAATTCCCACAAGTACTCTTGGCCTACCAGACCTCGCATAGAACCTCCACAGTACATACCCCATTTTTCCTAACCTTTGGAAGTGAGGCTATGCTTCCAATTAAGGCAATGGTAATGACTCGCAGACAAAGGACATTTGATCAAGATCATAACAACGAGCTACTTAGTGCATCCCTCAATATGATCAAAGAAAAATGAGAAGCAGTGCAATTACAGCTCGCCCATTATCAACAAAAGATCACTCGTTATTTCAATTCAAAGGTTCAGGAACGTAGACTCAAATTAGGCGATCTGGTTCTCCGAAGGGTCTTTTTGGAAAATAAAGATCCCAAGGATAGTGTGTTAGGCCCGTACTGGGAAGGACCGTATCAGATCGTAGAGGTCCTGCATGAAGGAACTTTCAAGCTAGCCCGACTAAATGGGGAAATAGTCCAACGGACCTGGAATGCCCTACATTTAAAAAAGTATTATCAATAGTATTACCATTTATGTAAGACTTATTTATAAAAGTCACTTTACTTCAATAAGAATTGGATTATTAAATAACCATTTCTTTTTTATTATTATTACGAGCTCACGTTGTAAAAGCCACCAAGAACGTTTATACATTCTGGTTCCTTGGGGGCACATAAACGAGGAGAGTATTTTAGAAAGTTCAGCTTACTCGAATAAGGATTAAAAACTTAGAGTTTGGAGAAATTTATTATTCAACGGCTTTTTATTTTAAAAAAATGCTCAAATTTCATAACGCGAACTAAGTTTGAGAAATCTCTAAAACCCCTGGATATAACCAGGTCCGAGGCCTGATTCCTAACAAGTATAAAGCTATTAAGCCTATTAAAAACCTTGGACATAACCAAGTCTGCGGCTTGATTCTTAACAGGTGTGACGCAAATAAGCAAGAAAAATCTTGGATACAACTAAGATATCTATAAAATCTATCTCGATCTAAAAGTCAACTGCTATGATTTAGAATGTACAAGAATCTAAGGATTCATAAACATGAGAAAATAATAGACTAAGGGAAACACAAATAGATCACAAGTAAGATGTATATTCAAAAGTATATTGACATCTTGAGGAGAAAAAACCCCAACCTAAGCCCGAAGGCAATTATTTTGGTCCCAAGGGACCATTACAAAAGTTTAAAAAATAATAATAAAAAGGGTGAAAAATAAAATCACTGAGCTCCGCCAGCTTGCTCTAGAAAAGTCACCTCCTCGCCATCCTCCTCGGCAGCTCCAGAAGCTTCGCCAGTTTCCAATGGTTCCTGTGAGAACCGAATCTTGAACCGAGCAAGATACGGATCCCACAGCTCGGGCTGCATGAAAAAGAAGTTCCCATCCTCGTTGAAGGCCCAGAAATGGTAAAACATCTCATCCATTTTAGTAAACGACTCTGCAGCTACCTCCTTGGCCTTATCCTCAGCCTTGAGAAGCTTCTTCTTGAGTTCTTCATTCTCGGCCTGAAGCTGATCCATGCGACGGCTTGCCTCCACGACCTGATCTTACGAGGCGTACAGGGCGGCTTTAGCAGACCGCTCGTCCTCCTGAAAAGAAACTAGGGCAGCTTTGGCGGCTTGTTTGCTCTCTTGAGTGGCGTCCAGGGCAGCTCAGAGTTCCTCGTCCCTGGCTATAACGCGAGCTTTGCCTCAAAATTGGGCTAGGACAGACTGCAGAAGAATGAAGCAAGTCAAGAATAGTTTAAAAAAAACCTAAAGAAAAATAAAAGGTTAGGAGAGTGAAAATGACTCACGGTAAGGTTCATCCCCATGGCAGATTCGAGGACGTCCTCAAGACTACGCTCCTCATTGTAGAGCGTCTATAGAGGATTAAGTGACAATACAATTAGGGGTAAAATGGTATTTTAGTCCCATCTCATCATAGACCATCTATAGAGGATTGAGTGACAATTATGGTTGTAACAATTGATAATTAATAGCATATCTATATTTCTTATAGAGCGTTCTATGAATTTAAGAGTGCAATTCCGAGTCTTTAGTGGAGTCACGAGGAATTAATAAGTTAGTAAATTTATGATAACTTATTGGAGCTTGATTCCATAGGCCCATGGTCCCCACTGTACCTTGAATAAAATCATCTAGATAGTCTCAATTAATTGATTTAATTATCAATTACAATTATCAAAGTTGACCAGGTCAATTTTGGATAGTTTCGCAGAGTTATGTAATTTTGAGAAGAAAAGAGAAATTAGGGAAGATCTATTAATTAAGATAAATTGGTATCTAAATTAATAAATAAGTTTAAATTAAGGTTCAAATTATAAATAATTAATTTGATAAAGGATTTAATTAATGAAATCAATAGAAAATAATACATGCCTTGATTTTAAGTCCAATGGGCTTATAATCAAATGGAAAATTTCACGGGCAAGCCCATGATAATTTCGACCGAGGGCCGTTAATTGGATATTATTTCATTAATTTTTTAATTAAATAAATGACCTAATTGAGTCTATAAAAGGAATGCTAAGAGAGAGTTGAAAACAGAAGTTCAGATTTCTGAAACACAAGTTTCTGATAGGTTTCAGATTCTCTTTAAACATAAGTCATTTCTAAGCCTCAATTTTTCTCTTCTATTATTCTTCTCTCTGCATCTATCTCATGTGTTGAGAATTTTCCACTCTAGTCTAGGTGATTCTAAGGATACTTTGGAAGGTTGTGAAGAAAATTGAAGAACGGTTCAGTTTCTTGGTTAGAGAAACTTAAAGAATTACTCATTCATTCCGCTGCGTATAATGTAATTATTCTTATCATTATTTCTCCTTGAATTCAATTTTAAAAACATGTTCTAGGTTATCTCAGATTAATTTGTTTAATATTAGATTTACATGAAGATCATGTATAAGTTTTCCTAACAGGCATAACCTCTAACTCTTGGATTAACAGAGGTAAGGGAGGATCTAAAGTTATGACCTCTTGGATCCTAGGGGTTTCAGGTCCTTCCTCAGGGTTGGACTCATCTACATAGTGCCTAAAACCAGGGGCATTTGTGCCTTGACGCAGGGAAGGCCAGGACCTAAGGTTTGTCCCATACTCTTCAAAAATGGTGGATCTAAAATGGAGAGTGTTGTCAAATACGATGGTAACTTTGGGTTAGTTGTGATCATAGCGTACCACCAAATGGTCCACGCACTGGAGGAGGGTTGTGTTTAGGTCCAGGTCTGTAGGGTGACGATTAACGAGCTGGTTAGGGTTGAATCGAATTAGTCTATAACTGGCAGCAGCCCGATCTAACTCTCAGTAAGGATATGGGATACCTTAGCTAGAAGGGCCAGCTGCTACCCCAGACATGGCTCGCTCGGGATTAGGCCCGTGATTATCTTTAAGAGCTCACCTTTGAAGCACCAACGGTGCCACGTTTTCTTCCTCCTCGACGTCCTCATTGGCTGGCAATGCCTCCTGAGAAGGGAAGAGCTCGGGGATGACGGGAAGAGGAGCTCGGTTCCTCAGAGCTAACGTCTCACCCTTGCTGATCAGATTGCAAGTCACCATGAAAATTAGACGATAGTCTTTCTCTTTGGGAGGAAGACTAGACAAGGTCTCGTACTAACCCCCAAGGGTCACAGATCGCTCTGTCCCCACGAATATAGCTGCACAAGGAACGAACTCAGTCAGAATCCTTAAATAAAGAAAATATAGTGTATAAGTGATAAAAAGTTCACGTGCTAAATTCACAAAGAAAGAGGACTTACGAGGACGGTTGAAGTATCGATGGTCGCAGTTCTTGAACCCATTTGACATAAAGAACAAATCTTTATCGTCATTCGGGTGGCTAGGTTGGTCGATGACTGAGGCAGAGTTTGGGAAGCGAGTGAGGTAGTAAAAACCATCACCTTGCCTCTTCTGGTTGGGAATGGCCTTGAGGCAGAAGAAGTACAAGATGTCTGCCAGAGTGGGGACCTCCTACTTGTGCCTCAGAAACAAATATTTTAACCCCGCCAAAATATTTGGCGGGATACCTTGGCTAGAAGGGCCAGCTGCTACCCCAAACATGGCTCGCTTGGGATTAGGCCCGTGATTATCTTTAAGAGCTCACCTTTGAAGCACCAACGGTGCCACGTTTTCTTCCTCCTCGACGTCCTCATTGGCTGGCAATGCCTCTTGAGAAGGGAAGAGCTCGGGGATGACGGGAAGAGGAGCTCGGTTCCTCAGAGCTAACGTCTCACCCTTGCTGATCAGATTGCAAGTCACCATGAAAATCTGACGATAGTCTTTCTCTTTGGGAGGAAGACTAGACAAGGTCTCGTACTGACCCCCAAGGGTCACAGATCGCTCTGTCCCCACGAATATAGCTGCACAAGGAACGAACTCAGTCAGAATCCTTAAATAAAGAAAATATAGTGTATAAGTGATAAAAATTTCACGTGCTGAATTCACAAAGAAAGAGGATTTACGAGGACGGTTGAAGTATCGATGGTCGCAGTTCTTGAACCCATTTGACATAAAGAACAAATCTTTATAGTCATTCGGGTGGCTAGGTTGGTCGATGACTGAGGCAGAGTTTGGGAAGCGAGTGAGGTAGTAAAAGCCATCACCTTGCCTCTTCTGGTTGGGAATGGCCTTGAGGCAGAAGAAGTACAAGATGTCTGCCAGAGTGGGGACCTCCTACTTGTGCCTCAGAAACAAATATTTTAACCCCGCCAAAATATTTGGCGGGATACCTTGGCTAGAAGGGCCAGCTGCTACCCCAAACATGGCTCGCTCGGGATTAGGCCCGTGATTATCTTTAAGAGCTCACCTTTGAAGCACCAACGGTGCCACGTTTTCTTCCTCCTCGACGTCCTCATTGGCTGGCAATGCCTCTTGAGAAGGGAAGAGCTCGGGGATGACGGGAAGAGGAGCTCGGTTCCTCAGAGCTAACGTCTCACCCTTGCTGATCAGATTGCAAGTCACCATGAAAATCTGACGATAGTCTTTCTCTTTGGGAGGAAGACTAGACAAGGTCTCGTACTGACCCCCAAGGGTCACAGATCGCTCTGTCCCCACGAATATAGCTGCACAAGGAACGAACTCAGTCAGAATCCTTAAATAAAGAAAATATAGTGTATAAGTGATAAAAAGTTCACGTGCTGAATTCACAAAGAAAGAGGATTTACGAGGACGGTTGAAGTATCGATGGTCGCAGTTCTTGAACCCATTTGACATAAAGAACAAATCTTTATAGTCATTCGGGTGGCTAGGTTGGTCGATGACTGAGGCAGAGTTTGGGAAGCGAGTGAGGTAGTAAAAGCCATCACCTTGCCTCTTCTGGTTGGGAATGGCCTTGAGGCAGAAGAAGTACAAGATGTCTGCCAGAGTGGGGACCTCCTACTTGTGCCTCAGAAACAAATATTTTAACCCCGCCAAAAGCCTGTATGAGTTTGGGGGAAGCTGGAAAGGAGCCAGTTTGACGTAGTTCAGAGAGTCCAAGCCCTGACCTTCAAGTGATCATCACTCCAAGCCCCGTAGTCCTCTTGGAGAAGGGCATAGCTCTACTCTCCCTCCAGCGCAAGTCGGGCAATAAGGCCATCAACTTCCATCTCTATCCTATGACTCGGTAGGATTTTGTTAACTTTTCCCTGAGTCATTATCCGAGAGACTATGTGCTCGGCCTCGAAGAAGGGGTTGGGGTCGACCATGATTTATCTCTCCACCACAGGACCGAAATGAGGGATGGGAGATTAAGAGGCGACCTGCTTGCATTTATCTATGTTTACAGCAGAGGAGCTCGTGATAGTCTTCTTTGCGGGTGCCATGATTCAGATTGCCTGATGACAAAGCGGCCTATTAGTAGGTGACCTAAGATGATTTCTATCTACAGTTGTGGAGGTACGGAAAACCAAAGGTTTAAGTGGTTTACTTTCGGGATTTGAAAAATTATACGAGCTAAGTTGTGTCCTAGCCTCAACGCGTGGTCCCACGTGTGTTCCTAGTCCACGCGCTTCAATTTTTGACAAGTCCCTAATACTTCAGGATTCGCATGTCAGATTCGTCATATCCTCTACTATCCTTTTGAAAGCGGTTTAATGCAAAACTACCTAAGGAATCATAAACTTTAAGCTACTTAGGATTAAACCTAGAACCCCTTCGGCTTCTACACCCCAAACATGTATTCAAACCCATTTACCATTAGGATTTTCATTGAAAAACCCAGAGTTTGCTCAGTTTTATGAAAACCTTGTTTTTGAATAAGCCTAATATTGTTCATCTAGCTTAAACTGAAACCTATCACCTATTTACATATAGACGTATCCTAAACGAAATTGGGAAAATGATGTTTTTCATGGTAAAAAGAAAAACTCACTGGAAAATAAGGAGTCAAAAAATTAAAACCAGGTGAGGAAATACTTAAAGTTGATATGATCGGTTTGGAGAATTGTCGATATGTCAATAAGAAATTTCTTGAAAGCCTCTGAGAATCCTAAGGGTGACAGAGGGTCTTTGCAAGAAGTTGGAGAAGAAAAAGGGAAACTTTGTTTTTTGAAAAGGAAATTATTTGAATGCAAAGGTGGTGAGGTTTCAGGTCTGATCACCCTATTTATACATAAACTAAGGGAATTAATTGGGGCCATTCGATTGGGTTAGCTCGAGATCTAAAGGACAAGATTAAATAAACCATACGTTGGCAAAAAGTTGACAGGACGGTTGTCACCGTCCTAGAAACCCGAACGGGGGCCAATTGTAGACAGCCACGTGTCCAGTACTTGAGTAGTGAGCAAGCACGATTTTACATGGAAGAAGCCTAAAATTCGCTATTGTGCATGTTGGAAAGTGATGACATCAAGCACAAGTAGGAGCTTGGGAGTAGATGTTGTACCCTAAAATTAGCACGAGTTCTATTATTGAGCTCGGATACAACTAGTGATGTGAATAGCTCGAGTTTGGGGGCTTAACAGCAAGATACATAGGTTATTATCAAGCCGCCTCTCAGAATAAAAATTGAGTTCGAGACTTATAGTGACCAGATCCAACTTTGGGCGCTCTGAGTTTACTGTGAACTAGGATTCAGATAGACTCTAAACACGAGCTCAAGAGAGATATTCAGCTCGTGGGAACCTAGGTAGAACGCATATTGAAGGATCCCAAGAGATTCAAAGGCTCCTTATACCCTCATTAATGCCACGCTGTAGCGCATATCTATCATTTATTATCCGAGATAGCAAGAGTATATTCTATTCTCTTATCAAATCATATCCCAATGTAAATGAGAATAATCTGTATTAAATATATACCTTATTTATTTACGCGGTTACCCAAACATGTCCATGAAATTCCCCTATAAATACTAGGGATAATGATCAGGGAGAGGGACGGCCATTTTTCGCATTACTAAAGCTTTGCAGAAATTAAGAGAGAAAAGTAATAATATTGACTCGTGGGCTAGATGGATTTTAACCACTGAACCACATAAAAATTATGTGTGTTCGAGAGGGTGTTTATTATTTCATTACGATTTATAATTTAGTACTAATTTACCTGTTTGATTTGTTAATATACTGTTGGCGAAAAAACTGCGTCAACAATATAATATATATTAAAAATATTTCATTGTTTATATTTACTTAAATATATTTAAAAAATATTTATTTCTTTTAATAAATTATTATTAGCTAACTATTAGTCTTCCCCTATACACTTCTACACCTAAGTAGAGGAGAAAACACTAAAAATATGCATATATTATACTCATTCTCTCTCATTTTCAATTATATTTCAAACTTTTAATTGGAATAAACTTGCAAGGCTGATAAATTTATGTAGTTTGAACATAATAGTATTTTTTAGTCTTTGAGTAATTTTTGTATAATTCTAAGTTAATAATAAATATAAAGTTACAACTGAGTTTCGAAAAAAAAATCAAGTTCCAACTCGAAACCCAATTAAAAAGATGAATCAATTTCATTACTAATTGGATTGGATTTTGATGCTTAATTGGAATGGATTGGATTTTGATGCTTAATTGGAATGGATTGGAGGATGCTTTTCAAAATCCAACATTTAAATGGATTGGATTTGAATGATACAAAAAGGTTTGTGGTATTGTAATTCTCACCTACTGACTTAATAACCCACTAAAATCTACCTTACGTTTTTTTCGATAGTTGCATCTGGTATTTTGGAAGATTCGACTGTTACATCTGTTACAACCAATGATCGACATTTCAGGTATTGTCAAAAGTTCTAAAACTAAACTCATATATATATCTTTAGAAAGAGCTTTAGAGGTGTGCTTTTATTCATTCTAAGTTTTGGGGTTTTGGGAAACACTTAGAGGGAACTTGTAAGGGTTGTGAGAGAGTGTTTTGATTATTGGAGTTGTTTTTTCTTTAAGAACTTACTTGTAAAATTTTCCTCTGCTCTTCAATTGTTTCACCATTGGTGACTTGTATAGCTTAGAACTTTGTTGATCATAGACTGTAACAGAGAAATTTTCTTAGTGGAACCCTATTCATGGAGGAATTGGATTAGGCTAACACATTGTTAGTTGAACCAGTATAAATTCTGGTTGTCTCTTTCATTTACTTGTTCTTTGTTTGTTGATTTTAGTATTGTTGTTTGAGTTTGAATATTTCTTGTTTTGAGTTCTATGTTGTGTATTTACAATGGTGGTACCAGAGCCAGGTTTGACAACGAAAGAAACTCAGAGATTGGAAGGGCATTGATTCAAGAATCTTCAAGAAAGCAACGACAATGGCTTCTGCAACAACAAGATTTGATATGGACAAGTTTGATGGTTCAGGGGATTTCAGCCTATGGAAAGAGAAGATAATGGTTGTTCTGATTTACTAGAAATTGGACTCGAGTCTTAAAGAAGATACACCAGAAATGAAGAGAGACGTGTCTGCGTAAAAGGAAGACTCAACTCTTATCATGAAACAAGCTTGGCCTGCAATTGTCATGAATCTTTCAGACAATGTTTTGAGACAAGTTATCGGAGAAAAGACAAATTCAAGTGTATGGAAAAAGTTAGAGCAACTTTACATGAACAAAACTACTGCAACAAAGGTTTTCTTGAAGGGAGAATTCTATGGTTTCAAGATGAATGCAACCATGTCTTTGGAGCAGAATTTTGATTAAATGAATAAAATCGTCCTTGGTCTCAGCAACATGGGAGAAGAAATTAAAGAGGAGGATCAAGTTGCCATCCTTCTAAATAGTCTTCCTGATCAATTCAATGAATTGACGACTATAATAATGTACAGTCGAGAATCGTTAACTCTAGAGGATGCCGTGAGTGCTCTTAGATCAAGAGGTGCTAAACTCACTTGGGAAAAGGCTGCAAGATTGCAATCGCAGAAGCAAGATGAAAGCCTCATCGTTTGTTGAAGAAACCAGAAGAGAAACACTTTGAGAGGACCTTCAAGATTTCATTCAATATCCAATTTAAGGCCAAAGAAGACTGGAAAATTCCATCATTGTGGCAAGGTTGGCCACATAATAAAGTATTGTTGGGAATACAAGAAGAAGAAGAAAGAAGAAGATAATGGGAATTCATTAGGTTTGGTGGATGATCCCTACAGTACAGGTGAGGATGTGTCGTGTTTCTGTAGACATACATGCACAAGATTGGATCTTGGACACAAGTTGCACCTTCCACATGTGTCCTAAAAGGGAGTGGTTCATCGTTTATAAAGAGACTAATGGTGGCAAAGTATTGATGGGAAATGACCACCAATGCAATGTGATTGGAATTGATTCAATTTCCATGAAAGGTTTAGATGGAACCATGAAAATTCTAAACAATGTAAGACACATACTTGATCTGAAAAGGAATTTATTTTCCCTGGGCACTATTGATGATGAAGGTCACAACTACAGAATCAGTAGAGGCATCATGAAGATTACGAAAGGCTCTTTAGTTGTCATGAAGGGAATGAAGAAATCTGGTCTCTATCATCTTGATGGAGAAACTATTCATCCAACTCATGCCTCAGAAGTAAAGAAAGGAAATTCAGATTCATTAACTTGGCATAAAATAATGGGGCACATCAATGAACAAGGATTTGTTGAGCTATCCAAACAAGGTATAGTTCCTAACTACACTTATGTTAACTTACCATTTTATTAAGTGTGTGTGTAGGGAAAACAACACTTGCTTAAATTTAGTTCCAACAACTATAGAGCAAAGAAACCATTGGAATATATGCATTCAGATCTATGGGGAGCAATTAGAGCACCTACTCAGGGAGGTAATCTCTATTTTTTTATCAATTATTGATCACTATAGTAGGAAAGTGTGGGTTTACTTACTCAAGAACAAATCTGAATGTCTAAAAAACGTTTAAAGTATGGAAATATCTTGTTGAAAATCAAAAGTCTTAGAACTGACAATGGTCTTGAGTTTGTTAATCAAGAGTTTAATGATTTGTGTATGGAATATGGTATTCAAAGACACAAGATTGTGAAAAACACTCCTCAGCAAAATGGAGTGGCTGAGAGAATGAATGGAACTTTGTTGAACAAAATTAGATGCTTGATGATAGAATCGGGTATAAAGTAAGGCATATTGGGGTGAGGCTCTTTACAATGCTTGTTATATTATAAATAGAAGTCCTAGTCGAGTAAATGAGTTTATGACACCTGAAGAGAAATGGTTTGGTAAGAAACCATCTTTAAATCATGTTAGGACTTTTGGGTGTGTTGCAAAATGCATAGAATGTAGATGATAAGCTTGGTAAAATATCTATTAAATGTGTTTTCTTAGGTTATCCTGATAGAGTTAAGGCGTATAGACTTGTGTATCTTGAAACAAAGTTATAACTAGTCATGATGTTATCTTTAATGAAGATGTTTTTCCATTTAAAAGAAATGAGAAAGGTATCTCTTGTAATGATGCATGTCAGTAATTACATAGCAGCACTACTCAGATTGAAGTTCAATCTACCAATAGTGAAGACTCATCTACCCAACCTGAAATACAAGAACGTGATTTTGGTGAAGGCTATCAAGAAGAGGAATTAGCAACCTATCAACTAGCCAGAGACAGATCTAGAAGAGAGATAAAGATGCCTGCCTGATATGTTGAAGTAGAAACAGATATTATAGCCTATGCACTGGCTATTATGAACAACTCTCAACATGAAGAACCACATAGTTATAAAGAGGCAATAGAGTGCAATGAAGCTCATCTATGGAAAAAAGCTATGGTGGAGGAGATCAACTCATTATAGCATAATGATACCTGGAGTTTAGTTCCAAAACCAGAAAGACAAAAGGTTATAGGCTGCAAGTGGATCTTCAAAGTTAAAGATGGAATAAATTCAACCGATCCTAAGAGTTAGAAAGCAAGATTGGTGGCCAAGGGCTTTACACAAGTAGAAAGGGTTGATTACTCTGAGATATTCTCTCATATGGTGAAGATGAAAACAGTTAGAATGATGTTAGCTTTGGTCGTTTAATATGATTGAGAAATAGAGCAGTGGATGTGAAGATAGCCTTCCTTAATGGAGAGCTAGAAGAAAAATTTCCATGAACCAGCTAGATGGATTAAAGGTGGAAAACAAAGGAGAAGAATTGGTCTGCTTGCTGAAGAGATCAATTTATGGCCTAAAACAGTCTCCTAGACAATGGTATAAGACTTTTTATGCAGTTGTCACTAAAGTAGGGCACATAAGATCAAATTATGACACTTGCTTATACTATCTAGATATAAATACCTCTACTCCTATTTTTCTACTGGTTTATATTAATGATTTATTGATTATGGGAAGTGATATGAGTGAGATTGATAAATTAAATAGAGTACTCAATAAGGAATTTGAGATGAAAAATATGGGAGCTGCAAGGAGGATACTTGGTATTGATAGTCTCAGAGACAGAAAGAAGCAACAGTTGATACTTCCTCAAAGTCAATATCTAAAGTCTACAATCAAGAAATTCAACATGACGGAGGCCAAAGATATAGTTGTTGCATTGGGAGGTCATTTTGATTTATCTTTAGATCAATCACCAAAGATAGAAGATGAAGCTAAATTTATGGAGAAGATTCCTGATGCAGAAGCTATTGGGAGTGTTATGTACGCCATGATAGGTACCAAGCCTAACATCACTTATGTTAAAAGTGTGCTAAGCCGATTTATGGAAAAACAAGGTGAAGATCACTAGAAAGGACTAAAGTGGCTACTAAGTTGTTACATTTCATGGAAGTCTCAGTTGCAACCAATTGTTGCCTTATCCACAACTGAAGCAGAATCCATGGTCACTACAGAAGCGTTCAAGGAAGCAATATGGGTCAAAGGATTTCTCGAGGAAATCAGAATTTTAAAGGAGAAAGTAGTGATATTTTTTGACAGCCAATCATCCATACACCTTTGTAAAAACCTTGTATATCATGAGAGGTCTAAACATATAGATGTTTGACTATTTTGGATCAGAAATAAGATAGAAGAAGGGGTTATAGAATTGGAAAATCTTCGAAGTTATGAATACCTCACTGATGCAGAAACAAAGGTATTAACTAAGAATAAGTTAAAACATTGTTTGAAACTTATGAACATTGGACCAGGATGACAGTGGTGGCTATCCTCCATGATGTGTTTTAAGTCAGTTTGTGGAAATTAAGATGGAATTTGTGGTATTGTAATTCCCGCCTAATGACTTAAAAACCCACTAAAAACTATCTTACGTTTTTTTGGTAGTTGCATCTGGTATTTTGGAAGATTCGACTGTTACATATGTTACAACCAATGAAGGGCATTTCTGGTATTGTCAAAAGTTATAAAACTAAACTCATATACATAGCTTTAAAAAGAGCTTCAGAGGTGCATTTTTATTCATTATGAGTTTTGGGGTTTTGGGAAACACTTAGAGAGAACTTGTAAGGGTTGTGAGAGAGAGTTTTGATTCTTGGAGTTTTTTTTTCTTCAAGAACTTACATGTAAAAGTTTCCTCTCCTCTCCACTCATGTGTTTCACCATTGGTGACTTGTATAGCTTAGAACTTTTTTGATCATAGACTGTAACAGAGAATTTGTCTTAGTGGAACCCCATTCATGGAGAAACTGGATTAGGCTAACAAATTATTAGATGAACCAGTATAAATTATGATTGTCTCTTTCCTTTACTTGTTCTTTGTTTGTTGATTTTAGTATTGTTTTTTGAGTTTGAATATTGCTTGTTTTGAGTTCTGTGTTGTGTATTTACAACAAAGTTGGATTGGATCGAATGTCCACCCCTACTGTGTAGTAAATTTTGTGTCAAATTTAGTTTAAAAAATGAGCAAATGTTATATTTGACCCAATTTTTACAATTATGCTCTAATGCATAAGATGCAAATTAATTCAAAAGTCGGCAAAGTATTTTAATTTTTTTTAAAAATAGATAAAATGATTTATTAAATAAATAAAAAAATTAAATGTAAATAAAAAAGGTAACTTTTATTGTGTAAATAAAAAAGATAATATTTATTGTGCAATTTTTATAATTATGAGCATCCCCAATAGAGTGCAAAAAAATTGGTGCAATGCTATATTTAGCACATCTTATAAAAAGTAATAGTGTTACAGGCTAAAAGTTGTGCCAAATTTGACACAAAATATACAGGTCAAATTTTGCACATCAATAAATGTTACTTTTTAATTTACCATATGTTATCCAATAAATTAGCATTGATGACGTGGCAAGTAATCCCTGGACACGTGGCTGACACCTGGAAGCGTCTGCTAGAGTATCGACCAGAAGACACAGTAGAAGCAGGGTAAGCCCGTCTTGCCCGCGACCAGTCTGGTCGATGGTTCCGTATACAAGGCAACATTTATGGGAAGATCTTTATGAACCCCGAATTTATCTCACTCAACCTCCTGAGTACCCGATTATTCAGGGGAGAATATCTGTAACAATCTTTTGTAACCCCCCTTGAGCCTATAAATAGCAAGAGATAGCTCAAGGGAGGGACTTTTGGCTTTTGAATCATTCGAAACTATAGTAATTCTCCTAGTAAACTTGTATTGTTCTTCAGAGGTTAGTGAAACTCATTGAACCCTAGCTATTTGATCACTCTTCTGATTCTTATATCAATATCAGTCTAAGTGGACGTAGGTCATTACCAGATCCTGGGGCCGAACCACTATAAATTACTGTGTTTTGTTTACTTTTGTCATTACGTTCTTCTCTATATATTCATTCATATCAATCACGTTTTAACTCCGTGTCAGTTGCCCAAATCTTGGGTCAACATTCTGGTGCTTTCATTGAGAGATTGATTTATTGCTGTTAAGAAAACTAATGGCGAAAGCAGGAAAGAAAACTGGGCAGGCGACCGCCACTGCACCATCAAACCCGCCACCTCCTCCTCCTCCTGCAAGCATGGCGGAGGATGAGCCACAACTGGACTTTGAAGAGGAGGAAATGGATGATGCAACGCTGAAGAGTACTCTAGGCGCGTTGCAGGAAGAGCTGGCTAATCTGAGGGCCAGTCAGGAGACTGCCGCTGAAGTTATGGCGCGGCAGCAGCAGGAGATTGAACGGCAGCGCGCGGAATTGGGCGAAAGGCAGGCGGAGGTTGACCGTTGCCAGAACGAAGCCATGGCAGCCCTTGAGGCAGCCTTGTTGTTGGCTAGAAATCAGGCTGCACCTGCCTCGTAGCCTGACCAACCGGTGAATGGGCCACCCCAGAGGGGTCCTAATCCGAGCCCACCGATTCAGCCTTCGAGTCTGCAAAGGCCCGATCAGCCTCAAGTGCCCCATGACGATGTCCCACAGGATCCTGAGGCGCAGCCACCATCCCAAGCTGCTCGAGGTAATCCCCCGCAACAGAGGCAGAATAGGGCCGAGCATCAGCCTCGCAGCCCTAGACGCCATAAGGATGATCGGTCGAATCTACCGAACAGAGGTCAGTACCCTCCTGGCAACAGGAGAGACTCAGAGTTAGGCTCTACGGTCCGGGGCTCCCCACGGCGCGATGGTGCACGGGGACACCACGACCAGCGCAGACCACCCTCTAACGCTCGGGATGGTTCAGCCAGGGACGGGCATCGAGGAAACAGTCGATCTCACCATAGCCAGTCGAGGTTCAGAGATGGCCACGGATATAATGAGGCTGACTCAGGCAAGGGAAATTCTGGTGGGAGGAATGGAGAAAGAGGTAAAAGCAGGAGCCAAGTACCTCAAGATGACCAACCAAATAGGCAGGACGCTGGGGGGCAGCCCAGACAAAATAATGTCTTCAACCGGCTCGGTGGTAGCGAGCAGCGAAGAAGAGAAGAGGACCTGAGAGATGTACTCAATGATCGCCGCGAGAGGCACGGCGAGAACGTCCCCCCAGCAACAGAGGCCACCGCGATTCCTACCGCAGTGCAGGCCCAGATAGACGCACTCAACCAGGCTGTTCAGCAACTGGTCGGAGGAGGGACTTCTTACATCGACCACGATAGGAGGAAAGGCACTCCTTTCGTCCAAAGGATAGCTAACGCCGAAACTCTCAGCAAATTCAAGATGCCTGCGCTCCCAAAATTTGATGGATATGGGGACCCAGTCTCGCATGTGAATAAGTTTGAGATTCAGATGGACATTCAGAAAGTGTCCGAAGACGCTCGGTGCAGTATCTTCCCTGCAACACTTTCTAAAGCAGCACAGGAGTGGTTCTTTAAGTTCCCGCCTGCAAGCATAGTTTCCTGGGAAATGTTCGTAAGGGAGTTCTACGGACAGTTCTATGCAGGTCGTGTGCACCCAACCAAAGCAAACCAGCTAGTCGAAATTCGCCAGCAGGACGGGGAGTCAGTGAAGGACTATGTCCAGCGCTTTATGCGAGCGGCAGCTGGAGCAAAAACACTCAGAGACGAAGGCAAGATGATGGCCATTACCGCAGGGGTTAAACATTGCTCTCCCCTCTGGAAAAGTCTCCGAAAGGAAGGAGTTAGAACAACCCAGGAGTTCTTGGACTGAGCTAATCGTTACATCAAGCTCGAAGAGGCCATTGCTGATGATGGAAAACCCTCGGACAAGGGTAAGAAGGCCGCCGAACCCGCCAAAGCCGCCAATGGTTCCAAACCTAATGGCAACGGCAAAGGCAACGGTAATGGCAAGAATGGTGGAAAACGGCCGTATAACGAGCCTTCCACCTCCGACAACAAACGAGCCAAGGGTAATCGTTATGAACCTAGGTTCACTAACTACACTGCCCTCGTTGAGTCTCGGGGAGAGGTTTACCAGGCCACAAGCTCTAGTGTGCCTTACAAGAAACCTGGACCCATTCGAATAGACATTTCGAAAAGAGACACTACCAAGTTCTGTCATTACCATAACGACTACGGACATGACACTAACGAATGCAACCAGTTAAAAGACGAAATCGAGTTCCTTATTAGACAAGGACACTTGAGAAGATACGTATGGGCCTCGGGAAATTCCCAACGAGAAGCTCCAGGTGGCAACGAGCAGGCGTACACACGCCAACGCTCGCCACCATTACCGCCTACCCCCGTGGCTGGAACACTCTTAACCATCTGTGGAGGCTCGCACCTCGCGGGAAATAGTGGAAAGGCCAGAGAACGATATGCTCGAACTCTGCGGCACGACCAGGACATCGAGATGATGACTGTGGAGGACCGGGCACCAAAAAAGGCTCGGTAAGAGGAAGGTGAGATAATCTTCTCTGATGGCGATGCCCAACATGTCCGGTTCCCACATTCCGATCCGCTGGTCGTGGACATCCTGGTGGCCAATATGATGGTAAAGAGGGTACTAGTCGATACAGGAAGTTCAGTGAACATCCTGTATAAGTCAACACTGGAACGCATGAAATTGTCCGTAAAGGACTTGGAGCCCTGCAATCAGACGATATATGGCTTCTCTGGAGAAGGACTCGCCCCGGCCGGAATGATCAAGCTTCCAGTAACGACGGGTACAGCGCCTGCAACAAGGACATTACTCGCCACTTTTGTAGTGGTCGATTGTCCTTCGGCGTACAACGCCGTTATCGGAAGGCCCATACTGGTTGATCTACGGGTCGTCATCTCTATGTGGCACCTAGCCATGAAGTTCCCAATGGACGCGGGGGTAGGATGCATTTTAGGAAACCAAAGGGATGCCAGGGAGGGCTACAACGCCTCGATCACAAAGGCGAAAAGTGGAACATCGAGGGGCACCACCCCAGACCGATTGCAGATGGCAGTAGATACGCAAGCCCAATCAGGTGGTGAAGTCACCAAATAGGGTGTTGCCCAAATCGAGGATGGAGATTTGGATCCTCGCTTTGGGGATTTTGAAGAGAATGTTGGACCCGTCGAGGACCTGGATCAGGTCCAACTCGACAAAGAAGACCCGACCAGAGTCGTGAAGGTTGGGAAAAACTTAGAACCTACCACAAAGCATGTACTGGTGGAATTCTTGCGGAAGAACCAGGAAGTTTTCGCCTGGTCGCACAAAGACATGGTGGGGATAGATCCTGCGGTAATCAGCCATGTCTTGAACATAGATAAAACTTTTCCACCCGTGCAACAAAAAAGAAGGCTACTCGATAAAGATAGATCAAGAGCCTTGAAAGAAGAAGTCGAAAGACTTAAGGAGAATGGGTTTATCAGGGTGGCGTTTTATCCATCGTGGGTCTCAAATCCGGTGCTGGTCCCCAAGCCTAACGGCAAGTGGCGGACCTGTGTGGATTTTACAGACCTCAATAAAGCCTGCCCAAAAGACTGCTTCCCACTCCCAAGAATCGACCAGATGGTCGATGCGACTGCAGGACATGAGATCCTCTCGTTCATGGATGCATATTCGGGCTACAACCAGATTAGCATGCATCCCCCTGACGAGGATCACACCAGCTTTCGGACCGATACGGGCTTATACTGTTACAAAGTCATGCCCTTCGGACTGAAAAACGCAGGTGCGACTTACCAACGGCTAGTCAACCACATGTTTAAGGAGCTGATCGGTGCAAACATGGAGGTATATGTGGATGACATGCTGGTAAAGTCTAAAAAGGCAGAAGGACATGTGAGGGATCTACAAGAGTGCTTCGATGTGTTAAACAAGTACCAGATGAAGTTGAATCCCCTCAAATGTTCCTTTGGAGTCGGATCAGGGAAGTTTTTGGGGTTTATAGTGAATTCAAGGGGAATCGAGGCCAACCCTGACAACATAAAAGCCCTGATCGACATGAAGTCGCCGGAGAAGATCAAGGATGTACAAAGTTTGACCGGAAGGATCGCTGCCCTGAGTAGATTCATCTCGAAATCAACTGACAAATGTGTCCCTTTCTTCAATCTACTCAGGGGCAATAAGAAGTTTGAATGGATGGGAGACTGCGAGCAAGCATTCCAGGCCTTGAAAGCTCATATGGCGCAACCTCCCATCTTGTCAAAACCGATCGAAGGAGAAACTCTGTTTATTTATCTGGCTATTACTGAAGTTGTTGCTAGTGCGATACTTGTACGGGAAGAAGAGGGCGTACAGAAAGCAATCTACTATGTCAGCAAGAGGCTAATCGGTGCAGAATTAAGATATCCGCCAATCGAAAGGTTAGCATATTGCTTAATACTAGCCTCCAGGAAGTTGCGTCCTTACTTCCAAGCCCATCCTATCATAGTTCTAACCGACTAGCCCCTTCGGCAAATCCTCCAAAAACCTGAGGCAGCTGGGCGATTGTTAAAATGGGCAGTCGAACTAGGGCAATTCGATATAACTTATTCACCGCGAGCAGCAATAAAGGGACAAGTCTTGGCCGATCTTGTTGCGGAGTTCACCGAACTCCCAGACAGTGAGTAATGCGAACAGCCTGAAGCGCCCGTGCCTCAAGACAAAACTCCTTCGTGGAAGCTATTCACAGATGGTTCATCCAACGAATCCCACGCTGGAGCGGGAGTGATATTGATAACGCCTGAAGGGCATCAATTTCACTGCGCAATCAGGTTCGACTTCACCGCGTCAAATAATGAAGCAGAATACGAAGCACTCCTCGCTGGATTGAGAATGGCCAAAGATATGAGCATAAAGAAGCTTGATATTTATAGTGACTCACAGCTAGTCGTGAATCAAGTCCTGGGAGAATATCAAGCACGAGGCTTAAAGATGATGGCCTACCTGAATAAAATGAAGGATTTGCTAGCCCAATTTACAAAGTACACCCTCCAGCAAATTCTGCGAGACCAGAATTCGAATGCAGACGCCCTGGCTAAACTCGCAAGCGCAAAGGATGCAGACACCTTGAACATAGTTCCAGTATAATGACTGAATAAGCTGAGCATAGAAGTGGCCGAGGCCAATATGGAAATTCGTCTAGAAGATACATGGATGGTGCCTTACTTGGAGTCTCTGACGAATGGTACACTGCCAACAGATAGAAACAAAGGCAGAACTC